>NW_027266319.1:35441652-36041652 GCF_022045235.1 Haliotis cracherodii
AGAATGGAGAATTCGGTTCAGTGAATTTGGTGCAGCAATGTTTCTTAACAGTTTCCCAGAATCATTGACAGTCCATATCACGTTCTGCACTGACACTATTTGGAACGATTTTTCTTTTCAAATTTACTATTCATTCCACAACATAGTGTTTTAAATTCCTTTTTTACTTCAAGATACCCTGTACAGTGAAGTGTTTTACTTCAAGATACCTTCTACACAGTGAATTCTATTGTTTGTTTTTTCCTGAATGTATTCAAGATCTGATATTTGTTTGGTCAAATGATCACGTTCTCTGTGAAACCACTTGTGTTGAACTCACTTCATTAATGTTTTCAGTGATACATTCAAACCATGTTCAACACTGTTTGGCCTGTCATTCCCAATTGATTCTGTTTCGGCGGATAATCGAGACTGGTTTCTCTCTTGCCTTGCCTTTTTATATTGTGTACATTTTGAGGAAATGAACCCAGAACCAGACTATGTGGACACAGCTGGTAAATAAGAGCTTAAAAACCCAGTTTGTCAGCTGCATTCTGTACATTGAACGTTAGTTTTTATAAAATTCGTCTGCAAATGAATTTATTGAATTTGTCATATATTGAGTGAGCTGTTTCGCGTTTCTCATTCTCAGCACGCGCGACTGTGTGTGAAATGTGATCACATGATTCACTCGATACACAAGGTTATGTTAACTCGACAGCACTTGGAAGATGATCGGATTGAGTTATATACTCACCGACAAAAGAAACGCGAATACAATACATGTTGGTTCATATACGAAGAATTACTTATATTCAAGAGATATTAGATTGGTTCGATGCACAAACGAACATACTGTTGTGTTGTATGAACCGACGTTCATGAACGCATCACATGTGACATCATAGATTCATGACTCCAGATCACCATTTGTCTCGTGCAGGATTAGCGTGTAAAGTTTGGAAATCACGTGCAGCACATTACGATAAGAAACCCCCCACAATGTAACTTTCGACTGATGATAAGCTTTGACATTAAGTGGTACACATTGGAGACATCTCTTCTTAACGTACATACTTGTCTATATGTTTCTATGGTTCGCGTTACAACTCTGAATCTGCTGGAACATGCACATAGATTACAGATTACAGTAAACTACGGTTATAACGAACTCAAAGGGACTACTAATTTTAGTTCGTTATAACCGTAATTCGTTATAAGCATATATACACCATAATTACAGCATATAGTCGGGACTAAAAAGTTAGTTCGTTATATCCGTTAGTTCGTTATAAGCGTGTTCGTTATAACCGTAATTTACTGAAGTTGGGAGCAAACAATAATCAACCAAATTCTATCCCTGCACTGTACATGCAAATCCATGGTCATCAACAGCGCTCTTGCTGTTGTTTACCGAGCGTATTAAGTATTTGTTTTTTTTATTTCCTTAAAATATATAGTATAATATCATAGTATCATGATTATTTTAAAGTTCGTTAACCGGAATATAGTCCACACTATCACCAACTAGAACCATGTCACAGGGTCGTAATTTATTTGCAAGAATATAAGTTTGTGTATACAGTTCAACACCTGTAATGTCTCGTGGAGAGTATGGAGCGGTATACAGCAAACACAATAAGTATATCACACATGTTTAATATGTTGAACTTGCAGTCACACTATTCTTGGTGTATACGGTGAAAGTAGTAGACGAGATTATTCCTGATGTAAACGGCTATACCTCCAAGTTACCTGTATGAACTTTCTGACGTATTCACTGGAAGTCTGTGTGATCTGGAAATATGTCATTAAAATCGGTAGCATTGTTTGCCCAAGTTTTCTCAAGGGCAATAAAATAATAGTGTCTGAAAAGTTTTACTGAATCTGAATGTGGTACGGATTATAGAATATAGTCCATTCACGTCCAGGATATCAGTTGCTTTGTCGGGAAGACGGGGCTGACAGGCATTGCTTGAAAAACGCAACTACATCCTTGCAGTGGAAGTGCTGCAAACTGAGCTCCATCAGTTGTCCGGTATCCAAACAGTAGATCATCAGGGAATATAAGATTACGGATGATCCAGCTCTGTAGTCTCTCATGATCACTTTCACAGCAGTTATCCGATAGCTGATGTAATATTAATATCACGGTATCTTTAGGAGTCGCATTTGTCTTTTCCATTTTGTGTCTTGTTTCTCATTGTCAGATATATTGAATTCATGGTGAAATAGTCTCTCCAGGTGTTAACAATACTGACATGATCGTTGGTCACTCACTTGTTGTGCTTCAAAGTGTTTATTGTATATTGTCAGATATATTGAATTCATGGTGAAATAGTCTCTCCAGGTGTTAACAATACTGACATGATCGTAAGTCACTCTTTTGTTGTGTTTCAAAGTGTTTATTGTTTATTGTCAGATATATTGAATTCATGGTGAAATAGTCTCTCCAGGTGTTAACAATACTGACATGATCGTTGGTCACTCACTTGTTGTGCTTCAACGTGTTTATTGTATATTGTCAGATATATTGAATTCATGGTGAACTAGTCTCTCCCGGTGTTATCAATACTGACATGATCGTTAGTCACTCGCTTGGTGTACTTCAAAGTGTTTATTGTTTATTCTTAGATATATTGAATTCATGGTGAAATAGTCTCTCCAGGTGTTAACAATACTGACATGATCGTTAGTCACTCGCTTGGTGTACTTCAAAGTGTTTATTGTTTATTGTTAGATATATTGAATTCATGGTGAAATAGTCTCTCCAGGTTCAAACAATACTGACATGACCGTTGGTCACTCGCTTGGTGTACTTCAAAGTGTTTATTGTATATTGTCAGATATATTGAATTCATGGTGAAATAGTCTCTCCAGGTGTAAACAATACTGACATGATCGTTAGTCACTCGCTTGGTGTACTTCAAAGTGTTTATTGGTTATTGTCAGATACATTGAATTCATGGTGAAATAGTCTCTCCAGGTGTAAACAATACTGACATGATCGTTAGTCACTCGCTTGGTGTACTTCAAAGTGTTTATTGTTTATTGTTAGATATATTGAATTCATGGTGAAATAGTCTCTCCAGGTGTAAACAATACTGACATGATCGTTAGTCACTCGCTTGGTGTACTTCAAAGTGTTTATTGTTTATTGTCAGATATACTGAATTCAAGGTGAAATAGACTCTCCCGGTGTTAACAAAACTGAAATGGTTGTTGGTCACTCTCTTGGCGTACTTCAAAGTGTGACATCTCATATCATCGTGGTAGGCATCGACTTCACCCTAGTTCCAACATGTTACGATGGTCAACTCACTCACCCATGTGTGCCTACCCAGCCGTGAAGATCCGGGGTAGAACAGGTCATCAGCAACCTATGGTTGCCGTAAAAGGCGACCATATTTGTTTGTCGTTAAAGGCGACTAACAGGTTTCGGATTGGCAGGCTCGCTGACTTGGTTGATACATGTTATCGTATCTCAATTGCGTGGATCAATGCCCATGAAATCAATCACTGGATTGTCTTGTCCTGTATTTACAGACCGCCGTCATATAGCTGGAATATCGCGTTAAACAACAAACAAACAAACAAAACATCAGTGTCTACATAGGTAAACCTTCATTTGACTCAGAGAAGAAGTAAAACACATGTCACACGAAACAGACGTACCCTATACCTTGCCTTGTTGGTCAATACTGATCTGGCAATGAAATCATTACATGAGGTTTCGTGTTAACATGATGGCCCAACTACAGAAAGATCGGACAGTGTTGTAATTAAAGCGACCAAACACTTTGTATAATTATAAGGAAATATCTGCCAAAGGCAGAATTGATTATTCGAATTCGACTATTTCATGAGCATGTGTAAATGAATCACCATGAAATAGTGATGATACCAGGTGTTTGTAAAAAGCTTTTCCAGCCCCGCCGATGGCACCCGTCACAAACACATACACAAGTATAAAGCATCACACTACACTTCCCACTGCAACTGCTCCTCATCTACAGTAAACTACGGTTATAACGAACTCAAAGGGACCACTTATATTAGTTCGTTATAACCATAGTTCGTTATAAGCATATATACAGCATAAATACAGCAAATGACCGGGACCTAAACTTAAGTTCGTTATATCCGTCGGTTCATTATAAACGTGTTCGTTATAAACGATATTTACTGTATCTTATAATTAACAGGTATTCATACATGGTTTAAGCACAGATACCTGACATCACATTATTCAATAATGATCGAAATAAACCATCAAGACGATGCAAATGCTTGCGAAACCCGTACTTTATCGAGGGCTGTCAGTCTGTCAGAGACAGTCTTCTCAAATGACTCATGATCAAATGGAATTCATCAGCAGGTTCTGTGGATGATTGCTTAAAACACAAAGGATCAGGCTTCACTCACACATAACTAATGTAGGCATTACACAAGAAACAAGATATTCGTTCTACTTCATCCCAACAGTGTATGCACTAAGGCATATTGTCTTAAATACTTGTTTGACAGTCAACACATTATTAAACTGCGCAATGCTCATCTAGATGTGACGACGTATATTCCTTGTCTGACCCAGGTACGACTTTCATTCAAAACAATAGGTTTGGTGTTCGAAATATGAATTGTATTAAAAAGGAATATCTTTCTAAAGTGTATCAGTTAAAATATTGTTGGTCAAGTGAACTCAATATATAGAAGAACTTAAATGAAAGGAAAAGGTTACTTCGCTTCCTACATTGACCAACTTTGATTTTTAAGACTTGACTTCAATATTTTTGAACCCGACCTACAAATGTTAACTTTATTCCATATCTGCAAAATGTTTGGTCAACATATAAATTAAATACTAATATTTAAAAGTAGAAAGCCTAAATACTTTTGATTTTTTAGCAAACTTCAATACACGTAAGGGCACACAATACGCTGTATAGTGTCACAACGGTGCAGGAGTCCGATGCACTGCCTTCAGGATCACGTTCAGGATCACGTTCAGGTTCAGGATCACATTCAGGTTCAGGATCACGTTCAGGTTCAGGATCACATTCAGGTTCAGGTTCAGGTGAGAAGCAGTTCGCACGAAGCGGGTACATTCAGATATCCAGCTGCAGAGTGAAAGGTAGGTGCTTCTATGCTATATATTACATTGTTATATATTACAGCCTAGCGTATTACAGTGTAGTATATTACAACCTAGCTAGTGTATTGTATTGTAATATATTACAGTCTCGTGTATTTTAGTGTAGTATATAACAGCCCAGTAACCAACCAATTCATTAAAAAAAAGTGAAAATGAAAATACAATTAGGCTTAATACACAGACCTGTTTTAGTCTAATAGGGCAATCCAAACACTTAGTAAAAACACCGTTACAGGGTACACATGCTGTAACAGACAAATTCATAGACTGAATTATACTCAACATTTAACAGGTAGACCACATCCTGTGAGAATATACATGAGTTTTTTTTATCTATTGAATCAAAGGCAGCATAAACTAAGCGACAAAAGAAAGTATAGGTTGGCAATTTGTAATTTTCCTAAAAACAGCGATAACTAGTGGAAAGTGGGTATTGGGAATGTGACTGCCCAGGAACAGGTACCAAAAAACACCTCACCCGAACGCGCCGACTTTGACGGCGCTCGTGCGGTGACAAAAACATGGTGAAACAGGTTTCCCGCCTATGGCATAAACTGCACGTGCATGTTAGCTGTATAAATGCGTTTGTCTGCAGGGTATAACCACACGTGATGATACCACACAAAAGAAATGCCACGACTGTCACAGGAGCAGAGGCAGAGAGCCATCGGTATGGCCGAAATGGGGGCAACCCAGGTCCAAATTGCAAGAAGGTTTGGTTGTACACCATTGACAGTAGCCAGGCTGATTCAACGGCACAGGCAGAAAGGGAGGACACAGGACAGGCCTAGAACCGGACGACCCCGAGTGACAACACCACTGGAAGACGGTCAGATGCGGCTCATTCACCTGCGAAACAGATTCGTAACGGCGACGGCGACGGCAGCAACAGCGTTGGGAGATCCCATTAGCCAACGTACAGAACTACGACGACTTCGTGCTGCTGGAATCTGAGCGTATCGTCCTTTCCGAGGAATGGTACTGACTGCTCAACATCGACACCTGAGACTCTTGCAAGTGAGAAATTGGCGTAGAGTGCCTTTTAGTTATGAAAGTCGCTTTAACTTGTTTCGAAATGACGGCAGAGAACGAGTTTATCGACGCAGAGGGGAACGTTTGGCTCCGGCGTGTATTCGAGAGGTCCATCCATTAGGTGGGGGAGGTGTCATGGTGTGGGGCGGTATTTGTGGAGATTTGTTCTTACAAAATCAACAGCAAGGGACATTGTTTCAACACGACAATGCCTGGCCCCATACTGCAAGACTGACTCGGAACTTTCTAAACCAGCAGAGGGTTGACGTTTTTTGCCCTGGCCTGCCCGCTCACCCGATATGAATCCTATTGAACATCTGTGGGACCATCTTGACAGACAGATTAGAGCACGCCATCAGTCTCCCGTCAACAGACAAGAATTGCAGCAGGCCCTGAGAGACGAGTGGCCACGGATTCCCGTCCACGTCATCAGAAGACTGACGTCATCGATGAGGCGGCGTATCACAGCATGCATTGAGGCAGCTTGACGTCATACACGCTATTGAAGGCAACTGTGTCGACAATGAACTTGTAGTGTGTCTGACAATTTTTTCGGTGACATTTCAGACAACTTTTGAAAATGAAATTTCTTACCACACAATTGTTTACCTTGAGCTTACATTACCTGTGATGGCACAATTTCATTCAAACTGTGGTTGATCAATCATTTTTTACCCCTCCCTAGATTATATTATAATTCACAACAAAAACTCTTCTTGTTATTTTTTAGTTATAGTTTAGAATCTGTCTCTACGTTTACTTTACTTTTTTAATATTTTTAGCCTGATTTTACAATTGTAGCCTGTACCCCTGTAGTTATGAGTATCATCTCTGGGGCCATTTTAATAAATTGGCACTATTACACCTTCACTCCAAACAAGTGGAAATTGGCCTGTTGAATAAATACTGTTAAATAAACTATGCATGTAAGACAAAACAATTTTACATGATGATTTAAACATTTCCGTTACTAATATACCTAAACCTGATGAGTTAAAGTTCTTTAATGATAGTACACCATTTTAAAAAATCCATAACCCACAGCTCATAATTTAGTGTGAATAAAAAAACTCAGCCTCCATCTTTTTGAAAAAAGCCTCAATAAAAAGTATCAACCATCCTCATCAATACAGAATGTTTCATAATCATAAGTCATAATCTTTGACAAAGAGACATGATCATAAAAAAAAAAATAATAAACAGGTCTGGGGAGAAACTTGTATTGTCAAAAGACATGAATTAAGAACGTCAATGCAAGTTACACCGTTAATGAGAACAAACATGAAGGTAGTGTGTCCACAGTTTGGAGAATGGGGCCAGGTGTACAGTGCCCAATCAACCATCAATTCTGAAATCAGCACATGAAACTCCCTTTAATCCTTCAGAGTGCCACACTTGTCAGTCAATATCGTGTATGCCCATCATGGGCATTAACGGACGCCTCAACTCGACGACTGGCAGAAGATGTGAGACGCCTGATCACAAGAAATAGGATTCGACCCATTTTTCTCGGACGGCCTATGGTAAATTGGTCTTGTTAAAAGGGTGACCTTTACATGATGGTATCTGTTGCCAAGTCAAGACAAATCTGGTGATTTGGATATAAACATCACTGGACAGCGTTACATGGACCATTCTCTATATCCTGTACTACCGATCTTGCAACAGAATCACCGGACACTGCTTCAGCAAGAAAACATGGGCCCCATACAACGTCTTGCATTGGCCAGCACAATCACCAGATCCCTATAGAACATTTTGGTATCACCTTCACCGTCAAACTAGATGCAATGAAAAGCGCATGACCTATTCCTATAATCATAAGAAAGATTTGTCCCTTGTACTAATCCGGCTATGTCTTGAGCATGCGTGTTTGAATTACTATCAAATAGTAATGGAAAAAGGAAACCAGGGACCCTATATTAACCAAATAATTCTTAAACCATTCCCCAATCTGCTTCTTGTGTATGTTTACTTTACCATACAGCGAGGTTGATGATGTGTTTACATTTAATTTCAGACAAACGTTAGAGAAGTTGACTGTTTGTTTTGTTTTCCAATGTTTGAAAGTTGAGGATTCATTTTTTTCTGTGTTCAGTGTTCACAGTGAGAGGAGGCTTTTTTTATAAAAGTATTGTGAATGTCTACCAGGTGAACTACCGGGTAGCAATAGAATTAATGAAACTCGAGTTTGAATAATATTTTTTAAGAATTGGTTTACGTTTTCAAACATGTCTCCTAGGGAGACACGGGAGTATTAATGTACTATATCACTCGTTACTTGACAGGGGTGACGGTTGCGGACATAGTGTCTGTTGCAAAAGTAAAGAACGCAAGTGAGATGCTGTTGAAATATTAATGTATTAGTCCATGCCCTTAGGGAGCCATTATTAGGTATTGTGCAGATGCGTCTACAAGCATCAAATTTGGCACAAGTGTAGACCAGAACATAATTAATCAATTTTTGGAGGGCGCCAAAGCCGACGCTCATTTGGGCGGCCATATTGGCAAAATCCAAGATGGCCGCCAGTCCCTATTTGAATTTGTCCCTACTTCATAACCAAAAGGCATAGGATCCTGAATTAAGGCGCTTTTTGTAGGTTTTGTACCTCAAGGATCCCAAATGTGAGCTTTGTTTTGGTGTAGAAGTGCTCTTTGGCCAACTTAGTGGTTGAAAACATATTTTTTTCAAATCAAATATATTTTTTATGGTTATTTTACCTCACAGAAAAAGTTCACAAATGAGAACAACATAAAAAAATAAAAAAAACCATAACAAGCCGGGCTTTGTTTTGACAAATAAAATATGCTTTGGCCAATTTTGTTGACAGAGTATCCCCAGGGGCATACTTAGGGCAAAAACTTGCAGGTTCAGGCTTAATTTGGATGCGATACCTTTTTCTTACACAAACTTTATCGATATGATGCCACGGCCTGAAACGTCCGCCATTCCCTTACTATGTTGTGGTCGGTGGAATTAGGAAGGGCTGATTTAAAAAGCAAGTCCCTGTTGTGCATTGATGTCATACTAGAGAGAGTTTTGTTTTGAGACTGGTTAAGAGGAAGACAGCGGTTGTAACGGGGTCATTATAGCGAGAGAATGATGTAAGGGTTATTTGTTTAGTGACAGGACCTGGTTCACAACAGGGCCAGTATAACGAGATGATGGTTTATAAACCAACACCAATGTTAAGCTATATAATTAGAATACTGTTCAAAGTGGCATTTAACCCAACTCGACCGCCTCCATGGTGTAGTGGTAGAGCGTCCGCCCAAAGAACGAAAGATCCGGGGTTAGATACCCGACCGCGTCAAAGATTTGAAAAGATGGTACTTGTTGTTACCCTGTCTGGCGCTCGGCATTAACTGGCTAAAAGAAGGACTGGTCGCTCGGAGTCAGTATGTCTGAGTCGGGTATTGATGTTCCACTGCGGCATAGTATTTCAGTGGGGTAACATTATAAAATCGTCATTAGCCTGGACAAGTACAAGTTACACATACGTGCATGCGCGTCGCTGTATACGTGCAACAATCATGAACGCGACGTTAAACCCCATTTCAATAAGATCACCCGAACTGTACATGTTCGAATACATGTGAAAATGCATATCATTATCTCATGGAATTAATGTCCATTGTTTAGTCATCAGCCTTAAAAATATTGTTCATAACATACCTGTTGATGTACACTTACTGTTTTACGGCAATGCAGATCACGTTGCTACAGAAAATGAACCTATATTTAAGGCAGTACAACATTATATATGTACAACTAAAAGATTTGTGTAAAGAACTGTTCATTCAACAATGTATATATATATATATATATATATATATATATATATATATATATATATATATATATATATATATATATATATATATATATATATATATATATATATATCTCCCTCTCTCTCACTCTCTCATCTATAGTGTTTTATGTTTTATGCATATATATTGAACTTGAAATTGTGATTTTTTTGTAAATACAAGGGAGAGGGCATTCTAAGTTGGAAGAACTTGTCCCCCAATCCCGTTCACTCCTTGTGAATAAATATGTTTAAATCAATGAACCATGTGGTTGGGGGAAGGTTATTGGCACATGCAAGTAACCAGGGTGTGTCACTATGGACGGCAGGTTTTGCAAGTGCAATGTGCAATGTTTGAACGACTTTGCTACCCGCGTTCAGTAATTGTGTATCGTACAACAAAGACGGGAATTCCATTCGTATATTTGAAATGTCAATTGTTTCCTTAAAAATTGTTCCTCGTACATTTTAAAAATTCGTAGATTCTCTATCTTATACAAGAATGTCTTCATCAGCTGACTGTCCGAGGAAATGGACTTACCACAAACCCACGGGCAAGTGTTTCTTTGCTGGCGATGATACCAAGTACAAGTTACACATACGTGCATGCGCGTCGCTGTATACGTGCAACAATCATGAACGCGACGTTAAACCCCATTTCATCTCACCACCTTTAACCCAGCTCACTCAAGACGTATTATAGTAGGCATGTGGAGGACATTTCCAAATTGTTATGTCCGATGCAATCCCCTATTTTGACTAGTACCATGTGTTCCTGTGTCTTTAAAGTTTTCAACAGTTGATTTGCCTTTGCATGTGTTTGCGACTGGTGTCACCCGTTAGGCAGGATACGCTCATCTTTTAACAAACACCTGGTATCCTCATTATTTGATATTGCCATGGAAGAATGCTTGGTTTTGATTGGTTAAAAAGATATTTTTTCTCTTGATACCTCTTCCAAATTAAGCCTTTTCACATGTGCATAAAATCACTGATCTATCCACAGCTACAAATCGATGCATGTAACAATGGCTGCTAATTACCTATTAGAATTGTATATGTTTAATCTGTTTCAGAACACACACAAATAAGTACAAAACACACTAACCACTGTGTCAGGGCCACATAATCATCGGTCACAAAAACGATCAGTCTCGAGTCATCGTCTGCCGGTAAAAACGGCGGTATTAAGCCATACTTCGGGGTGTTTCCGTTATCAAACAGGCTCATTTCCACCCCTGCATGAATGTTGGTCGTATGAATGTTGGTCGTATGAATGTTGGTCGTATGAATGTTGGTCGTATGAATGTTGGACGTATCAACAGGCCAAGAACATCTGCGTGGTTTACCCAATTTGCAAATAGCACTGGCACCATGAACAACTATTATGGCAACCATTGAGTAGCCAAGAGTAACGGAAGTAAGTCAGGTTCAGCCAGGTCTTAGATCGAGTGGTGAGTGAGTTGAGTTTAAAGCCGCTTTTAACAGTATTCCAGTTATATCACGGCGTGTCAGCTTAATGTGGGAGGAAAGCCCGAAGTGATGCAGGTCTTAGACGTTTACCACTTCGGTGAAACCCACGAGCACGGGTATGGTGCTGACAAACTTAGAAACATAATTGGGGCGAATCGGGATTCGAACCCACAATCATAGGTTTCTGGCGTGCCCAAGGGACGCAACTCTGCACAGCGAATCGCGGCACCTTAGACGACTGGGCCACCCGTGCCCCCTCTTAGTTCGAGGGGAGAGATAGTCCTTCATAATATGTATTACTGTTGGCGAGTTATTTCAAACCAGCTGCTACAGAAGTACTTCAACATAGCTAAAACCATGGTATTAAATAAAGTTTGTTTGAAAATTCTTTGTTTTTCACTATGTATACAACCTGGCATCCCTACAATAGATGTTGACGTACAAAAATGACTTGTGGACTTAAATACACATGTAGGACTTGACATTATAAGTTTTTGTTTCAGATAAAGTATTAAGGGACTGGTGGTAACCATGGCAGCTTCGCTGTCTGTCACTGTCTTGTTCCACAACCTTCTGCCTCCTGACCTTCACCCTGAAGCCTCTTTGTCAGCTGCCCACTGTGTTAACACCTGCTACTACAACCGGACATGCGCATCAGTGTTCTATGACCGTAGTCTTCATCTGTGCTACCAGAGTGATCTTTGGTTCGACGAAGTAGTACCTGGCCTCATTTCCCAACCCAATGTCTCCTACATTACATTTGTAAGATGTAAGTTGTTCTATGGTAAAATTACGAATAAAATTCTTGTAAAAACAATGAGTGAGTTAACACGACTTTAAGCATTATTCCACCTAGAAACCAAGAACCGGGGTTACATAAAGTACCGATGAAATGAATCGAACTCAGGTCTTCCGAATAACGATCCAAGGCGAAGACATACATGGTCGATTCCCCACATGAGTACAATGTGTGAAACTCATATCGTATGTACCCTGTCGTGATATCGCTGGAATATTGTTAAAAGTAGCTTACTCACTTCAGCAATAAGGCGTGGAAATGTTTTGTTGGTGAAGATGGCATCCAGGAATATAAAAAGTTGGACAAATTCAGATTTTACAGATCGGTAGCATCTGTTTGGTTTGTATGGTGGTGGGGAGATGAAGGGGAAATAAGAGGAGTTGGGTACAATCTGTCTTTCTCAGCTATGTCCAACAAACTATATATTTACTCAGGACCATCAAACATTGTATTCATTTTCACTATTTACACAAAAATGTTGACGTTTGGGCACTTTCCACATAATACAAAGGCAAAATATTCATTTGTTACATCACTGCCAAAAAAATATTCATTTAGGACATATTTATGAACAAACTATTCATCTAAAAATGCCCCCCTCCCCCTAGAAACCAAATGGGTGCTCCCTCAGTCGACTGCAACTCGAGCTCTGTGAAAAAAGGAAATATAATATCTTACACACAAAACTGAGATACATGTGCAGTCAGTTGAATTATGATTTATATAGAATTGGTATAAAAGATCACCCGAACTGTACATGTTCGAATACATGTGAAAATGCATATCATTATCTCATGGAATTAATGTCCATTGTTTAGTCATCAGCCTTAAAAATATTGTTCATAACATACCTGTTGATGTACACTTACTGTTTTACGGCAATGCAGATCACGTTGCTACAGAAAATGAACCTATATTTAAGGCAGTACAACATTATATATGTACAACTAAAAGATTTGTGTAAAGAACTGTTCATTCAACAATGTATATATATATATATATATATATATATATATATATATATATATATATATATATATATATATATATATATATATATATATATATATATATATCTCCCTCTCTCTCACTCTCTCATCTATAGTGTTTTATGTTTTATGCATATATATTGAACTTGAAATTGTGATTTTTTTGTAAATACAAGGGAGAGGGCATTCTAAGTTGGAAGAACTTGTCCCCCAATCCCGTTCACTCCTTGTGAATAAATATGTTTAAATCAATGAACCATGTGGTTGGGGGAAGGTTATTGGCACATGCAAGTAACCAGGGTGTGTCACTATGGACGGCAGGTTTTGCAAGTGCAATGTGCAATGTTTGAACGACTTTGCTACCCGCGTTCAGTAATTGTGTATCGTACAACAAAGACGGGAATTCCATTCGTATATTTGAAATGTCAATTGTTTCCTTAAAAATTGTTCCTCGTACATTTTAAAAATTCGTAGATTCTCTATCTTATACAAGAATGTCTTCATCAGCTGACTGTCCGAGGAAATGGACTTACCACAAACCCACGGGCAAGTGTTTCTTTGCTGGCGATGATACCACCAACAGCAAGGCCATTGCATTCTGTACGTCATATGGAGGAAGGCTCTTCAACATCTATAGCGCGGAAGAGGATAGGATTCCAATAACTTTGGCCATAAGACATGGTACGTATTTCAATACGTTGATAAATTTACAAAGGACTGATCCTTTTCGATGTCATGTGTTTGTTAAATAATTACTTACTTTTTGGTGCACATTTTGTGAATAGCGGGTGCTACCTGTAGGGCAGGACATGCTTATGGTACCCTACTCGCGAAAACCTGGTGTCATCGCTCATTTTCAGTGATCTAATCAATATAATTATATTCATAATGCAGGCCTCTCCCGAGTGATTAAATTACATATAGTTTACATTTACAAATTCAAGTGGTTTAAAGTGATATGATGTGTTTAAAACAGCATTCATAAATATGAAACGAATTCATCCTCAGTAAATATATTCAAAAACGTTTATCTATCCAATCTTCAATCACTAGCTATAGGCTGCCCCATCGCCCCCACAACAGAGATATCTCCCGTAGAATGTCAGTGGCGATAAAGTCGCTCTTCTCTTAGGATATTTACATATCCTCCCGTCTGTAAATTATGACCTACACATCTGAATAAGTGCCTTTTTTAATTAGAAGCATTGTATGTAGAAGAGACACTTTTCATTATGTTGAGATGGTTTAAGTTGACCGTACACTTCTAGTTTTTAGAATTCCATTCCTGAAGGCCCACATCTTTGAGTCATTGGTGACAAGCAGAGACAAACGTATTAACACAGCCAACATCTTGAGCAAGCCAAGCGTATCCAAATACTAAATAAAATAAAATAATTTACGTCTGTCAGTAACCCAGGTCCTACGACCGGCATTGTCCAAGGAAATAAGGACATGCCAAGTACATTTAGGGTATCTTGAATCTGGCATAAATAGTAACTATGTCCAATATGAGACGCACTTTTTGATATAAGTCGCTACTAGTGGTAAACGTAAACTCTCCTTACTCTGAGCTTTTAACACTCAAAATTTGTCTACAAAAGGAAAATTGAACACTTGATTTAAACATATTTATTCACAAGGAGTGAACGGGATTGGTGGACAAGTTCTTCCAACTTAGAATGCCCTCTCCCTGGTATTTACAAAATATTCACAATTTTAAATTCAATATATATCATGCATAAAACATAAAACACTATAGATGAGAGAGAGAGAGAGAGAGAGAGAGAGAGAGAGAGAGAGAGAGAGAGAGAGAGAGAGAGAGAGAGAGAGAGAGAGAGAGAGAGAGAGACTGCACATGTATCTCAGTTTTGTGTGTAAGATATTATATTTTCTTTTTCCGTAAGCGAAGTACGCAGGTGACGTGGGGTGGTGCTTTTGTAGCGAATTTTTAAAACAAGAAATCGTAGAATTTCGATCTGATAACGGAATAGAGTTCCACAATCGGATAGACGATGGGTAAAAGGATTCACACGAATGTCTTAGTCTTGTGACAGGAACACTGATGTTTTCAGAGTTTCTGAGACTGTATGAGTTTTTTGCTGCAATCGTTTTGGGTAGAATATCTGTTAGATAGGAAGGGGCCACGTTATGATTAATTTTGAAGAAAAAACAAAGTTTACGTTTCTTTCTACGCTCAACTAAAGGTTCCCAACCGGTTTCGTAATATAATGAACACTTTCAGCATTCTCTGTATATTGAAGTATTCCAGCTCCATATTTTAATATAGGTTTCCTACATCTAGAAACTGTGACATTTCAACATTTATTCCTTATTTATGGGCAAAATGTTGCTTCTCTGGCTTGTTGTAATAAATGTATATGCGTTCCACTCCATGACAATATGGTGGTAAAGATCACTCCGAGGTAATTGTACATTGGATCTGTTTGTAACATACTTCCACCATCATACCATTTCTCTGATTCCCCCTTTTCTGAACACTGCAATGTTTGTCTTTTCTGTATTTATCTTCATTTCATATTTACTGCAAAAGTCAGAGAAGAGATGACTTTGTTGTTGAACCATGTATACTGTGTCATCATAATCATGTCATCTGCATATAAACAACGTTCTCAGATTAGTTGAAAGGTCGCAAACAAGAATACCTCTGCATTCTGAATATTTCATTATTTCAATATATTCGTTCACAAATAGGACAAACATTGTTGGACTTATCATGCAGCCCTGCCTTGTTCCCACTAAGAAATTGAAATAATAGCTTAATCCATTTTTGGTATTGACACAAGATTTCCGCTTCGAATACATTGACTTAAGTACATTTTTGTACTTGAGGATTGTTTGTTGAGACATCCTCACTCATCAAACGACACCTAGTCTGAGAACGAGTACATCAGTCATACATGATGCAGAACAGTCAACTACTGTGCCAATCTGAGTGGTCCAAATTGATGCATCCTCCATCGAGATATGCCTCGGATATAGTTCGCGAAGGTTCTGACACTTCTCCAAAACATCTCATGATGACATCTCCCACTGAACAGTTGACAGTGGATCTTGATTGTCGATGCCAGGGCCGTTAGGATTATGTGCATAAGGAGGATCCGATCTTGCATGTTGGTATGCTCACATGATTTTCGCCATGAGTCAGAATGACGCTTGCCTCCATTACGCCAGTGGAATGAACATCCAGTTCCCCTGCTGCCTGAAAGATCTTGCCACTGGACTGTGTTCTTACAAGTGGTTAACTCCATGTCTTAGATGTAACTCAGATAAAGTTCGATAGGGGACCATATGCCAAGGTTTACTTTGATTCATTTGGGATTAGGAGAGACACATCAGTATCACCTCTATCACCAGCACCGGGGCATGGTGGTACTGCTGACTTGTCGTTATGTCCAGCATGTGAGTCAATACTTGGTACTGGGTCAAAGGCGAAACTGCCTGCTCTATCAGTTCGTGCGGCTGTGATGCTAGATATAGGACTGCTTCTTGGTCCCAGGCCGGAGTTCTGACTTTCAAGTCTGCAGCTCTACAACATGGCTGTTACCTCTGGCACTGTGCAGGACCTAGGAGCTGCTTGGCTAAAATCTTGAGTGTTATTTACTTGACTGTTATTGTCTTTTGGGAATATTGATGTTATCATCCATCATAGTCTTCTTCAAGTGGCATTTAGAAGTTGGTATGATGAAGGGATATAGTTCTATGGATATACACCCAGATCTCGCTAGCTGGACTGAGGCCTACTCGCTAGGTTAATTTATCTTTCAGCTCAGGTATTTCTTCATTGTCAGAGTCTTTAAGTGAAGATTTTATCACTAACAAACAGTTTGTCAAAGCAAAGGCTTACTCTCACATTCACATAATTGTCACTGCAATTTTGCCTTTTATGCCAAGTGAAATTTGTTTCATGGGATGACCGAAACCACGATCATAGGTTTCTGGCACACCTAGGGGACGTAACCCGGCACATCGAATCCACTCGTATTCAGTATTATTGGTTTACATATATCTGATATACCATGACCTTTATGTGACTACTATGGCTACATTCATTTGTTCATATTTCTATACGTTTTTGTTATCTCCGAAAAGGATGCAATACAGAATGATACTGATTTTGTATTTGTTATATCAAATGCTGAAATACGCTGGCAGAAAAATCAATATTTATCTTAAATACGCATATGCACCTAATATCTCGTTTCCTGAAAGAACCTTTGCAAGGTATATACGTTTTTGTTATATCCGAAAAAGGGTGCAAAACAGAATGATACTGATTTTGTATTTGTTATATCAAAAGATGAAATACGCTGGCTGAAAAATCAATATTTATCTTACATACGCATACGCACCTAATATCTCGTTTCCTGAAAGAACATTTGCAAGGTCAGGATAACGGAAGAAAGTAACATGACCCAACAGAGGAGTACAAAGGGCTTAGTTCAAGTTCTTCTCTGAAATGTTTTGAAGATCAACAAAGTGCACGAATTGTTGCTAGTTTTTACACACGGACGCGTACGTGCGTGCGTTTGTGTGTGAGTGAGTGAGTGAGTGAGTATGGTGTTACGCTGCTCTCAGTAATATTCCAGCAATATCACGAACATACGAAATGGGATTCACACATTGTACTCATATGAGGAATCGACCATGTGAGGTTTTCGCCGTAACGTTCGAACGCTTTAACCACTTGGCTAACCCAACGCCCAGGCTAAAACTTTGGCTCTTTACGAGAAAGACCTGAGTTCGACTCATTTAATCGGTACAATGTGTAACCCCAGGTTCGTGGTGTCTGGTTCAACTGCAGTATTCCAGTTTGTTTTAGTTGTTCTTTTTCAGTTTAAATCCTATTAATAAATACAATTTTGTAGTCGCTTCAATTTGATATCAAATCTATGTCCCCCGTAGAACCTCGGTAAACAAATATGCTAACTGAAACCTAATTCACACGGGACGATAAACATAATATTAAATTGAAGCCCTTGTAATAGCATATCAATGCAGTCTATGTTTATTTTCCCAAAATAATATACACATCTGCTTCTAGATGCAACGTTTTGGATCGGACTGCTACGGGAAGAAAGCAGGTGGTACTGGCATAAAGGCTCAGAGGTGGGCTACACCAACTGGAATGTTGACACTAAGACAGGCAGATGTGCAAAGCATGGGGGTTCGGAACTCATGTGGAGAGAGTCAAGTTGTACTGGTAAAAAACACATCTTGTGTGAAGTTGTGCTGATTGCAAACTATTGCAGCCTCTAATAACAAAATGAATTCATTTGCGGCTGTCACCTGGTCGCAAAACCGATTTTGTCACGGCCTAATGACCGTAGCGCCTCCGCCAATCATCGCTGTCCGGCGGTCGGCACACCTCGGTTTCTTGACGTTCATTAGCGTATTGTTGGAGAATTTTATTCTCTATCAGTTTAATCGCATATTTCTCATATGTGTAGGCAAGCTTATTCATGTATTGAAAGTGTTTTATCAACTTTGATCTTTGCACAGTAGTGGGGTTATCTAGTACTATGTAGATGTTTCTCATGTACACTCTAAGGCAAAGGTTATTGTGACACAAACAACAAACAGAATCAGTGCTAAACGTTTATTGCCGCGAATGAAATGTTATTACATGGAAAGACAACGATTTCAAGGTATTGTAACGATCAACAGTAAATAAGAACAGCGCAGCAGGCATATACAAATAAGCGACTATACACAAGGGGGTTCACAAGCAGGGTCGGAGTCAGTAGCGAATGTGTGTGTCTACCTGGTTCACTCATGCAGGCTTGGCACCGCCGCCTCATTGAGACCATTACGTCGATGAAAGTCCCTGGGGAAGATAATTTTATATCCGAGAAAGGACTTGGAGGAAGAGTTCCTGCAGCGTCGTTCAAGGTTTCGGATGACGTCGTAAACGTCACTTCATTTCATCCCAGACGGGGGGCACGGGTGGCCCAGTCGTTTAAGGCGCCGCGATTCGCTGTGCAGAGTTGCGTTCCTTGGGCACGCCAGAAACCTATGATTGTTGGTTCGAATCCCGGTTCGCCCCGATTATGTTTCTAGGTTTGTCAGCACCATACCCGTGCTCGTGGGTTTCACCGAAGTGGTAAACGTCTGGGACCTGCATCACTTCGGGCTTTCCTCCCACATTAAGCTGACACGCCGTGATATAACTGGAATACTGTTAAAAGCGGCGTTAAACCCAACTCACTCACTCACTCACTCATCCCAGACGTGTTCAGTGGGTGACAAATCAGGGGATCTTGCGGGCCAGGGTAGCACATTAACATTGTTCTGATCAAGATAGAGCTATACAACACGAGCAGCGTCTGATCTGGCGTTATCGTGTTGAAACGTCACTCCAGTGCCGTTCTGTTGCAAAAACCGGTAAAGCGACCATTTGCAAAATCTCGCCTCTGTACCGCACTGCATTCAAGTTCCCCTCAATCACAATCATTGGCGTCCTTGCCGCAGCTGTTATCCCATCCCAGATCATAACGGCCCCCCTCCATAACGATCCACACCTGAAAACATGACCTGATGTAACGTTCACCTGTGTGCCTGTAGACATTTGTCCTGCCGTCAGCTCGGTGAAGAGTGAGTGAGTGGGTGAGTGTGGTTTTACGCCGCTTTTAGAAATATTCTAGCAATAATACGGCGGGGGACACCAGAAATGGGCTTCACACATTGTACCCATGTCGGGAATCGAACCCGGGTCTTCGGCACGACGAGTGAACGCTTTAACCACTAGGCTACCCGACCGCCCCTGCTCGGTGAAGAAGGAAACTTGACTCATCGATGAAGAGACTTCTTCTCCACTCACGTGCTCCCCATCGCAAGCGTTGTCTGCTCCACTGGCGAAAATCGATGTCGTTGTTCTGGCGTGAGAATTGACCGTCGGGTTGTTCGTCTTACACGGATGCCGTAGACGCGTAGACGTCTTCTAACTGATCTCGCAGATACACCTATGTTGCCAGGTGTGGCATGGGCTGCAAGGGTTGCTGGCTGGAACCTATGTCGGAGGTGCGTGGTTCGAATCCATCGGTCTTGACGTGGGGTCGTTACCGGTGGGTGACCACTACGATGACGGTCTGTAACTTGATTGTCTTTCAGAAAACGTCAGGCGTATGAACGTTGAATCGACGAGCAACGTCACGCCGCGAGGTACCATACTGAAGCAAACGTACAGCTCTCCACCTGTCATTCTACCGTAGGCGTGAATAAGAGGTGAATAGAAGTGTTTTTTTCTGACTTCTGCACTTTTTAAGACTGCGTTGAGTTGAAATGATAAGCGTCTTGTTGTCTGGCGTTCTAATGCGAACGTTGCTGGCCATTTTTCTCGAATATGCCTACTTCTTGCAATTCAAACATCAAACTGCTTGGTTGCGTTTCTTCGATCATAATAACATCCCCTTTCTCTGGTTGAAATACAAAAAATCATTCACAAATATTACCAATATGAAAACTTTTGCCTCTGAGTATATCTATGGTCATTTTTGCCTCCTTACTAATTGTACATATCTGGTTGTAAATGGTTAATGGTACCATTTGGTAGCTTATGTAGCCCTTTATTTTGATACCTACAACTCCCATACTGCATTGGTAGTTAGTGTGCCTTATTTTAGAAACCCCAATTCTGTTAGCTCACCAGGCTGTACCGTTCTTCCGGCTAGCAAGGGGAGGTTGTCTCCTCTGACGTCCGCTCGCCTCGTTTAAATATATTGGCGCTATAAAGTGTATCTATCTTCCGAGTGCGAAATCGGCACCTCCAGAAGCACTGGTTAGATCTCCAACATCGTCATCTCCAGGCTTTGTTCAGGGGTCGTTCCGCTACTTGGCCGTCAGGCCGAAACTTAGTTTCGCTAGTAAGTAAATTGGGTTGATTTTTATCTTGTACTGAATTACGTCCGGTGTTACTGAACTAAACCTATTGACTAGGGTGTTAGGTTTTATACTCCTTTTCTTGTAATACGTGAATAACCAATATTCCCGGAATGGCCTAGGTCAAGTACCTTTTATAGTTGCGAGTCAAGTTACTCTCTAGGTCAAGTACCATTATATTGTTGTGAGTCTAGATACTCTGAAGGCCAAGTACCTATATTTTCTTTGAAGGCCAGCATTTCCCTGCTCAGTCCATGCAGCTTTAGTCTCTAAGGCTATATATCTTTTAAGGCATATTCGTCTATTCTACCCAAGCCGTGGTTATTCACTGATCATAGCGTTGAGTCAATTAACTGTTAGGCCTGGTGGCGCTTAATTGGCTGTAGTGCGTCTTGTCAATTGTCTTGTCAGAGTGCTGTTTTGGCTATCTTTTGTAATAGCTGTTATACAGTTGCTTTGCTAATCAGCTTGTATATCAATTATAGTCATGGCTTATTAATCATTGATCACTGTCAGTGTCAGTTTGGGTCTTCATCCTTCAGATTGCATCTCTGTAGTTACATTTAGCACAAACAGAAACAGTTTATTCTCTCATAACCACCTGCAGTGGTACAAAAGAGTACAAAAGAATAACCATGTACACATAAAATATCAATATGTGACAGGATGACAGTATGTGTTTATATAAAAAAAACTGTGAATGTTTTCCACGTTTATCATTATTAGTGTATTTTATTTTCATTCAATTTAAATTCAATTTTTTCACTTTTTTTCGGTACAAACATAATGCTATACATTTACTAAAGTTTAATATTTACTAGGTCATATGTAATTTTCTAGGTAAAATTGCATGTAAATAAACATGGACAGATTCTGCAGTGTATCAGGGTTTGTTCTGTTTAGCAAAGATGAACAATTATTAATGTTTGGGGGGACATAATCATTTTGTTTAATGTATCTAATTTTTAACGTTGAAAAATCTGGACATACAAGGAGAAAGTGGTAATCGTCTTCGACTTCTAAGTTGGCAAATTCTCAATTCTCCTTTATTATCTCTTATATCTTCCTTTTTCAATTAATAAGTCATGCGATGAACATCGCTAAGCTAATCTTAAATTTCTATATAATCACCTCAGCTAAATATAGTTCTGTACATGTATAACTTTTAACATTGCATAGTAATTACATTTACTTGATTTAGATATTTTCCAGATTCCAACTTTGTAGATATATATATTTTAATCTTTGTGTAAATGCTTTTATATATTCAACATAGAATTCTACATTCTGTTTTTGTCATATATATAATATCCAACCTTAAACAATAAATCATTTACACTTGTTGTTCAAATTCTTTGCCCATTTGTATCATACAGTAGCATCATACTATAACATTTCTTAGTTAACCGATGGGATGGCATATTTATGAACCTGAACCAGAATTTAATAACATAAATATATTGTGAAATAAACAAAGGATATCAGCCTAATTCACCATATGTAATGATGTTAGGTTATTTATTTGTACACCAAGGAATGTCTTACATGCAAATAAGTCCCTACATATGTTTTTCGTAAAAAAACCACCTCCAATAGCCAAGGAATGTGCAAATATTTGTGTGAAGAGTTTGTATCTAAAGTACAGCCTGTGTAGATATATATTTTGTGTCTTGATAATTTCTCTCCGTTCTTATGCACAAATACCGGTACATTTGTTTTGTCCTTATTTACCGTTAATTTCATTTATTTCTGTTGTCCAGCAATAGGACTTGAAATTAACGTAGTATCTTCTGCAAATAACAGAAAAAAATGAACTAAATCCGGGTGTAAGTGTACACTATTTGTGCAGTTATTGTCAATTTGATTTGCTAATTCATTTATAAAAAGGGGGACTCTGTATACAAGACCATCTTACTCCGAGTTGTAAGTCAAAGGTATCTGAAAAAATAAAAAAACCATGATTATTCATTACACAGGCTTTAATATTTTCATAGATGTTACTTTATAGATTATTTATTGTATAGCCTAGCCCATTTGTGTTTAAAAGAATCCAAAACTTATTTCTTTGTAAACTGTCAAACACTTCATCAAAGTCTACAAATATTGCACAGATGTTCCCCCTTTCACATTTAGGCATCTTTGTACAGTACTCTACAATATGAACATGGTATCAACTGTTTTGTAGCCGTGTCTAAACCCCGCCTATGAGTAATTGATATTATTCATTGTTTCACCCCAGAAGACAAGTCTTTTGTTAATAACGACGGTAAAGATTTTACGGAAAATGCTTACTGGAGTGATAGTTATCAGTATTGTTTAAATCCTCTTGTTTATGCATTGGAACAATTATTCCAATAACCAAGGAATGTGCTTAAATCCCCTTGTTTATGCATTGGAACAATTATTCCAATAGCCATGGAATGTGTTTAAATTCCCTTGTTTATGCATTGGAACAATTATTCCAATAACCAAGGAATGTGCTTAAATCCCCTTGTTTACGCATTGGAACAATTATTCCAATAACCAAGGAATGTGTTTAAATCCCCTTGTTTATGCATTGGTACAATCATTCCAATAGCTAAGGAATGTGTTTAAATCCTCTTGTTTCTGCATAGGAACAATTATTCCAATAGCCAAGGAATGTGCTTAAATCTCCTTGTTTATGCATTGGAACAATTATTCCAATAGCTAAGGAATGTGTTTAAATCCTCTTGTTTCTGCATAGGAACAATTATTCCAATAGCCAAGGAATGTGCTTAAATCTCCTTGTTTATGCATTGGAACAATTATTCCAATAACCAAGGAATGTGCTTAAATCCCCTTGTTTATGCATTGGTACAATAATTCCAATAGCCAAGGAATGTGTTTAAATCCTCTTGTTTATGTATTAGAACAATTATTCAAATAGCCACGGAATGTGCTTAAATCCCCTTGTTTATGCATTTGAACAATTATTCCAATAGCCAAGGAATGTGTTTAAATCCTCTTGTTTATGCATTGGAACAATTATTCCAATAGCCAAGGAATGTGCTTAAATTCCCTTGTTTATGCATTGGAACAATTATTCCAATAGCCAAGGAATGTGCTTAAATTCCCTTGTTTATGCATTTGAACAATTATTCCAATAACCCAGGAATGTGGAAATGGGGAAAGGTTCCATTTTCTAATATCAGACTGAATACTAATAAGACAAGATCAGCTGAATGTTTGGAATGTTCAGGTACAGTATTAACTATTCCAGGTGATTTATTATATATGAGGTTCCGAATTCTGTCTAAGATTTCCTCCCTGGTAATTGGTGAACCCGGAATCTCGTCCGGGAGTTCCTGGTTAGGGGTGACATATTTTGAATTATCATGATTATTATTAGTAGAATTGTGATCACATAATACCATCATCAAAAGAGGATAAAGTCTTAAAAATGGTTTAACCACTCATTAATTTGAGTGTTATTTCGTGTTACATGTTTTGTGTTTAAGCGTTTAAACACATACCACACTTTTTGGGAGTCATTAATGCTATTGTTTATAGTCTTTTGTTTGTGTTTACAGTAGTCAATGCTCTCTTGTTAACAAGTAGCATTATGTTTCTTTCTAGTGATTTTGTATTGTTCTAATGAATCTTTATCTTTACATTTTCTATATTTATTTGAAAATCTGCATCGTTCCGATTTATCCTTTCACGTTCATAGTCAAATCAATTTCTTACGTCTTTTCTCTTTTTGCCAATTTTTTCTATTTGTATCGGGTGCACCTAGACAAAGAACCTCTTCAATATGTTCAATACTTGTATCAATACATGTAAATGCACAGTCTACTGATTTATGAAGGAGTTCTTGAACACTGTCAGATAAAATATTTTGTCTAAACTGTTCTAGTTAATCATTATCCCAAATATATGTGGAAGCATGTTTACTGTTATTATTCATCATCTGATTTTCGGACATGAAGCGCTCGTAATTTCATTGTGAGAGGACGGAGGGCTGACTCGATCGAGAAGATGTAGAAAAGGCATTTACATAAGCAAATAGAGTTGAAATTACGTAATCTATTACACTAGCACCATGTGTGCCTTTAAACGTAAAATCTCCAATTTTTGAGTCAGAAACACAATTTATCGTCCGTTTATGATATGTATATGTAGTGCAGAACTTAAGTCTGGAAAACAGGTACCAAAGATTTTATACGATTTTATCGGCAGAAAAGCGCTTCAGATTACAGTTACCAAGGATACAATCTGACACTGAAGGGTTTTGTTTTTCAATATGATGTATCCTATCTTCAACAAAGTTTGAGGCATTAGTTCCTATTCGTGCATTGACGTCTCCACTACATAGATATGACCATCTGGTAAGTCTACGAGTATTTCCAAAAGTCTGTCTTGATTTATTCCATATTTACAGAATATAGATGGTTTGATGTACCTGGTAGATGTTTCTGGATGTATTTAGGCACAGACATGTAGTAGATCATAATCTAGACCTAACAACGTATTCTCGAATACATTTAAGAGTTTTCTGTAATTTTGGACAACTGTTTTTTTAATAGTATTACACACTAGACTCACCAGCTCCGTGTCCGCCGGGGCACGGGTGGCCAAGTCGTCTAAAGCGCCGCGATTCGCTGTGCAGAGTTGCGTCCCCTGGACACGCCAGAAACCTATGGTTGTGGGTTCTAATCCCGGTTCACCCCGATTATGTTTCTAGGTTTGTCAACACCATACACGTGCTCGTGGGTTTCACCGAAGTTGTAAAGGTCTAAGACCTGCATCACTTCGGGCTTTCCTCCCACATTAAGCTGACACGCCGTGATATAACTGGAATACTGTTAAAAGGGGCGTTAACCCAACTCACTCACTCCGTGTCTGCCTTGTGGGATGCTAGACTCACCAGCTCCGTGCCTGCCTTGTTGGGTGCTGGTCTCACCAGCTCCGTGCCTGTCCTGTGGGGCGGTAGACTAACCACCTCCGTGTCTGTCCTTTGGGGTGCTGGTCTCACCAGCCCCGTGCCTGTCATGTGGGGCGCTAGACTCACCAGCTCCGTGTCTGTCCTGTGGGGCGCTAGACTCACCAGCTCCGTGTCTGTCCTGTGGGGTGCTGGTCTCACCAGCTCCGTGCCTGTCCTGTGGGGCGCTAGACTCACCAGCTCCGTGCCTGTCCTGTGGGGCGCTAGACTCACCAGCTCCGTGTCTGTCCTGTGGGGCGGTAGACTCACCACCTCCGTGTCTGTCCTGTGGGGCGCTAGACTCACCAGCTCCGTGCCTGTCCTGTGGGGTGCTGGTCTCACATGCTCCGTGTCTGTCCTGTGGGGCGGTAGACTCACCAGCTCCGTGTCTGTCCTGTGGGGTGCTGGTCTCTCTATCTGCTGTTCTGTTAATGCTCGTTAATTAATTTAGTCCCCTTGAAGAAAAAAATGGTATCTGGCTGTTCATTTCTCATCCTGTACAACTCCTATCTCTGTGATGTAAGATCATTTGCTATGCCGATTCCTTTCGCTCGACGAGTATCCCTCATTTTAACAGAACCCCACTTATCCTCCCAGTGACGCATTTTCACAATGATTGGCCTTATTCCGTTATTCTTTTAAGTTGAAATTCAATGTGCTCTCTCAATATAACATCAAGCGAAGGGTGGGAGCTTCCCGTTCTCACTGGCACTATTAAGAATCCCTGACACTTTATCTTCGCTCTCTGTGTATGTTTCGTTGGTGATAGTATCTGGTATGCCGTAGAGGGCAATGTTGTTTCTCCCACTTCTTTATAATATATTCTAAATCCTTTAGATAACTTTCCATTTACAATTTTACTCTATTTACTCTACACAGATGTGCAATTGCAAGGTAGTCTGAGAAAGACTCCAAAGAGGCCTGGAAGGGGTCAATACTCCTTTGATCGGACCAAAGTCCACCTGTCCAGGCAGTATTGTGAGGACTTTGTGTTCCTGGCTGCACTTTCTCTGAAACTCTTCTTGTCTTGATTCCATGACTGAAACTTTCAAAGCCGATGATATAAAGGCGTTGTTTCTCACCAGTGTTTATCCTAATCATCCTTCTATCAACACGATGTTTTTCATTTCTAACAATACTTTATCCGCTTCAGCTACCGTTTATATTATACGCGCGATGCTTTGTTTCTGTTATACCGCTGCAATATTTTCTCTTTCTACATCCACGACTACCTCAAATACACACGCCCTTGAGGTCGTGTTAGCACATGTAATCACCCAGACGAATCAAATCTCTTAGGGGGTCCAAGCCGTCCATCTTGAAGTGCCAATATAGGATACACGCATTCAGGGCTTCAGTGTTCTCGTAGTGTCACACTTAAAGAAGGCCCTCCACTCTCTCCGGGAGGGTGCTCTTGACCAATTTCGGTGCATGCCCTTCGGTCTGGCTCCTGGCCCTCGAGCGCTCAGGAAGCCACTAAGACCTTAGTCAGTATAGCAAGATGAGGGGGTATCCATCTAATTATTTTATAGACGGCATTATTTGTCTGGAAGAATCAACTTTCGTTCCAACACAGAGACACTCGGTGTTTCCTCCGAACGCAAGGATTTGTGATAAACTGCAAAAACAAAATCTCAGTCCTTAACATTCCTAGAGTTTCAGATCAACTCAAAGGATCTGAATTCTCCGAGGAGAAGGTGGACAATATCCTGACATCCTGTCGTCACATGATGAAGTTAAAGAATGTCAAGATCGGAAACCTGGCAAGTTTCATAAGACCAATGCCAGCATCGCTGAGAGCCATTATACCAGCTCAGCTCCACTACAGATAATCCAAATGCATGCAAGCTAGTTACGAGACGAAGATTTCTCTATCTCACGACTGTTTAGAAGAACTGAAGCGGTGGGTGAACTTCAACGGCAAGCCAATTATGGCAGCTCACTTAGACCTGATCATACAAATGGATGCGTCACGACTAGGGTGGAGTGCAATATATGGGCAGATATCCTCTGATCTCTGGATGAGAAGAAGTTCCACAAAGCTATTCAACGGGCTCTATTATCGTTTTGCAGAACCAGCAACAACAAATCTATATTGGTTCAGATGGACAACCAGGCTGCGGTAACCTACATGTACGAGAGACACATGGGACGGGATAAATCTCAGACATCACAAAAGAGCTATGAGACTTTTGTTTAACAATCACATGGCATTAACGGTAGTTAACATTCCAAGGACAGAGGACATCCAAGCAGACTGTGAGTCACGTCAATACTCGAGCGACTGGAAGCTCAGCCCAGACCTGCTGCCTTGCTGAATGTGTGTTGTGAAATACTGCATGTCTTCTGATACATTCTTTTATGGATAGAGATAGAGAGAATTGGAAGTCCATTCATGGTAATTAAATGGAAAAAAGCAGTATGGGAATAAAGAGGCTCACCAGAGAGCGTCTTAATACCAAATAGATGTTCACGATTAAATTAATAGAACAAAGCTTTTTGTCTTTTCTAAGAGTTCGTATACTTCATCCCGCGGGTGTGTATGTGTTTGGTGCCAAGCATGATACTATGCTAACCTAGTAAGTTGTTTTTGAATAAAAGTGCTTTATGGATCCCCCCTCCAAAAACTTCACATAAATTGACTAAATTACAAGTTTTAGATTTTCGTTTCCTTTCGACCAGTCTGTGAACTCATTTAAAAAAAGCCAACTTATAAGATTTGGCTTTTTTAAAGCAAGTCTTCTTTTCACCCGATCGACAATTTTAAAGATTTAAAAGAAATTATTCTTAGTTCGACCACCGACCACAGACCCACAATGACTGCGGACACAATTGCTCAAGCAAAACGTTCTATCCTTCTGTGAAGTGGAGTTTTTGCTCCATGATCGGTTACCCATGTCCAGCCTTATGTAATTAGGGTGATCGTTAATTGCTATATGTATACACGCCATATTGAGCAGACTAACAAAGTGAGTATTCAATACCGTAATAAACTTGCTGGCACTGTCATTTAGTCAGTCAGTTGTGAATTTGACTTTCAACAATATAAAGCTTTATCATAGCTCAACTATAATGTGCAACATAAAAAACGGATTTAATGTTGGTTAACGTGACAAAACTGACAACCAGAACGCCTAGCACTACCATTACACAAATAATGAAGCTTTATTGGCGGTATGCGAAGACGTCTTAAAACGTTCATTTCAACAACGCTGAGAAGTATCAGCAGCCAGTCGACACCACGAATCAGCCTGACACATTTTGCAGTGAAAAACGATCTTTGTCAAGTGAACCTATGAATAACCACTGATCATGACTCTGCAATCAGTATCTGGTATCCATTCCTCTCACGGATGACATTTGCGAGATGTCTAGCCCGATCTCCTCATGCAGCTGATCAGACGTCTTAATCTCAACATTGGGATCCTCTGGTGCAGTGTCTGGGTAAGTTCATTTAGGGTATCAACTGGAAAGTTGGCGACCAAGGTGTTCAATTGGTTCAGATCAGGGTTTGGAACTGGATTTTGAATCTGGTGTTGCCTAATTGATGCCCATGTGTATCTGAATGGAGATGCCGTACCACCAATGTTTTCAGCATGTCACGCACAAAATTATTTTATTTCGTAAAACACTGAGCCAAAATTATACTGAGAGCCAAAAAAAAATTACCATAGTTTTAAATCACTCTAGTTTAAAAAACACAAAAGATAGATGCATGAAAGAAAATGTTTTAAAAGATAAAGATCTCATCGAAATCAACATTTAAAATAACAGTCATACAGCATCCGAGTTCAGGTTAGGTATCGAAAACAAGCTTTCAACGTAATGGGCAGAGGGCACACATATCTAAAATCGCTCAAGCTCAATGACACGTTTCATAAATAGCGTGTACGACCACCCTCTGCTACAAGACATGCAAAATCTCCGGCGCACAGGAAAAGTCAGTCGTCTGATGAATGTAAACCCTAATTCCTTGAGCCCCGAGTCGTCTGAGTACTGTCTGTTGAGTAACCATGTGTCCTTAGGCATTCATCGCGCTGATGACGTCACTGTCAGGAATTGATTCCGGAGATGCAAAGTTCGCAAGTACTTGTCTTCATTGGGCGTAGTTACCCTGGGTCTGCCTGTTCTTGGCCTGTCTGATGTCTGCCCAGTCTGTCTGTAACGTTGCATCAGGTTAGTCACAGCAACATTGACCAACCAAAACTTATAGCAATGTGGGCATGGGTGGCTCCCATCTGTATCATACCCAGAGCCCGCTCGCGTTGTTCTCGTGGCATTTTCTTTGTGTTTTTTTTAATCAGCGTGTGTGTCTGACATGCACGTGTAGTTTCGGATGCCCAAACGGCACGTGTGTTTCGCATTTTCTTCAAAACTAACGTGCCCTTGACGTGAATCATTTTCTACACAGAGCATTGTCGTCGTTTGGAAGATGTCTTTTAAATTGATTTAGTGTGAACTTGTGTTGCAGTTGTAAAGTCCCTTTTGGCCGTCCAATTAGTTTTCAGAATTTTTTGCATGGTACTTTCCTCCCACATTAATCTGACAGAGAATATTATCTAGACCCAAAACCGGGGTTATTTTTACATGACAGCATTTCTTGCATTACTGCTACCCGCGGGGATGAAACGTTTTATTTTTAACCTCAGCTTCAGGTTTTACTTACTGCTGAAAGTGACATTGTTGTGCATCAGCGTTCACTCACACATTGTCAAAATGATAACAGGGGTTGTATTCTATTTTGCGTCTTTGTTAGCCAATCAGAATCAACATGGATGTCCCACGTGCACACAGAAATCTTAAACATCCTTTACCTCTGAACGGGTATATTATATTTCATATATTCTATCTACTAGAAATGTGCTCTAACACAAACATTAAAAAAGAAAAATCGTTCCTCATATATCCTTCTTTTCCCCTCATCTAATTAGACTCACGCAATTTATGAATATGAAAATACTTTCTTGAGCCCCAAATTTTAATAGTTATTAAAGCGTACATAAAAGGTAACCTTAGAAACTAATAAAACACTTTTCAAACCTTTAAACATATCTACAAACCTTTTCAAATATTAAGAACGTTTGTAAATATTTGAAAAGGTTTGTATCAAGGCAACCCGTACATAATCGAATCTGGGCAAGGCACCCAGTGGTTGATAGTAAGAGAAATTAAAGATATCCGCGCAATGTTTGATAAAGTGCACAAAGTCTTCAGTTCAAATTTCCCCTACTATGTAATGTTTGTGGTACAAACTTGGGATCAGGTGTCATGCTCTGTGATTTGGTTGATCCTCGCACCCAAAGGGAGAGGCTCGGTGCTCATGCCTTCAGCCATTAGTTTGGTGTAGGATGCACTGGTTGCGGCCTCTCCTCCATTGAGAAATCCCACAACGCTATATCAACCAGTGATTGCGATTCAAATATGTTGGTAAAGTCCAAGATTCGATAGTGGGATGCAAAGAGTTGGATTAGAGATGCGGCACACAATAGTATGACTTGATCTAAACACCGCCTCCGTGGCCTTGTGGTCGAGCGTCCGCCCGGAGAGCGGAAGGTCCAGGGTTCGATCCCGGGCCGCGTCATACAAAAAGACGTTAAAAGATGGTACTTGTTGTTACCCTGTCTGGCGCTCGGCATTAAGGGGCTAAAACAAGGACTGGTCGGCTCGGAGTCAGTATACTGTGTCTGAGTGGGGTATTCATGTTAAACTGCGGCATGGTATCTCAGTGAGCTAGCACTATAAATCGGCATCAGTCCGGACTAGTACAAGCAGCTACACACACACATACACGTGCATGCACCTCGCTATATAAGTGCAATAATCTTGGACGCGACGTTAAACCCAGTTTCACCTCACCTCACCTTGATCTAAACCAATATCTTACGTCATGTCATAATTAATTTCACAAAATATATCAAGCTGTATAATCAAGATATATATTCAAGATATCTCTTGTTATATCCTGTGTTATATTGTTATTCGTACAGTAAACTACGGTTATAACGAACACGCTTATAACGAACTTACGGATATAACGAACTTACTTTTTTTGGCCCCGACTATTTGCTGTAGTTATGCTGTATATATGCTTATAACGAACTACGGTTATAACGAACTAAAATTAGTAGTCCCTTTGAGTTCGTTATAACCGTAATTTACTGAATATGCAACTGTAGCTATGGCCATCCATGTCATCAATCCATATAATCTCTGTAACCGCCGTTTGTTCCTATATCCGCCTCTATACCCACAAAGCTTGATTCTCGAGTGAAGTAAGGCTCCCATCTCAGGGATGTCAAGTACCACATGTCCAGATGCAGAATTCCTTAAAGTTTAAGTATTGATTAAATCTATATATAGACCAAGCCAAGAGCACATCGCAAAGCCATGCGATCTTATGTAATCTCCTAGCCAGTGTTTTGCTTCATTTTGTGTTGTCTAAGAATAACCTTCCTGATTGACTCGCAGCCCAGGCTATATAGGATTGTTAAATCGGAATATGAATGGTAGATAATGACTGCAATGTGTATTATAAGGATTATAATCGGATAGCCATCACTTCTGAGAACCCGTCTGAGAACATAGTAAGACCGACGTCGCAAGCTGGTCGAATTGCACCACCAATACCACACACCCATCATGACACTTTCCTACACCCTAGTGCTGACAGATGTTACTCTTAATTACACCTAGGTAAAATGATAAAAATGACACATTTACCCCGTATTTTCTCTAGAGACTGCGCCATGCTTAACTTCAGTTTACTTTTAGACGTGGGTCACGTCCCACAAGGTCGTAACTCCCATACTTTAACATAGACTTATGACATTTGTAGTTCTCCGATCGCTTTGAGGAAGAAGACCCTAGCCCAGATATTCCAGGCCGGTTCTTCTTTCCTGTCTGTGACGTGAAGGGATGGCTTAGTTGACTGAACTTTGTGGTGGGGAAAAATCATTAGCTCTAGTTGCCAAAACCTCATCCTAGACCCGGTTCTCTGGAATTAAGTCTTGCAATTGGCAGTACTGGCAAATGTGGGAGTATTTCAGTTACCATGTGTTTGCCTACAGCTCAACTGTTATTGTATAGCAGTTGATGATCGCCTAATGGCATGTGTCATATTCAAACAAGGTACTACTCACAACAAAACATCTGCAGTAACCATAACTCTGTGCTGCTTCCTAAAGTGAGTGAGTGAGTTGGGTTTAACGCCGCTTTTAACAGTATTCCAGTTATATCGCGGCGTGTCAGCTTAATGTGGGAGGAAAGCCCGAAGTGATGCAGGTCTCAGACGTTTACCACTTCGGTGAAACCCACGAGCACGGGTATGGTGCTGACAAACCTAGAAACATAATCGGGGCGAACCGGGATTCGAACCCACAATCATAGGTTTCAGGCGTGCCCAAGGGACGCAACTCTGCAAAAGCAAATCGCGGCGCCTTAGACGACTGAGCCACCCGTGCCCCCTCTGCTTCCTATAAACAGTTTTGATATTGACTTGTCGCTACACAGAGCTACGGGCTGTTCCACAGTGTTTTCCAAAAGATCCCCGAACCAAATCTGCACCGCACTTTATATGCTTCAGCGACAAATGCATCATGATTCTCTTCCTGAGACACATGCCTTCCTATACGAGTACTTAGAGTGAGTGAGTATGGTTTACGCCGTTTTTAGCAATATTCCAGCAATATCACGGCGGGGGACACCAGAAATGGGCTTCACACATTGTACACATGTCGGGAATCGAACCCGGGTCTTCGGCGTGACGAGCGAACGCTTTAACCACTAGGCTACCCAACCGCCCTCTTATATGTTAGATCGTACTAAAACATATTTACTTACCGAGTTGGAAACCGGAATGGTAAAACAAACCCGATGTACATGGGAAGTTGCATGATCGAAAATATAAGTATACATATTTGAAGGCAAGTGTTTTGGGAAGTGAATTGTGTTGCAGTTTTCGTGGGATTACGATTGATGTACACTGGGGCAGGGTATGTTCCGAATCAAGAATCCACGAGGAAAACACTACGGGACAGCCCGTGGCTCTGTAGTCAAAATCAAAATCAATTATAGGGAGCAGTAGAGAGGTAGCTAGAAAAAAACACATTGGCCCAGAACTTGCATTAAACCCCCTCTTTACTGGATCCCGACTCTTAGTAGAAGAGTTAATAGAAATGGTATATTGAATATACCGTTAAAGTCAATGATCCCAAATGCAAAATAATCATAGGTCACTCCAAAAGGTTTCACCGATGTTTCTGGATGCTGCTTTAGACGTCTATGGCCATGTATGGTCAGATCCTATATATAGACATCCGCAGACGACACCACAAGCAGACGACACCTCATCGCGAGCAGACGACATCGCCGGGCAGACAACATCACCGGACAGACCCTCCGTGCGGCTTCGGGCTATCTCTGGGCATGTCTACCACAGAATTTCATCGTGTGTCTGTCTGTCAGAGTAAGATTTTAAGAAGAGCCTGCCATCACGTGACTTGTGGTAATTTCCACCTAGATATCGATCTTACCGTTTGCTTATACATTGATTAAGAGTTTCGTAACGTGTGAACTATTGGTTGCGAAGAATATCGATCCGTCTCCGCGACCTGTTGGACTGATACAGGCGACAATATGTGTATACGACAGTGGTACTTCTGAACACACGGTCATTGACTAGTTATGGCGTGTCTCACCACTTGGGAGGTACATCCTCGCGTATTGTTTGCAACTGACGGTGATCTTATCTCCCTTGTTAGTGTCGTGTTGAAAACAATAGAGCTTGTCTAATTATTGATTTTCGGTTGGATGACAGATGATGAATTTGAGAATGGCGAGCAAAGCATCGGAATAAGATGCTTGGTGTCCATTTTCGAAATATATTACGTTGACTAATATATTCAGATCAGGAAAATACTCCACTGTTTTGAAAATCATGTGTGGACTTTTGCAGAGTTAACTGTCCGGGTAAATAGAACCGGGATTCACCAATACTAGATCATACACTGGCGAAGCTGGGTCTGAGATAACTACCTTTGTGTGTTTCTTAATATGCTATTAGCAAAGACGATACTCAATCACAAATCGATCAGATTAGATTGCAAGAAATACAAATTAATTATGCCATTTGTCTCTGTTGAGCCTGTTTGGCGTTTAGCAGCCAACAATTACATAACTCGTACTTCAATACTTGGACATCGATTGTGTTAGTCGTCGCGGAGGCTTCCAACGTTTCAGCAGCGTCGGTCACTTCTCCATCTCCGGCTGAGGCCTTCGTCGTAAGCAGCCATAACCAGCCTTGCACAACAGTCAACACTCCAGCTACTGTCACATCGGAGACTATGACCCAGCAACCATATTTCCATATGATTCATGAATTCTTCTCCCAATAACCGATAAAGGCCAGCACTATCTTTCTTCAACCGTGTGCTGATTGCGTCACCAGCTAGGACAGAGGCGGCTCGGCAGGGTCAACTGGAAGGTTGGGGGCAATGTGATTAGACTAGCATACGCTTACTGTCCATCGTGTACGCTCGGAGGACGACATCCAAGACATAGGATGACTTGTTATGTTTACAAAGGGAATACGGACGTGGAAGAAAACAAATGATTGCATTCACATCGCCGTTCATTGCCCTCCTGTGTGTTCTACTCTCGGACCTGTGCAGGGGTAAGTGCCACCGGTCTTGTCAGGGTCTGTTCGCGGGGTCTGTTCACGGGGTCTGTTCACGGGTCTGGTCACTGGGTTTATGGCTTCATGATAATTGTGTATATCTGGGAACTGTCCATGGTATGACGTCATGGAGTGCTTCTCACAATTGTGATGATTCTCCTGTAGGAAATGGTTGCATTGGAAAAAAGTCATTTTTTTAAATTGTTATGCAATTGAACTGTTGTTAATTGTTATTTGGATGGTCTGTGTGTATGTTGTAGCAATGATCAAATATGAATGTATCGTTTGAATGGATATATGTGTGTGACTGAATATTGTTTGTTTGTTTTTCATCTTGCAATGAGTCATACACTCACAGCCAAGCATATTTTATGTCACATGTAATTTCTTTACTTCAATTTATTAACCCACGACCATCGAGGTGTTGTATGTATTTCAAGATAATGCCGGTGTTTTCATCTGGAAAGGTTAGTGATGTATATGAATGTGTTGCCAAGCAACAGCTCTTCAACACAGAGTCAGAGGTTCACAATGCAATGTCGAATAATGCAAATGTCAAAGTGGATGTTAACCTTAGGATTAGCTCACAGCGAAGACGAAGGAAAAGATGCGCACAAATACCTTTAATGGGTTATATCTGTTAATGATATAGGAGAATCATACTATGGTCTCTTATGATTGTGAAATGGGTATTGTCGCTTGTAATAATTATGAAAGAGGGGCGGTCGGGTAGCCTAGTGGTTAAAGCGTTCGCTCGTCACGCCGAAGACCCGGGTTCGATTCCCGACATGTGTACAATGTGTGAAGCCCATTTCTGGTGTCCCCCGCCGTGATATTGCTGGAATATTGCTAAAAGCGGCGTAAAACCATACTTACTCACACACTCACTAATTATGAAAGGACCAAAAAAAAACCCCTCAGAGATATGTCGGACTGTGATTCCCACTCAACTACCGGTCAAGTTCGAGACGTGTCCTGCTCTCGGTTGTACGTTACAGGTGATATTTGATGTATTAAAAAATATATATAGTGTTGGACGACAGTAAACGGATGAGGAGACAATGACGTTGCCATCATCCTGGATATTGGACATATGGATGTAATTACCGACACGGCCAGGGGGAACACGATTCAGGCTATTAATGACATGTCATTGATGACCGCTGTTGCGCACATCTGTAAGAGCATGTCACATAGGCTAGATTACCACAGCGATATGTAACCCGCTTACTCACATAAGTGAAGGGGGCGGTCGGGTAGCCTAGTGGGTAAAGTGTTCGCTCGTCACGCCGAAGACCCGGGTTCGATTCCCGACATGGGTACAATGTGTGAAGCCCATTTCTGGTGTCCCCGCCGTGATGTTGCTGGAATATTGCTAAAATCGGCGTAAAACCATACTCACTCACCCCATAAGTGAAGTAGTGTTCAGAAGTTGAGTGGGTGAGTTGGGTTTAAAGCCAGATGAGCAGTATTACAGTTATATCACGGAGTGTCTGCTTAATGTGGGAGGAATGCCTGAAGTGATGCAGGTCTCAGACGTTTAACACTTTGGTGAAACCCACGAGCACTGGTATAGTGCTGACAAACCAAGACATATATTCGAGGCGAATCAGGATTCGAACCCTGACAAACTCAAACGTCGGTGGCTCACTGGTACGAGTTTGTTTGTAATTGAGTGGGATTGTCAGCATTGTCGTTGCCACATCACTCCTAGAGAAAAGCTACAGTCAATATCATTCAACACTGTTATCACAACGACATAGCTAATTCGTAAAGACTGTGGACATTAGAAGAAAATGCAACAATTCGTAGTTCAAGACGAGCATCAAGCAAATGTTCTATGTGTAGGCGCATCCCTCAGAGTATAATCATGGTTTGATTACCTTGATGACTACAACGCAATTATATTACCACTATGTTTATAATTTACCACAAGTTGATGCGTTTGTTTATCGTCCTATTGCCAGGTAATCTCCAGACGAGAATGTGTTTATGTCTAGGCTCTGCACATCACGAATATACTCGTCATGAACGAGAACATGAAGTATTGTAGTTAGCAAGGCTTCATCGAGGCCTCTTTAATAGCGTGAAGGGTTTTCTACACGAAAGTCTGTATTGTCGTTACACTGATGAAATGTTTGATGTATTGAAATAAAAACGACAAAACCCTTTCCAGAATCATACGAAATATCTGCCAAAAGCAACGTTCATTGTATGCTATACCTTTACAAGAATGGGTTTATGAATCATTACTAAATAGTTCTGACGCCAGGTGTTCACGAAAAGGTGAGCGCATCTGGCCCACCGGTGGGACTCGAGACAAAAGTGTTCCAGCAAGACATGCCCACCCTTGTCGCGGCCACCTGGGGTCATCACTGTTTTTTTAGTGATCCATTCGTATAATTTTCGCTACTATCTTGCCTTTTACGCCGAATGGAATCTGTATCCTCGGATAATCAACCCTGGTTATTCTCTGACGTTGAAGTTGATATTTATAAGGGCAACCTATGGTATCCGCCACAATGGTCCTTAAAGCATGTCTTTCTTCAAACCCCGATATGCCCAAACCCCTACACCCGAATACCCCTACGCCCCAATACCCCTACACTTAGTGAAACTAACATAGGGAATTAAGCTTTGTCATAGCAGCACAGTCCGATGACCATGAACGCTGGTTAATCATTGAAAGTAACCATAAGCTGAGAAGAAATAAGCCTAGGTAAACAATCTTATTATCGGTTGGATGTGATCAAAGATATTTATGCCAATCATGTGAGAATAGCCATTCGTTGTTCTCAGGAAATGATTGTTTTTAAGTTTTTTTATATGTTTATTTCCCACTACGCACACAGATTAAACAGCAGTATTGTTGATGAATGAAAAGAATCACATGAATCATCAGTTTCTCGTTTCATCATCTTCAAATATATATTTGTAGCTGTAATTCTTTGTTGTAATCTAAACTGAAACCATTCGGAATTTGCTAAAAACGTTTACATTCAGGTAGTAACAAGTATTTTATCATTCCATTTATTAGCAGTACAATGTGTTTCTAATACATCATCCTATTTTTCTTCCCATTTGACTCGATATATATATTTTCAATGAATTTCCAGCCGTTTTAATATTCAGTCAACAGATCAAATTAATGGTTTCAGCGGACCCGTTAATTTCTGAGGGTACTGTTATAAGGTATATCTTTACACATCTCAACATGCCATTGCATTGTAAAAAGTTAACCTTCATTCTATATGTTTTCTTTATGTCCACAAACGATAAATATTCATCTTGTTCTTTCAGTATATCAGTCATAGTTCTTACTCCTTGAGAATACAAAAGTTAATCAAACAGTTTTACCTCCAAGTTTTATTTGATCGTTGTTCCACAAACTTTGTGATACTGTATTGAGCTGGTTATTATAAATTAAAGAAGTTTTAAATTTGTCCCCTGAGCACATCTGCCTATTTTTCTTGTTATTTGCAATGACCAGAGACTTAAAACACCCGTCCAATTCTTGCATACGGTAGGCCTTCTATTCGAACTTGAATAATCACTTGAAAGATGATACTGTGGATATTTATGTGCTTACTCACGAAGTCGAATCTATGTGCTTGGTGATTAAAATGTGCTATGTAATTATATTTGTCATCCTGTGGATAGTTATGTGCATATTCAGAAATCAGTTAAATCTGCGTGCTTGAAGAGTAAAATGTGTAATATATTTTGTCATAATTATTATCTCCACACGTTTTGGTTCAATATATGGGGTTAGCTGTGCACTCAACTGCAAAATGTGTTGCTATATGCTGTGGGGGTTATGGGATGAAGGGATTTGGGAGGATACACCCAGTCCGCTGCATTGCCTCCATGTAGCAGTACCGCATTGTGCTGTGGTTACCCGTGTGTAACTGAGTAAGTATTGATTACATCAATACATACAACAATATAACGAACTCATTACAACAATACATACAACAATATAACGAACTCAGTTCGACCATCAACATAGTTCGTTTTATTCGAACGTTGTTATTCATGGATCGATGCCATTTATAACTCCTTTCGTTATAACCACATATTCGCTATATCCGAATGAAGTAGACCAGACTGGAGCCGATATCTGGTGCACCCCCTCCGCCATGGTTTTGCTGGAATATTGCTAAAATCGACCCACTACACTCACTCCGAGTAAACAGTGGGTGATATGTTCTTCACGACGCTTCATCTGCATGGGTTACTAAAAGATGGGGTAGCTTAGTGGTTACATCTTTGACTCGTCACGCCGATGACCCGGGTTCGATTCTCTGCATGGTGAAGCCAGTTTGTGGTGTCCCCTACGGTGATGTGGCTGAGGCACTCACTCACTCACTTCATCATGGTTCTGTTATTATTGAATATAACAAGGAAGAAAGGGGAGTCAGACAGACAGTGATAGAATTCGATGAATAACCCTGGCCGTACACATGTGGACAGTTACAATCAAAGGAAACTTTGTACACAATATGTTCAGTCCAGCCATTACTATAGTACCTGACAGTCTGACGAAAAATGAAATATTGATTTATATGACGCTGCTTTAGTCCCTAGAAGGTGATCAGTCGGATTAACAGTACGTAGACAGCGTGGACATATGTGATCTTCTCTAAATGTATGTTTTAGCAGAGATTCCATGTGAATATGGAGCGATTTTGTCGCATTGTATGTCGGAGGCTAGACTGTGTTCATATGATGCATTGTGTGATGGAGACTAGAGTGTGTTCAGATGATGCATTGTATGTTGGAGACTAGAGTGCGTTCATATGATGCATTGCATGTTGGAGACTTAAGTGTGTTCATATGATGCACTGTATGTTGGAGACAGAGTGTATTCATATGATGCAACGTATGTTGGAGACAGAGTGCGTTCATATGATGCATTGTATGTTGGAGACTAGAGTGTGTTCAGATGATGCATTGCATGTTGGAGACAGAGTGCGTTCATATGATGCATTGTATGTTAGAGACTACAGTGTGTTCATATGATGCAATGTATGTTGGAGACAGAGTGCGTTCATATGATGCAACGTATGTTGGAGACTAGAGTGTGTCCAATGATGCATTGTATGTTGGAGACTAGAGTGTGTTCAGATGATGCATTGTATGTGAGAGAGTACAGTGTATTCATATGATGCAACGTATGTTGGAGACAGAGTGCGTTCATATGATGCATTGTATGTTGGAGACTAGAGTGTGTTCAGATGATGCATTGTATGTTGGAGACAGAGTGCGTTCATATGATGCATTGTATGTTAGAGACTACAGTGTGTTCATATGATGCAATGTATGTTGGAGACAGAGTGCGTTCATATGATGCAACGTATGTTGGAGACTAGAGTGTGTTCAGATGATGCATTGTATGTTGGAGACTAAAGTGTGTTCATATGATGCAACGTATGTTGGAGACTAGAGTGTGTTCATATGATGCATTGTATGTTGGAGACTAGAGTGTGTCCATATGATGCATTGTATGTTGGTGACTAGAGTGTGTTCAGATGATGCATTGTATGTTAGAGACTACAGTGTGTTCATATGATGCATTGCATGTTGGACACTTAAGTGTGTTCATATGATGCACTGTATGTTGGAGACAGAGTGTATTCATATGATGCAACCTATGTTGGAGACAGAGTGTATTCATATGATGCAACGTATGTTGCAGACAGAGTGCGTTGATATGATGCATTGTATGTTGGAGACTAGAGTGTGTTCAGATGATGCATTGCATGTTGGAGACAGAGTGCGTTCATATGATGCATTGTATGTTGGAGACTACAGTGTGTTCATATGATGCAACGTATGTTGGAGACTAGAGTGTGTCCATATGATGCATTGTATGTTGGTGACTAGAGTGTGTTCATATGATGCATTGCATGTTGGAGACTTAAGTGTGTTCATATGATGCACTGTATGTTGGAGACAGAGTGTATTCATATGATGCAACGTATGTTGGAGACAGAGTGCGTTCATATGATGCATTGTATGTTGGAGACTAGAGTGTGTTCAGATGATGCATTGCATGTTGGAGAGAGAGTGCGTTCATATGATGCATTGTATGTTAGAGACTACAGTGTGTTCATATGATGCAATGTATGTTGGAGACAGAGTGCGTTCATATGATGCAACGTATGTTGGAGACTAGAGTGTGTCCAATGATGCATTGTATGTTGGAGACTAGAGTGTGTTCAGATGATGCATTGTATGTGAGAGAGTACAGTGTATTCATATGATGCAACGTATGTTGGAGACAGAGTGCGTTCATATGATGCATTGTATGTTGGAGACTAGAGTGTGTTCAGATGATGCATTGCATGTTGGAGACAGAGTGCGTTCATATGATGCATTGTATGTTGGAGACTACAGTGTGTTCATATGATGCAACGTATGTTGGAGACTAGAGTGTGTCCATATGATGCATTGTATGTTGGTGACTAGAGTGTGTTCATATGATGCATTGCATGTTGGAGACTTAAGTGTGTTCATATGATGCACTGTATGTTGGAGACAGAGTGTATTCATATGATGCAACGTATGTTGGAGACAGAGTGCGTTCATATGATGCATTGTATGTTGGAGACTAGAGTGTGTTCAGATGATGCATTGCATGTTGGAGAGAGAGTGCGTTCATATGATGCATTGTATGTTAGAGACTACAGTGTGTTCATATGATGCAATGTATGTTGGAGACAGAGTGCGTTCATATGATGCAACGTATGTTGGAGACTAGAGTGTGTTCAGATGATGCATTGTATGTTGGAGACTAAAGTGTGTTCATATGATGCAACGTATGTTGGAGACTAGAGTGTGTTCATATGATGCATTGTATGTTAGAGACTACAGTGTGTTCATATGATGCAATGCATGTTGGAGACAGAGTGCGTTCATATGATGCAACGTATGTTGGAGACTAGAGTGTGTTCAGATGATGCATTGTATGTTAGAGACTACAGTGTGTTCATATGATGCATTGCATGTTGGAGAGAGAGTGCGTTCATATGATGCACTGTTTGTTGGAGACTAGAGTGTGTTCAGATGATGCATTGTATGTGAGAGAGTACAGTGTATTCATATGATGCAACGTATGTTGGAGACAGAGTGCGTTCATATGATGCATTGTATGTTGGAGACTAGAGTGTGTTCAGATGATGCATTGCATGTTGGAGAGAGAGTGCGTTCATATGATGCATTGTATGTTAGAGACTACAGTGTGTTCATATGATGCAATGTATGTTGGAGACAGAGTGCGTTCATATGATGCAACGTATGTTGGAGACTAGAGTGTGTTCAGATGATGCATTGTATGTTGGAGACTAAAGTGTGTTCATATGATGCAACGTATGTTGGAGACTAGAGTGTGTTCATATGATGCATTGTATGTTAGAGACTACAGTGTGTTCATATGATGCAATGCATGTTGGAGACAGAGTGCGTTCATATGATGCAACGTATGTTGGAGACTAGAGTGTGTTCAGATGATGCATTGTATGTTAGAGACTACAGTGTGTTCATATGATGCATTGCATGTTGGAGAGAGAGTGCGTTCATATGATGCACTGTATGTTGGAGACTAAAGTGTGTTCATATGATGCATTGTATGTTGGAGACTACAGTGTGTTCATATATGATGCATTGTATGTTAGAGACTACAGTGTGTTCATATGATGCATTGTATGTTGGAGACTAGAGTGTGATCATATGATGCATTGCATGTTGGAGACAGAGTGTGTTCATATGATGCATTGTATGTTGGAGACTACAGTGTGTTCAGATGATGCATTGTATGTTGGAGACGAGAGTGTGTTTATATGATGCATTGTATGTTGGAGTCTAGCGTTTGTTGATATGATGCATTGCATGTTGGAGACAGAGTGCGTTCATATGATGCATTGTATGTTAGAGTCTAGAGTGTGTTCAGATGATGCATTGCATGTTGGAGACAGAGTGCGTTCATATGATGCAACGTATGTTGGAGACTACAGTGTGTTCATATGATGCATTGTATGTTAGAGACTACAGTGTGTTCATATGATGCATTGTATGTTGGAGACTTAAGTGTGTTCAAATGATGCAATGCATGTTGGAGTCAGAGTGTGTTCATATGATGCAACGTATGTTGGAGACTAGAGTGTGTTCAGATGATGCATTGTATGTTAGAGACTACAGTGTGTTCATATGATGTATGTTGGTAACTAGATTGCGTTCACGTGATGCAACGTATGTTGGAAACTAAAGTGTATGCAATGTAGGTTGGAGACTAGAGTGTGTCCATATGATGCATTGTATGTTGGGGACAGAGCCTGTTCGTGTGATGCACTTTATGTTGAGACTAGAGTCTGTCCATATGATGCACTTTATTTTGGAGACTAAAGTGTGTTCATATTATGCATTGTATGTTGAGGACAGAGTGTGTTCGTGTGATGCAATGTAGGTTGGAGGTATCATGCATTGTATGTATGCATTGTATGAGACTAGGGTGTGTTCACGTGATACGTTACTGTTTTCGAGGAGATAGAGTAACTGATAATTGAGATAGACGTAAATATGATAACTGTTTCAAAACTAAGCATCTTGAATAAGTGTAATATGCGAAATGAAGGCCAGCTGTATCAAACTGTTACGAACACATTTATTCGAGCTGCACCCACCAAGCTGTAACATGACTAGTTATAAGTCCAGTTATATCAAACTAAACACAAATATATCCGATGTACGTAACAATTGGACGAACAATCCCAATAATAGTGGAAAACAGATTGAGGTTTGTCAGGTCCAATGTGACTATACCTGACATGTTTATATATGCAGATTCTAGTGAGTGTCATACTCAAAATTGTTCGAACTGTCGCTTGACACTCACTCACTCACTCTGCAAGTAAGCGCAAACTAGTGGGATCAGGAATACATTTTCTTCGGTACTTTATGTGAGCAAGTATTTATATGATATACCTGAGGCAAAATTATTTTCTTCCAATACTTCCAAGAACAAATACTGACTCATATGTCACAAATTGTGTTACCTACCTAAAAAACCTAGTTTTATCAACTTCAGCCATAGGGCACAATTGTCAGTCAGACTTTAGAGCGTCAATTTATTAGAGATATCGTCCCCCGCGTCTAGAAATATTGGACCTTTATTTCATATTGACGTGACAACCCAAACGTGGGCATATCCTTCACCCATGACAGCTGTTGCCGCCAAGTCAAGATGTGTTCATCCATCTCACGACCACCTGCTAACAGTACTGGTTTTGTAGCGTTCTCATATTTGTACTTCCAATGTTAACTGTCCTATAGGAATAAGAGAGTTGCTCATCCACACTTCCTTGGAAAGACGTTTGATAAAGTGTTTATCTGCAGAAATATTCGATTTAGGTCATAACAAAGTAATTATGTGTGCCTATGTCCCAAGCATTGTGTTGTGATGATATCCTTATAGTGTTTATATATTAAAGACGTTAAGTATATAACTGGTTGGTGAAAAGGCGAACAGGGAAGTATTACCGCATTCACCCCAAGCTAAGACGAGAGTGAGTGAGTGAGTTGAGTGAGCCGTTTTTAAAAGTATTCCAGTTATATCGCGGGGTGTCAGCTCAATGTGGGAGGAAAGCCCGAAGTGATACAGGTCTCAGACGTTTACCACTTCGGTGAAACCCACGAGCACGGGTATGGTGCTGACACACCTAGAAACATAATCGGGGCGAACCGGGATTCGAACCCACAACCATAGCTTTCTGGCGTGCCCAAGGGACGCAACTCTGCACAGCGAATCGCGGCGACCTAGACGACTGGGCCAACCGTGCCCCCCTAAGACGAGAGGGTAGGAAGTGAAACTCCTTAAATGAAGATTCGTAATGCCTCATCTTTGTGGTATTCAATCCGTTTGTGAGATAAGTATTTGTGTTTATAGAAAAAGGATATCACTTCATACATGTTGTCATTGTAGAACAATGAAAACCGTCCACCGGGTGGTCAAATATAGTCCCATGTGGTGTCCCTGGGCCACCATAGTCCGTTTGGGTCCGTCACGGTCCGTTACATAACACCATGATGACAAATTGGTCGTTCTTGCTTCAGCCTGGACCGCCTCCGTGGTCTAATGGTAGAGCGTCCGCCCGGGGAGCGGAAGGTCCGGGGTTCGATCCCCAGCCGCGTCATACCAAAAGACGTTAAAAGATGGTACTTGTTGTTACCCTATCTGGCGCTCGGCATTAAGTGGCTAAAACAAGGACTGGTCGGCTCGGAGTCAGTATACTGTGTCTGAGTGGGGTATTCATGTTAAACTGCGGCATGGTATCTCAGTGAGCTAGCACTATAAATCGGCATCAGTCCGGACTAGTACAAGCAGTCACACACACATACACGTACATGCACGTCGCTATATAAGTGCAATAATCTTGGACGCGACGTTAAACCCTATTTCACCCCACCTTGCTTCAGCCTGGTCTGGTGGGTTACACCAAAGTGGTAGATGCCTAAGACCTGCATCACTGTGGGCTTGTCCTCCCACATCCAGTTGATACCTCGTGGTACTGCGGCAGTCCATCAGGGCTTGAGTCATACCACCACAGACGTGTGATAATGAAGGCTGATGCTGGAGATGGTCTGGTGTTGGTTGTCGCTGTGTTCTTGTACTCCAACTCAGTACTGCCTGGAGTATGTCAAACAGTGAAGAGATACATTACATGCTTATCAATCAGCGGGGCTATATGTGTGATACACTGGCCACATAAGGAGATGTATTTACTATACTGTCACCTGCTGTGACTTATAGAAGTGTGCGAAATACGCTTTTATGATCGGATACTCTGACCAGGGTCCACTTGCACAAAGCGATCTTAGCGCTACAACTATCGTAAGCCTATGTTAAAGTATGGGAGTTGCGATCAACTTAGCGCTAAGATATTTTTGTACAAGTGGGCCTAGATAGGAAAGGGTATACGATAGACACCTTCTCCTCCGATTGACCCTGCCACTGACTTGCATACTGACCTGTATTTGCCACTAAGTTAGTTACAATGTTGTGAATTTGTCCTTTAAAAAGCATATGTATTGTTTTCAAAGACATGGTGTCTGAGATACGAATCACCAGTTGTGTATTATGCGAGAAAAATGTTTTGAATTTTAAAAAGTTTAAATCAAATTATATTATTCACAAATAACACCGTTTGAAAGTATTCTTGGAGTGCTGACTAAGCGTCAGTAAAGTTCATGTTTTGGGTATAATATCTCTTATTATAACTTAAGATGTTTACAACTGAAAATCAATTTCTTTTGCCTCTAAGTTTATTATTCGCGTAACTGTCTTGATATTGTTTCCATCTTTGTACACCAGATATATGTACACTCACGTCTTCTATGAATATACAATTAAACGAAAACAAATTACTACGGTGATCAAAACCATGTACATGTATTTCATCCACAAATGATGTTAGAACTATCAGATGATGTTACGACAGGCTTGTATTCCATCAGCCGCGCATATTACCCTTGAAGTTCATTCGATTTGTATCGAGGTGAGTGTCATTGACAGCATATCAAGAACCTACAATGCACATCAAAGTACGGAATGTCAACCGGCGCTGCTCACAACGACATAACTCGATACCGGGGCAAACTGCTCCGTGGGCTATGACGTCATTAGGTGAGCAAGGTTACCTAGCAACTGTAACATCAATGTCAAACTTATTAAACATGTATTCGAGGAGTCCAGAGGAGAACTGAGATTCCCCCTGCAGAAACTGCGGAAGACGGATCGAGCGGGGCGAGTTTTCTCTACAGCATTTAGACAATTATGAGCTCAAGCTCATTCGTCAACTTCCTGAGGCCACGAGAGAGAACTTGCGGAACTCGTTTTTTATCGTGAATTCATTGCGCGGCCACGGAAATACAAGCAGTTGAGTAGATAGAATTGTGTTGAAGTGGAGGTCATGACTCGGCGGGTGGAAGTAAATCAAGGAGAGTTGAGTTAATGAACTGAGTCACCCCACTGTAGCAGGATGTTTATCATTAGTAGTAATTACAATGCACCCACAAAAAGTCTACACAACAAAACGCACGGCTTTATCTCGCCACCTAAGCGGTACACATGAAGTCTCCAAATTACAGGTACACTTGGCGTTTTCACATTAAAGGTACACTTGACGACACGACATCAAGGCTACACTTAAAGTTACCACATTAGAGATACACTAGAACTCATCACATTACAGGCACACTTGACGACACGACATCAAGGCTACACTTAAAGTTACCACATTAAAGATACACTAGAACTCATCACATCGCAGGTTCACTTTACGACACGACATTAAGGCTACACTTAAAGTTACCACATTAAAGATACACTTGGCGTTTTCACATTAAAGGTACACTTGACGACACGACATTAAGGCTACACTTAAAGATGCCACATTAAAGATACACCTGAAGTAATCACATTAAAGGTACACTTGACGACACGACATCAAGGCTACACTTAAAGTTACCACTTTAAAGATACACTAGAACTCATCACATCGCAGGTTCACTTTACGACACGACATTAAGGCTACACTTACAGTTACCAAATAAAATATACACTTGGCGTTTTCAAATTAAATTTACACTTTACGACACGACATTAAGGCTGCACTTAAAGTTACCACATTAAAGATACACGTGAAGTCATCACATTATAGGTACACTTGACGACACAAGATTAAGGTTACACTTAAAGTTACCACATTAAAGATACACTTGAACCAATCATATTACAGGCACACTTGACGGCGTTTTCACATTAAAGGTACACTTGACGACACGACATCAAGGCTACACTTAAAGTTACCACATTAGAGATACACTAGAACTCATCACATTACAGGCACACTTGACGACACGACATCAAGGCTACACTTAAAGTTACCACATTAAAGATACACTAGAACTCATCACATCGCAGGTTCACTTTACGACACGACATTAAGGCTACACTTAAAGTTACCACATTAAAGATACACTTGGCGTTTTCACATTAAAGGTACACTTGACGACACGACATTAAGGCTACACTTAAAGATGCCACATTAAAGATACACCTGAAGTAATCACATTAAAGGTACACTTGACGACACGACATCAAGGCTACACTTAAAGTTACCACTTTAAAGATACACTAGAACTCATCACATCGCAGGTTCACTTTACGACACGACATTAAGGCTACTCTTAAAGTTACCACGTAAAATATACACCTGAAGTCATCACATTTAAGGTACACTTGACGACACGACATTAAGGCTACACCTGAACCCATCACATTACAGGTACACTTTACGACACAACATTAAGGCTACTCTTAAAGTTACCACGTTCAAAATACACTTGAAGTCATCACATTAAAGGTACACTTGACGACACGACATTTAGGCTACACTTTAAGTTACCACATTAAAGATACACTTGAAGTCATCACATTAAAGGTACACTTGACGACACGACATTTAGGCTACACTTAAAGGCACCACGTTAAATATACACCTGAAGTCATCACATTATAGGTACACTTGCCGACACGACATTAAGGCTACACTTAAAGTTACCATATTACAGATACACGTGAAGTTAGTACACACATGCCACTACACAACACACACACAGCACTATATACCACACACAACACATACACACTACACAGCAGAACACAGCACCACACATACACTACACATACACTACACATACACTACATATACACTACACATACACTACACTACAAACGACAACACAACACTACACTTCGCTACGCCACGCCACGCCACGCCACGCCACATTACGCCACGCCACGCCACGCCACGCCACGCCACGCCACGTCACACCACGTCACACCACACCACATCACACCACACCACACTACACTACACTACACTACAACACATGAAGTCCCTGAGACAATCGCAGTTCGTAGTTCGAGACAACTTATAGACAACCTTCACTATGAAGCAAGCACCCAAAGTTTAATGTCCGTGTTCCATGTGTCTAATGATTCCAAGCAATCAATCTTTGCATTGTAGTGATTGTTGGTCACATCGTGCACAAAACGACAAGCGACATTTATCCTCTCATTACTCGATCGTGCGAGTATTTGTTCATTGATTTCCACAGCCCAAATGCAATTCAACACTGTTGTCACTTCCGACATGAACAATCGCTCACTGTCTTATTGCCCGATATATGTATAATCGATCTTATCTTTGTAACGGCACATACTGGCAAACACGGAAGTGATTTGTATACATGTCATGGGCTGGGGAAGTTGTCAGTCAAAGATAGTACATGTATTGATACTACTTCCGATACAGTCATATAACTATGTTATCGTTCATGATACAGCGGCGTTACCATGTTTGATGTCTGGCGAGAGCATGGCAATAACTTTTTTTATAACCTGTGTATAACTGTTTTGTTGTTACCTTGGATATGATATCCTTCCTTTGTCTTTCCATTCTTCATATGGTTGTTCAGGAGTTTTATAAAACGTCTGTTATTATCTGACGACAACCTATCACTAATCACATCGCGACGTGAACCTCTAAACGATCTGACTGTGACAAGCCAGGAGGCTAATGCTTTTACTCGTGTTAAAACTATGACATCAGGTTGTTACTTCTAATATTGGCGTTATATGCTCGTGCCATATAATGTATACAGATATAAAACATGACAATACATGCACGTGCCGTATAGTGTGTACAAATATGAAACATTACATAACATGCACGTCCCGTATAGTGTCTACAAATATGAAACATGACATAACATGCAAGTGTCGTATAGTGTGTACAAATATGAAACATGACATTACATGCACGTCCCGTATAGTGTGTACAAATTTGAAACATGACATTACATGCAAGTGTCGTATAGTGTGTACAAATATGAAACATGACATTACATGCACGTGTCGTATAGTTTGTACAAATATGAAACATGACATTACATGCAAGTGCCGTATATTGTGTACAAATATGAAACATTACATAACATGCACGTCCCGTATAGTGTCTACAAATATGAAACATGACATAACATGCACGTCCCGTATAGTGTGTACAAATATGAAACATGACATTACATGCACGTGCCGTATAGTTTATACGAGATATGAAACATGACATAACATGCACGTGTCGTATAGTGTGTACAAATTTGAAACATGACATTACATGCACGTGTCGTATAGTGTGTACAAATTTGAAAGATGACATTACATGCAGGTGCCGTATAATGTGTACAAATATGAAACATGACATTACATGCACGTGCCGTATAGTTTATACCAGATATGAAACATGACAGTACATGCAAGCGCCGTAAAGTGTACATCTGAATTTAATGCGAGCATGAAATTAAAATGTAAACAATTCAAGCGTCGTCTACTTATATTCATAAAGCGACATATCATTCATCTGGACGTATTGCTTAACTACTGTTACCGAAAACACTGACATCAATCACACAGTGAGTGAGTCAGTATGGTTTTACGCCGCTTTCAGAATATTCCAGCAATATCATGTCGGGGGACACCATAAATGGGCTTCACACATTGTACCCATGCTGGGAATCGAACCCGCGTCTTCGGCGTGACGAGCGAACGCTTTAACCACTAGGCTACCCGACCGCCCCCAATCATTACAATGTTTACACTAAGCAATATAATTGAGCCTAACAATGAGTCTTTCTCCCTTCATTATTAGTTAAGAGTGGTCACTGTTTACACAATGTGGTGAATCAATTATTATTTTGGTGATTGGTAACTAATTTCATGATTTGCAGACTATTTGTGCATGTATCTGAGATGGACCGAGTTTCAACCTAGTAGTACTGCCGGATAAGCCCTAACCACTCGACCACAAGTGAAGGAGCAATCTGTCTCACGACTTGTTGTTAGGTCAGAACATCTTCCACTGGAAATAGTTATTTGCGACAGTAATTTAGGAAAGAGAGCAAGCACGATCAACACGGTTGATTGGAACAACAACTCTACATCCGCGTTATTGATTCAAGCTTCACATGTCGGGAAGGAGCGGACTTTTTTCTTGTCTTGTGGTAGATTCAGCTTGCCATGCCGGTGGCTCTGTTTAAGACGTCTGGAATTTACAAAGCAACGACTAAACGATTGCAGTACTGTCCACGGCAGGCGACTACAACAGTGGTAACGTGAGCAGTACTGGCCACGACAGACGACTACAACAGTGGTAACGTGTGCAGTACTGGCCACGACAACAGTTGTAACGTGAGCAGTACTGGCCACGACAGGCGACTACAACAGTGGTAACGTGTGCAGTACTGTCCGCGGCAACCGACTACAACAGTGGTAACGTGAGCAGTACTGGCCACGACAGCCGACTACAACAGTGGTAACGTGTGCAGTACTGGCCACGGCAACAGTTGTAACGTGAGCAGTACTGGCCACGACAGGCGACTACAACAGTGGTAACGTGTGCAGTACTGGTCACGACAGGCGACTACAACAGTGGTAACGTGTGCAGTACTGGTCACGGCAGGCGACTACAACAGTGGTAACGTGTGCAGTACTGGTCACGGCAGGCGACTACAACAGTGGTAACGTGTGCAGTACTGGCCACGACAGGCGACTACAACAGTGGTAACGTGTGCAGTACTGGCCACGACAGGCGACTACAACAGTGGTAACGTGTGCAGTACTGGCCACGGAAGGCGACTGCAAAAGTCTCACATATTTTTGTTTAAATTGTGATTAGGGGCATGTGTTTATAACATACTGTGTTGAGACCACACTCACATATATCGTGTTTGTATTGTGATGAGAGCCATATGAGGATCCTGTGTTTAAGTTGATGGGGACTGTGGCATTATAAGCTCACTGCAACATATTTATTTTACCTAATTAAATGTTGCTGTGAAAGGATGACGTTTTCGCAATTTTCCACACACATATCAGCAGTAGAGAAGTCAAAATAGAATATGTCCCCAAGCATGTTTCCAGAGCGTGATAAATTGACTTGGAACACGAAAATATAGTTTCCGCCCATGTTCTAGGGAGCTTGCTATTGATTAACGGACACTTTTTCGTGTGATCTTAACATCTTGCGACTGCCATGTTTTCAATATGTTCTCATCATACAAGATGTGAAAGTCTTCACTCAAGTAGCGGGCAATGCAAACTGTCCCATTAGTGCATGCTGAGAGCTAATAACGACATAAATTCAAATCTAGGACAGCGTGTCCTACCACAGCAATAACGCTAAATGTTTATAAGCACTGTCCCAGGCAGCTACTTTAACCATTGATGCTACAGGCTCTTAACCCATTGACTGCTGATGTCACAGGCAGTTAACCCATTGACTGTTGATATCACAGGGAGTTAACTCATTGACTTTGATATCACAGGCTCTTTACCCATTGAATGTTGATATCACAGGCAGTTAACCCATTGACTATTGATATCACAGGCTCTTAACCCATTGACTGTTGATATCACAGGCAGTTAACTCATTGACCTTGATATCACAGGCAGTTAACTCATTGACCTTGATATCACAGACTCTTAACCCATTGATTGTTGAAATCACAGGCTCTTAACTCATTGACCTTGATATCACAGGCTCTAAACCCATTGAATGTTGATATCACAGGCAGCTACTTAAACAGTTGATGCTACAAGCTTTTAACCCATTGACTGTTGATATCACAGGCTCTTAATCCTTTGAATGTTGATATAACAGACTCTTAACCCATTGACCTTGATATTACAAGTTCTTAACCCATTGATTGTTGAAATCACTGGCTCTAAAACCATTGAATGTTGATATCACAGGCTCTTAACCCATTGAATGTTGATATCACAGACTCTTAACCCATCGACTTTGATATCACAATCTCTTAACCCATTGACTGTTGATATCACAAGCTCCTAACCCATTGAATGTTGATATCATAGACAGAGAACCAGTGACCGTTGATATATGATCACAGGCAGTTAACCCATAGATTGTTGATATCACAGGCAGTTAACCCATTGATTGTTGATATCACAGGCAGTTAACCCATTGACTGTTGATATCACAGGCAGAAATCCACTGACTGTTGATGTGGGATGAAAGACAGTTAAACCATTGACTGTTGATATCACAGGCAAGTTAACCCATTAATACACTGATGATATCACAGGCTAATGTATCAACTGAAACTACAACCTCTTGACTATTTTTGCCTTATGTTTGTCTAACCAGTTCCGGTGTACTGGCAATGGCTGGGCTTTGCTAAAAGCGGAATAAATGCAACTCACTCACTCACTATAACTATTCCTCCCTGAGTATTGTTGTCTTAAACAAACAAACAAAACTCTTATGGCAGGATCATGCATGATGTGTGTTCTCTGGATGGTTCCCCGTGGGGATTCCGGGCCAATATAGGTCCCAAGAACCCCATACCTGCCAGAAGAGTTTTGTTTGTTTGTTTGTTGTTCAACGCCGCATGATTGACATCATGAGCATCGAATAAACTGTTTTAAAACAGTGTTACATTTTCGTGATTCCTGACTTCATACGTCAGTCGAGACTCGTTACAGCAAGGTTGTTTGTTTGTTTGTTTGTTATTTAACGCCGCACTTAGCAATATTCCAGCTGGATGACGGCGCTCTGTAAATAATCGATTCTGGACAATACAATCCAGTGATTAATGTCACGAACATCGATCAACGTAATTGGGATACGATGACATGCATCAACCAGGTCAGCGAGCCTGACCACCCGATTCCGTTAGTCACCTCTTACGACAAACATAGTCGCTTTTTACGACAAGCATGGGTTGCTGAAGACATATTCTATCTTCACGGGTCCCTGCCAGAAGAACAGATCGGATGGTTACACTGTCTCACCAGGGCCGACTTGCACAAAGCGATCTTAGCGCTAAGACTACCGTAAGCCTATGTTAAAGTATGGGAGTTACAATCATCTTAGCACTGGGCCCTGGTTTTTTGTATGTCACCGTAACCTGACAGCGCGGGTTGTTTATTATGCTGTAACAACTGGCTACCCTGCCAAGACTCCATTATTATTCGACCGAGCTGGCCTATTGTCGATGGCGGCGTAAAACAACATGCATTGTTTGAACCATTTCTCATTTCTGTTGTCCCTGTTTGCCATCACCCTGTCGTTTTTATTTTTCACCCCGCATGGGTACAATGTGTGAAGCCCATTTCTGGTGTCCCCCGCCGTGAAGATTGCTGGAATATTGCTAAAAGCGGCGTAAAACCATGCTCACTCACTCACTCGCTCTTTTTTTTTTCAGTGAATAGCCTCGGTTGTTTCACATGTACTTCCCTGAACGGAAGTAACCCCTACTGTCGTGACCCCTTCAACCCCGTCCACGTCAACTACGAGACCAAATGCAAGCAAGGCATGGACGGTAGAGTCGGTACATTTCCGGCAAAATACTGCACCAAGATTAAAGGAGTGAGAGGTAAGTAAATTCACGGAAGATGGGCGTGGTTGAGTGGGGCTTACGCCACTTTTAACGTGATAACTCAAGCAATTTCATTGAAGGGTCTCACATATCAGTCACATATATGGAAATCGAACTATAACTATGGTTATAGAGGTATAGCGGTCTCGTGAAACAAGTAGCCCCGAGTGATATATGCATCCTGCAGTGTTTTTATTACTATTATGTACAGATTAAAATAAAAATGTATCATCATCATCATCATCATCATCATCATCATCATCATCATCATCATCATCATCATCACCATCATCATCATCATCATCATCACCACCATCACCACCATCATCATCATCATCATATTTAAACTAAGAAATAAACGACACGCGGTCGTTGTTTATCGCACAATAAAACATTGCAGGGAGAACAAATCATGAGGGCGCATCACCATCGTTTGAATTACACATCGTACACTTATATATGCATTTTTTTTGTTTGGAGTTCAAACACCTTAGGCTCTTACTAAAGTGTTCTGAAGAAATGTGCTTTGCGACTTATATCCATAAAGAAATTAAATATCAAATAAAAATACTTATCTTTCCCTGTAGACACAGCGTTGAAAGACAAGCGTTAAACACAAAAGCACGAAACTAATGTAATAGCCTGGTCGATCATATCAAAAGGAAAATATGGATTTTTTTCATACAGTGATATGGCCTTTAAGAGGCCGCAGGGTAACTGCGGCTAATGTTGACGCTCTGTTCGCTGCCCGTCGCCCTGTGTCTGGTCTTTTCGGATATAACCAATGACCAGTAATAGATTTCTCCGATTCCAAACAGTCATTACTGCTTACTATGAAAACAGCGGGACGCGCAATGTCTGGCACATGAGCGGCGATAGATGTTACGAGAAAACCCTAATGATGGGAATTTCAGGCTTTGTTTTCAGATTGAAACCGCAAGACAATGTTTGCCACAACAAGACATGGCTTATAGATCAACAAGCAATATGTCATTTCGGGTGCCAAACTTAATAGAACAATACATCCTTGATGTTGGCTTGTCTCTTCCTGACCATTAGCAGGGAATTAGAAAATAAGACTTGACCTATGAATGTCCATAGGCAATCATCGAAGCCATCTCTTTTGTTGTTATGCAGTGGGTGCGCCAGTCTTCGCCAAATAAATCTGTTCTGTCTTTTTCTGGAGTAGATGGGCCAATCTCAGTTACAGACAAGTACATCTGTCCTGTAGTAGATGGGCCAGTTACAGACAAGTACGTCTGTTCTGGCTTGTTCTGTAGTAGATGGGCCATCATAGACAAGTACATCTGTCCTGTAGTAGATGAGTCAGTTACAGACAAGTACATCTGTTCTTGCTTATTCTGTAGTAGATGGACCATCATAGACAAGTACATCTGTCCTGTAGTAGATGGGCCAGTTACAGACAAGTACATCTGTTCTGGCTTATTCTGTAGTTGATGGGCCAATCGCAGACAAGTACATCTGTCCTGTGGCAGATAGACCAATCACAGGCAAGTACATCTCTCCAGTAGTAGATGGGCCAATCACAGACAAGTACATCTGTCCTGTAGTAGATGGGCCAATCACAGACAAATACATCTCTCCTGCCGTAGATGGGCCAATCACAGACAAGTACATCTGTCCTGTAGTAGATGGGCCAATCACAGGCAAGTACATCTCTCCAGTAGTAGATGGGCCAATCACAGACAAGTACATCTGTCCAGTAGTAGATGGGCCAATCACAGACAAGTACATCTGTCCAGTAGTAGATGGGCCAGTTACAGACAAGTACATCTGTCCTGTAGTTGATGGGCCATCACAGACATGTACATCTGTCCTGTAGCAGATGAGTCAGTTACAGACAAGTACATCTGTTCTGGCTTATTCTGTAGTTGATGGGCCAATCGCAGACAAGTACATCTGTCCTGTGGCAGATAGACCAATCACAGGCAAGTACATCTCTCCAGTAGTAGATGGGCCAATCACAGACAAGTACATCTGTCCTGTAGTAGATGGGCCAATCACAGACAAATACATCTCTCCTGCAGTAGATGGGCCAATCACAGACAAGTACATCTGTCCTGTAGTAGATGGGCCAATCACAGGCAAGTACATCTCTCCAGTAGTAGATGGGCCAATCACAGACAAGTACATCTGTCCAGTAGTAGATGGGCCAATCACAGACAAGTACATCTGTCCAGTAGTAGATGGGCCAGTTACAGACAAGTACATCTGTTCTGGCTTATTCTGTAGTGGATGGGCCAATCACAGACAAGTAATCTGTTCTTTAGTAGATGGGCCATCACAGACAAGTACATCTGTCCAGTAGTAGATGGGCCAGTTACAGACAAGTACATCTGTTCTGGCTTATTCTGTAGTGGATAGGCCATCATAGACAAGTACATCTGGTGGAGAAGGAATGTGAAGTCATTTGGTAAAAACTACCATTGGCCGGTTTAATGTCTACGTAAAAGACACAAAACACAAAACGAGATATTTGTGCAAATCACCCTAAAGTAAAACACCACCTACATAGTCTTATAGATAGAGCGACTGCCCTAAGAGCAGAGGGTCGGTGGTTCGATCCCCGGCCACGTCTTACCAATAGACGTGATAAAATAGTACTTGTTGATACCATGCCTTGTGCTCGGCATTAAGGTGATAAAACAAGAACTGTTCGGACAAGTGCAAGCAGCCATACACACACGTCGCTTTTTAGTGCAGATCTTGAACGCGACGTTAAACACAATTTCACCTCACTTCACATAAAGAGGGGGTTCGAGTGGCCCAGTCGTCTAAGTCGCCGCGATTCGCTGTGGAGAGCTGCGTTCCTTGGGCACGCCAGAAACCTATGGTTGGGGGTTCGAATCCCATACCTGTGCTCGTGGGTTTCACCGAAGTGGTTAACGTCTGAAACCTGCATCACTTCGGGCTTTCCTCCCACATTAAGCTGACACGCCGTGATATAACTGGAATACTGTTAAAAGAGGCGTTAAACCCAACTCACTCACTCACATAAAAATATTAAGAATTTTGAGAGTAATACTCTTGAGACAATACCGACTCACCTTTAAAATTTCGTCAGGTTCTGGATGGTATTAACAAATAGATCTCACATTGTAACAAAATCCATTTTTTGTTCTGGAAACCCAAAATTCCAATTTATAAAATATCATAAATAGACACCAGTTCAACACAGATTTATATACAAAAGTTCACAATAATATTCAACAGCTTATGAGCTCAGCTTCAGAAATAAATTCTGCTCTCATTTGAAGATACATCTAAAATGTCGCCTTGGAAACGCATACGTAAGCAAACGACGCAAGTTCAGCACTTGCGAAGGGTGTTTACAAAGTTTCACAAGAATTATTAAAACAGCGTCTACGTTATACGCCAGAAAGGAAACCAACCTTCATTTCTACTCGCCTTCACATTGCTACCTTGGGAACGAAAAAACAATTGAATTGCAAAAGACATCTTCTGTACTTTACAGGTGTGTATACATATTTTAAAAAAAATATTAGAAATAAATTTGTTACGAAACAATATCTAACTCTGATAAAACCCGAGTCAAATGACTCGCCGATATATAAAACAAGTACGGTGATTGGCATCAGGAGTACAACATAGGGTCAACCTACAGGAAACAGAGAGTGAGCAAGCGAAACATATATCAAAGTGTTGCACATGTGACAACAATACATAATATATTCACACTGTTGAAAAATGATGTCCAGCTTAAACGGATACAATTAAATATTTACAATTAATGTCAACATTAAATAAATAGTACAAATAGAAGAATATATAAACTCACGGGCAAAAGAAACGCTGGTTTTATAAACGTTGACACAGTTTTGATCAAAACCTAAAACCATGATTCGATACCATATAAAAACATTCTCCCAAAAGCACCAATTATTTCCTAGGGGTCGTGGCGTATCTGCAGCACATGATTTTCGGGGAAATACGTTTTTTCCCACTTTTTGTCAAAAATGCATAAGGAAAATTTCGTGCTAGATTAAGGTATAAATTGTGCACAGAAACCTTCTGTAGCATTGAATCGTTTGGATTTCACCTACAAGAATGCCACGTTTGACTTCTGAGCAGCGAGAGAGAGCAATGGGAATGTTGCAGATGGGTGAAACTCAGACCAGAGTTGCAGAAATCATGAACTGTCACAAAACCACCATCGAGAGACTGGTGAAACGTTTTAGAGATACTGGTCAGACATCAGACAAACCACGAATTTGAAGACCACGAGTAACCACGCCCAACGAAGACCGCTATTTGAGTTTGTTGCACCTACGTAACAGATTCCTCACTGTGACGTCATCAGCACAAAATGCTTTCCAAGACACCGTCAGCCGAAGGACTGTAGCCCGACGTCTCCGCCATTTTGGTTTGAGAGCTTATCGACCTTTGAGGGGAATGACCTTGACCCGACAACATAGACTCAACAGATTGAGGTGGGCTCGTACAGTGCAACGCTGGCAAAGACGACATTGTGACAGAGTGCTGTTTACCGATGAGAGTAGGTTCCAGGTTTTCAGTGCTGTCGGCCGATTGCGAGTTTACCGGCGAAGAGGCGAACGTACGTCACGTTGCTGCGTTCAGGAAGTGCACCCCCATGGCGTTGGCAGTGTGATGATCTGGGGCGGTATTTGCGGTGACACCAAGACCGACCTGGTGGTTATAAATGGTAACCTCAACGCTAACGGCTATATCAGCCAGGTCCTTACACCAGCCGTACTTCCATTCCTGCAGAATAATCCCACAACGCTGTTGCAACAGGATAACGCCACTCCACATTCTGCACGTGTTACAAGAGACTTTTTGAATGCAAACAACATACAAGTTCTCCCGTGGCCAGCCCGATCCCCTTACATGAATCCAATAGAACATCTCTGGGACCATCTTGGAAGACGTATTCGGCAACGTCAGCATCCCCCACATGACAGACAGACCTTGACGCAGGCACTGCAAGAAGACTGGCGTCGCATCACTCCAGCTATTGTGAGGAGACTGGTAACATCAGTACGACGTCGTGTCAGGGAGTGCATACGTGCTAGAGGTGAACACACTCGATATTGACGATTAATTGTGATTTTCAGGTGTGTTATTGTTTGACAACAAGAAAAAGAACATGATCGAGTTATGGACATTCAAACACCTCTTCCAAAAATGCTCATAATTCCTAAACATATCATCACGTGGCTGTCATATTTCGTAAACCTGATGGGGATCCGGGGTGTACTTTCTAAGGCGCTTTACTTTTAAGAACATGCATTCATCTTATAGTTTAATGTCACTTTCCTGGTAAACGACGCTCTGATTGGTAGGATGCAAGGTCGTTCTGGCGTGACCCGTAATGAGATTTTTCTGAGATTGGAGTACATGTATTAGTTGGGTGCTACACAAGTATGATATTTGTTATCTTGATGGAGTCTCTGTTCATTAAGAAGTATCGTCATATCCTGGCGTGTGTTTGTAATTGCAGGTTGCAAGTACGAGGGGCGTTCAATAAGTTTTGCAACTTCAATATAAGACCAAGTCGCAGAATATCTTTTGCACTTTTATTTTTCAATATAATCTCCATTCACCTCAATACACTTATTCCATTTGTCCTTCAAACTTTTAATACCACTTTTATAGAAATCCGCAGATTGGCCCTCTAACCACGCCTCTGTGGAAACTTGTATGTCCTCGTCATCCTGGAAGCGTCTTCCACAAAGGGCAGATTTCATTTGCCGGAACAGGAAAAAGTCACTGGGGGCTAAGTCTGGGCTGTAGGGTGGGTGATCTAACTCCACCCCTCGTATTAGTTCCGGTATAAGTGATCGGAGCCCAATAATGTATTTGTTTATTCTTTGTATTTTGCAGTTTTTTCGTTTCACTTTTGATTACTGTCCTTAACTTAATTGTTCAGAAGGAGTCATTTTTTAAGAAATACGAACATTGTTACTTAAACGTGGTATTTCAGCTGAATACATAGACATGAGTTTCTTGTATAACCTAACAATATTCATTTCTGTAATTTCATTGAATTGACCAATCAATTACGAACTTGAATTCAAAGTCAACTTCCTGCTGCAAAATATTTCATATCAAACCACGAGTTTGGTGTCGTTCGTCGACCTGTTACAGAATCACTTGTCGCAGCAAGTACTGTGCCAAAATAGATAAGATAATAGTGTTTGTATCATGTAATAATAATGACCATAGAATAGGCTAGAGATGATGCGACCCGTGAAAATGCGGGTTGGAATTGGTCTTCAACAACCCGTGTTTGTCGTAAGAGGTGACTAACGGGATCGGGTGGTCAGGCTCGCTACTTTGGTTGATGCACGTCATCGTATCCCAATTATATGGATCGATGTTCGTGATATCAATCACTGGATTGTATGGTCCAGATTCGATTATTTACAGACCGCCGTCATATAGCTGGAATATTGTTGAGTGCGGCGTTAAACAACAAACAAACAAACAAACAAACACACCACTGTAGCCATGCTATTGACGCTAATTTGCTTCTATCTCCAGTTGACACCCAGTCCGAGATGTTAGTGCGGTCATGTGGCATGGAGTCGATGCTGAACACATGTGGAATGTTCCGGTTCAAGGAACACGACTACCACGGCTGCCTAATGTCATGTAAGGCAAACGCTTGCAACGAGGCTAGTGTACTACGTCATGTGTCGTCATGCATATTTGTGTTCATTTTATCAGTTTTTGTTCTGTACACAAACAGTTGACCTTGACCTTTTGACCCACAAGAAGACATATCATCAACGACGTCACTGTTCCCCTGGTCACCCCTACCCCTCTCTATGTGATGTCCCAGACACAGTTGGCCATAGACTGAACACTATTAGAGACCCAGACAGGGTACCGGTGTTTCGATAGACGTGAGGATAAGACAACACATGTCTCAGAAACAGAACTTTTCTAGACAGTGTGTGGACGATGCATCATGACGTCGTAGAGCAAAAGGGATTGGGTTTCTTCTTTTAAGTCGTATGAAGCTAACAATCCTTTGACTGTTGATTCAATCTTGTTGAGACAAATGCTTATTATCACCTGGTCTGTGAACGTCTGTCAGATACGGATGCGCACACGTGTGTATATCTTCTTTATTTCATGTTACGGTTGCATTAGACTTATGAAGACATGCATTTATGTAAATCTTATCTCATTATCTCGACGTCAGATGGCGACTCAAATTACCTAGACGTTTCTTGACATTTGAGAAGAATGCGGCCCTCTCAACGCTGGAGGGGAAGACGACGTTTATCCAGCGTTAGAGTGAAGACATCGGCGTTTACGCAGGAGGGGTAAGCCGTTGCCTGGTACAGTCGACGTTAGTGGAGGAAATCGAATCACATTTACTCCACGTTAGAGGGGGGATTCAAGGATCGTTCCCTTGACGTTATAGGGGGTATTCGAGGCTCGTTTCCTCGACGTTATAGGGGGTATTCGAGACTCGTTTCCTTGACGTTATAGGGTGTATTCGAGGCTAGTTTCCTTGACGTTATAGGGGGTATTCGAGACTCCTTCTCTTGACGTTATAGGGGGAATTTGAGTCTTGTTCTCTTGACGTTATAGGGGGAATTTGAGTCTCATTCTCTTGACGTTTGAGAGGGAATTCGAGGCTCGTTCTCTTGACGTTATAGGGGGAGGTCAACTCTCGTTCTCTTGACGTTATAGAGGGAAGTCACTCTCGTTCCCTTGACACTGTAGGAGGGGAAGTCGACTCTCGTTTTCTTGAAGTTATATGGGTAAGTCGACGTTAGATGAATAACGAAAGGATCGTGACAAACACAGCTAATCTGTTCAACCTCTCTTCTCCCTTTCCCCGTGTATAAAAGAACACCGTTACATCGAATGTTGTTTGGTTCAGTGTTGTTTATCGAATTAATGTGGAGATTTAATATTTAATATGTCACTGGCATATATACGACAATCACGTGCACTGGACTATCATCATGTACAATTCTACCATGCCACTTTGGAATCCTGCGTTCTGATTGGTCCGCAAGAGGTAAAGAATCTACATTAGACCATGATCCCGTTGATGACGACTTGTCGCAAGCCTCCCTGTTTGGCAAATTCTTACTTCTTTAACGTTGCGAAATAATGTGTTGTGGTTCGTGTTCATATTTCCAGTACGTGTTAATAATATTTCAGGCGGACAACTTGAAGAGCAAATGCTAAGAAATTGTATTGTAACATTAAGCAGCATTAACTTGGCTTGACCTTTGGCGCTACTCTGCTTAGACTTCCCTCTCGTAGTACTTATGACGTCATAACAGTGGTGTGTACTTTACAACGGTGGCTTTACATTCTGTTTGAAGTGGTTTTCTTATTGTGGTGCAAACTATGGTTCTGGTACATAAAGCAGACTTTATGCAGATTAAAACCGATCTTCAAAATTTACCCTTTCAACCTACCGAAAATACAAGGCTTAACCAATGACGCATGACTAATGATTTCAGTTAAAGCCAAGAACACGTATGTTTCGGCATTGGGTTATGGTACAAGGGAGATAAACCTTGTGTGTTTTCAATTCAAAGGTTTCGAACTATGATTCGATACCTGCAAATATTTCAAATATTTCTACGTTCGAACCTCTAACTAAAAAAAACACTCCAGGTCTATCTCCCAATATATGTGTATGGTTTTTTGTATAAAATGAATCAAGCAGTTTTGAATTTAATTTTTTTCTGATACTTGCTTTCATTGCAGAAGACGCAGGTAGATAATGTTATGGAAAAAAACTTATACTAGGTGACAAAGCTGCCGACCAAAACAGCAATTATTTTTTTTATCTTTTCTCATTTCAAGGCTGAAAGCAGGGAACAAACAGAAAGTGGAGTAAGTTTATTTCTTGTTTGGTTTAACATGCCTTGTAGTCATTTTCATGTACTTTTTTAATTTGAGGATATTATTTGAGTACATCTGTTCTAAAGAAACTACAAAAGATGTCCCTGTTGAGCATGTTGAGCATACATAAGCTCATGTCACCTCTCGTTTTGAGGAACTATTTTATTCCGCGATACAACTGGTTGTTGTATGGCTGTCAGTGTAAACGTTCTATCCTAAATATACTTGTGTATAGACCAAGGTCTACCTCCTTGAGGTAAAACAAGTGATATTTAAAATTATATGAATCGCAAGCTCCGACGTTCATAGAGTTTGGACCTCACTCTATGAAGATTCATACTCCGATGAACTCACACAAAGTGAAAGTCAATTCTCAAATATTTCAGTTTCTAAATATTTCACCTCATAGTTTACAAAGTCAAACGTAACTGTGATGACTGAGGCTAAGATAATTGGGGCTGACAACAAACTTGTCAAGAGTATAGCTCAATTTTCGTTTAATTCGTATGGGGTTCACAACTGAAACTGGAGTCCCATTTAAATCAGCCGTGCTTTCAAACCAAGGTATACACAGCACATAGTTATATACATTCTACCATGACAAAATTAAGCCAACTCTTGGATGTGAAGTTTTTTTAAAAATTTATTAACATAGTTTGGTGTGTATGTTCAAATATTGTATTTATTTCACACTGTTATATTTTATTCGAATAGGAAGCGACGTTGATAGTTTGCCGCGCAGCAACTTCGTAACCCCTAAAGAAAATACATTCGTCACCACTCGCCCCTTTCCGTAACCTGCAAGAAGACTCGCCCCCCTATCGATGAATGTTATGTGCGAAAATACGACAAACCAATCAGAATACGCGTATGATTTCAAGTTCTTCGTCAAAGAATCCCTCAGAAATAATTTCTGTTTTTACATATGTCTTGCATCTAAAAGACACAGTTAAATGTGTTCAATCATACTGTATAATTTCGCATGTCCTGATGTGCTTTAAATTGCATCTGAAATATAAATAATATATGGGGAAATATATGTGAAACATTGCGCAACGAATTGACAATTGTTTTAGGTATGCCCGTTTGCGCTAAGACGGAACCCGGTTGCAAAAATGGCCACGAGAGGGGCACGAGTCGCTATTCGGCTTGTCCCGGAATAACACGAGTTGGTCAAGAATGAAGAAAATAAAGCAAGCCCCGCAAGGTTAACTTCTAAACAGTATGCCTCTATTATGACGTCACACTTATCATTCTGACGCAGACATTATCATGTCACAATCGGCCATAGAAAAACGCCAAATGTTAAGCTCTCCATGGTTCCTTTAGATTTGTATCATGTTTTCTTCTCAAAATGTCTTGCTACACATACTTTGTATTTTGTAGTAATTTATTGTTGTACAAATAACTATTTGACATGCCTATCGACAATGACTGTATCCCCGTGTAAATGTTTCAGTACAATACGCATCGGCCGTGTTAATCAGAGGTGGGGGTTGTAATTTGAAAACTCTGATTGACTAACAGGAATCGAATAATTTCGAAATTCATGGTAGAATTAGAAAGAATAAAACCGACCGTAATTTGAGGTAGTCTCCCTGCAGATTAGACACCTCTTAATGAATATAATCATAAAGCGCTCGGTTCCAGATTAAACCATTCTACAATGACGAAAACGAAACCATCATAACTATATTCTTTCAGAACATGTAATTGTACATAGGTCAGCTATCCAAGAACTTTCTTAATTTACATTTATAAAAACTTATCTTAATTTTCAACAAAATAACGATTTTTTTCCTGTTGAGGGCACTTAGTTGGAATGAAACAAAATACCATCATTATTATGATCATCTATCGTATATCAATATATTTGGATGACCAGAATTACGCCTTATTTAAGCTAGCTGGTTATAAATAAATTGCAAGTAATTCCATGTAACTAGCCAAACAATTGGTCTTGCAGTTTTGTTTCGCTTACTTTGAGACAACTGTTTCCTGATTGGCTGATATAGTGGACGGAAATTGTGTTGCCTTATTGCGTTGTACAATGCCACATGTTGTGAAGTTATTATTATTTATATGTTTTTATTTATAACAATTGCCTTCAATATATTTTTTGCGATTATGGAAGTATAAAGGTTTGAACATATGTAGCATTATTAGAACTGTATTCACAAGTCATGTTTTATTTTAAACGAAATAATAGGAAGTCAGGTGATATGTCTTAAGAGAGTTATCTTACCGTTTGCAGCTTATATATTTCTGTATTGTTTGTTGTTGGCCACGTGATGGCCTCTCTGAAGGTCGTCGAGTTACTTACGTGAAAACGTTAAGCACTGTGATAGGTAATCACACATTTATCATATTTTCCAACTGTTCATTCTACTGTTTAAACGTCGAAGAATATTAAATTAAACGATGCCAATGAATTTGCAAAAAATGAAATATCTTATTGTAAAAAATAGCAAAAGTCCATTTAATCATGCCATTATTTTCATGAAATCTTATTATGAATAAAATATCAACACATTTCAATATTCGTTGTTGTTTTTAACCTTTGATGTCATTGTTGGCGCCAACGACTCGACATGCGTGACATTGAATACACAGTTGAATACACAGCCCTTTCGTGAGTTTTGAACAGCGAATGTTGTATCACTGCATATCAGTTTGATGGGGAGAAGGCCCGAAGTAATACCCGATTGTACTTCATATTGATCATGGGCTCTACAATTAACTGACTTCGTTTTAGCGTAGTATATGATGATGATTATGGTAACGTATATTATAATAACGTGTTGTAATGGATATTATAATATCGTCGTGTGGTGGGATATTATAATACCGTCCTGTAGTGGGATATTATGATAACGTATTGTAGTGGGATATTATAATAAAGTCGTGTACTGAGATGTTATAATAACGTCGTGAAGTGGGGTATTATAATGACCTCATGCAGTGGGATATTATACTAACGTATTGTAGTGGATATTATAATACTGTCGTCTAGCGGGATATTACAATAACGTCGTGTAGCGGGATATTACAATAACGTCGTGTAGTGGGATATAGTAATAACGTCGTGTAGTGGGCTATCATAAAAAAATGTCGTGTACTGGAATATTATAACGTCGTGTAGTGGGATATTATAATAACCTCATGCAGTGGGATATTTTAATAACGTATTGTAGTGGATATTATAATACCGTCGTGTAGTGGGATATTATAATAACCTCATGCAGTGGTATATTACAATCACGTCGTGTAGCGCGATATTACAATAACGTCGTGTAGCGGGATATTACAATAACGTCGTGTAGTGGGATATAGTAATAACGTCGTGTAGTGGGATATAGTAATAACGTCGTGTAGTGGGATATAGTAATAACGTCGTGTAGTGGGATATAGTAATAACGTCGTGTAGTGGGATATAGTAATAACGTCGTGTAGTGGGATATAGTTAGAACGTCGTGTAGTGGGCTATCATAAAAATGTCGTGTACTGGAATATTATAACGTCGTGTAGTGGGATATTATAATAACCTCATGCAGTGGGATATTATAATAAGCTCATGCAGTGGGATATTATAATAACGTATTGTAGTGGATATTATAATACCGTCGTGTAGTGGGATATTATAATAACCTCATGCAGTGGTATATTACAATAACGTCGTGTAGTGGGATATTACAATAACGTCGTGCAGTGGGATATTATAGTTACGTGGAAAACTATAGAGACGATGTCGGTATGATATTTACTTCATCAAAATGTGTTAATGTAGTATATATTATAATCACGTCGTGTACTGGAATATAACAATAACATCGTATAGTGGGATATTATAATTATGTCATATAAAGGAATATTATAATAACGTCGTGTAGTGGGATATTATAATAACGTCGTGTAAAAGGATATTATAATAAGGTATTGTAGTGGGATATTATGATAACCTCATGCATTTGGATATCATAACAACGTATCGTAGTATATATTATAATCACGTCGTGTACTGGAATATAACAATAATGTCGTGTTGTGGGATATTATAAAAACATCGTGTACTGGAATATTATAATAACGTCGCGCAGTGGGATATTATAATAACGTCGCGCAGTGGGATATTATAGTTACGTGGAAAACTATAGAGACGATGTCGGTATGATATTTACTTCATCAAAATGTGCTATTTGTCTGCCAAACAAGCAACAACATCGTACATGTACAACATGTAGAGCATTAACAAAACGTCCGCATTATGTGTAACAAACTGGATTATGTGTAAAACAGGTACATTCAATGCGACACCTGACATTTACACGTACAACCCTGTGACACCTGATATTGACTACAACAGTAGTGTAGCAGCTGCAGAACTGAATGCCGTTGTACAAAACAACCTTAGCGTTAGGACTGTCGTAGGTCTATGTTAATGTATGGGAGTTACGATCACCTTAGCGCTAAGATCGCTCTGTACAACGGCAGCCTAGTACTTATAACTGGTTAACATAACCGTGCCAATAAAAGTGAAACCGGAATTAATATTTTCTTCATCACAGTGTTGGCTATTCGACAAATATTAATACGTCCAATTCTCATGCTGTGATCATATGAATGAACACGCATCCTCTACTGTTTCCCCTTGGGACTCCGTATCGGAATGGTCTCAAAAGTCTCCGATGCTTTTCGTAAGAGCCAGGTAAATGCGATCCGATGATGAGGCTGAAATACCCCGGCTGTTGGTTTGTCTGGTCCAGACTGTATTCTATAATGCGTGAGCAGGATGTCATAACAGCTGGAATATTGCCGAGAGCAGAACAAAAACACATCCCAATCTCACGTGGAATGCATCTAAACAGCGTATTGTATTTTACGGGCGGTTCTGAAACCCTGGTCGTCATAACTGCATCCATATTTGCACACACAAAACGTTTTTGTTTATAGATATGTTTAATAAATTTATCTAAAATACTGACATCTGTGAACGGTATCACACCCACATTATTGCAATTATACACCAGCATACACTGTACATTGGTGTCTCCACTAGGAACATATAACAAAACATAGAGATTCAAATATAATGTAAATATTCCTAGTATATACATATACAAACAAAAATATTTCATTTTAGACGCAGCAGTATGACATTAACAATATTACGAAACAGGGTATTACAAAAACAGGGTAGAATAAACTTTTGAAGACATTTGTAAAAAATGTGACAAAGGGACACAACTCTGTACAGCGAATGGATGAAAACTGGGATCTGGAATTTCGTGATGTCGACGCAACATCCTTCTTGATTGTACACAGACACAGCAGGTCCCCAGGATACCTCTATTGTTAACATGGGTATTTGCAACCTAAAACAATGGAATACAAAAACATAAACCATGAACAATCGTCAATCAAGACACTACCGTTAACTTTGACACCTTCAGTTAGTAAATGTATAATATATTCATTTAGCTAGGATAGGAAAATGAATATTTGAGAACGCAGTTAACAGCTAGGAAACCAGAGCGATTGCTGATATCATTGTTATCATTACCATAAGCCGACACTTATTTCCCTTCTCATACACCATTGAACGCTGTGCAGAGTTGCATCCCTTAGCTGTGTAAGGATCCGCTGATAGTAGGATCAAAATTCATATTCGGCCTGATTATGAAGCATGGTTCCGCAAATCGATATCCGTGCTTCACAAAGGGTGTAAAGTCTGCGACCTGCGATTCTCTGAGCTTTTCTCCCCTTTTCCTGACACACCCTGATTAAATTGAAACTAAACTCCAAATAACTCATTCAACGCTGGGACAACCGTTCTCGTGTGACTGTCCTGGTCAGGACTACACATGATACTACATTAGAATGAGACCCATAAAAATAGCATAGAAACATTGGAACCAGTCTAAATCAGGCACGTGACGGCAGATGTCAAAAACTAGAGTGCTAGAGCAGCTCATTTCAATATCTTTAAAAATCGGAAAGCATTACTACAAGAACGATTAGAAATTGGTGGTTGATTGCGAAGAAAGCGTACATGCTTGTGTTGTTGAGGATCGTTCTAGGATCGCCGTTCCATCCATACAGACTCGGTTATGCGAGAAGTGAATTTCCCATGTGTGGCTGGTGTTGGCGATATGGTCTATATTCTCCACACGCAGTGGTAACATCTGGTGGATTCACATCATGAATAATGAATGCAATTATATAAATTACCAATCGACACTGTGACAAACATCCAGTTAAACTTAAACCACCGTGTCATCTAAACACAATATTTTGGCCTGTGATAGCTTATGTTGTTAGATAAATGCATAGATTAAAAAAAAACACAACGAAATATTTCCATAGATCATCAAATCTTAAAATTTGGGAAACTACAGCCTTGTTCGGAAGTAGATCATGTGACTTGTAAAACGTGAACAGCGCCATATGCATGCTGTAGTAATGGGGCAACTATACACGCCCACAGACAGTATATAGTAACACTGTATATTGAGTCCAAGAATAATTGGTGAAGCTGACGTCAGCGCAACTGTTAATCATAATATTATACATACCGTATACCGGGGACAGGGTGAGAGTGAGTGAGTTACTAACAGTATCATGACAATATATCTGTAGTGGGCTAGATTTGGGAAACAAACCCGGGTGTGCGAAGTGATGAGCGACCGCTTTTACCATTTACCCACCCGACCCTTAACACAGTGAAAATCCGTTCATCCGTATGGTAGCGTTTCCAACCGAAATGGCCGGTTTAACGATCAGTGCAGAATAATTAACAGGTATTTTTATATGGACTAAAAGGGGTTTAAAGCTAATCCCCCTTTGTGTGCACACAAAACATGATCATCCTGCGTCCTTGAACTATTAGGGGGAAAGATTAAGTGTTAACTGAAAATATCTTTGCAGCGTGTTGCGTTTGAACATAACCAGAAGCTCAACCTTAAATGTGCAAAGACATATAACGAACTAGGGAATTAATGAGCTAGTGTATTATTAACGTCATTGGCTGGTAAACATGGTACGATGTGGGTATATATGCACATATGCATTGTTACCTTTTTCACATTTAATGTAGGTATTTTGTCATCCTGCACGGGATAATTGTTACGACGACATAATCGTGGTAAATATATAACAACATAAATATTTCTCAGCCTGTTATTCTTTATGGGGTGGAATATTAGCATATTAGAGTGAGTGAGTGAGTTGGGTCTTAAGCCGCTTTTAACAATATTCCAGCAGTATCACTGCGGGAATGGGCTTCACACATTGTGCCAATGTAATCGAACCCAGGCCTTCAGTGCGACGAGCGAAAGCTTTAACCACTAGGCTACCCCACCGCCCGACAGGCATATTAGCAACCCCCACCCCCTCATTTAATTACATGTCTTTAAAGATTAAAGAATACATGTCGTATCAGGTATATTATGTTCACATTTCAAATCAAACACAGTATATAGAGATGCATTTCACAGCAAGCACGCGGTTCATAACCCTTTAAGCTCATGCGTATTATAATGCCTAAATACCGTATTCGACGTAATAAGCACGCCGCTCTAATAAGCGCTCACAGCCTTATTTGCCACATATTGGCTAGTGAACAATCCCAAGAACCACCCCTTCCGATTGATCAATGTGCACAAGACTTATTTATTCGCGCATAACACGCACTCGTGTGTTATATGCACCCTTAATTATGGGCAAATATATCTGTCGTTTATAAACATTTCATATAAACCACGAAACATATCCTTTAACTCTGTTTGTTTCACCAAAATAATATTCTAATAAGTGCCCCCTATTTCTAATGTTGAGAGCGCCTTGGGCGCTTATTACGTCGAATACGGTACATATCTTCTACCCTAGTGATCCCTTCATCCCTGCCCAGCAATACCACCAGTGTGCCAGGTTGTGTACATCTCTGGATTCATTGAACGTTCAATCATTGCAAATACCAAAATACCGAAGACAAGGGCGAGGATCCCCGACATAATGATCAACCGCTCGGCCCTCTTGGCGTACTTGGCCGCCCTGTCGATGTTACCCCTCATGATTCCTTCGTCAAACTCAGTCTTTGCCTTGCAGGCATAGTAACAGGCGGGGATGCCGGTCGGAAAGAAGAAGAATATTGCTATAGTTCCAAAGACCTTCAAGAATTTTAAATGTTTTTGGCGTAGCGGTCGATCTAAATCTCGCCATCTTTCTGGAATTGCGCGAGTCTGTATTTCACGTGTTCCATCTGACTGAGGTACCACAACCCGTTCTTGTATTACCACATTGTTCCCACTTCTGTTGTCGTAAACAACTGGTAACGAGTACCCGGATGTCGGGGCTTGGTTTGGGGTCGTGGATGGCTCTGTAGGTGGTTGTGCAGAGGTAGTTTTCTGTGCTAAAATGTCTTTTTTTGACGGCGGGGGTGGAAGTCGTATGGCAGAAGTAGTCCCATTTTCGGCATTTGGCGCATGTCCATTTTGAACTTCTGGTGTAGGGTCTGTTGATGATTCTTCGAAAGCCTCATTCTCGTATCCGACGTTGAGTCTGAACGTGCCTCCGTTGATGTGTGGCTGAATATCGCTCTCACTGACGCTCTGGCTAGAGACCAGTTGGTCGGCCATTCTGAAACAAAAAAATATTAAATACAAAGTCATCACAGTATCATTAATAGAAAAAAACATTCCTACTAACTGAATATGGTATCCTTCATTTGAAACATGACCAGTGAAGATCCGGGGTAGAGAAGCTCTTCAGCAGCCCATGCTTGTCGTAAAAGGCGACTTTGATTGTCGTAAGAGGCGACCAACGGTATCGAGTTGTCATGCTCGTTGACTTGGTTGATGCATGTCATCGTATTCCTATTGCGTGGATCGTTGCTCATTTTGTCAATTACTGGACTCTCTGGACCAGACTCGATTATTTACAGACCGCCGTCATATGGCTGGAATATTGCTGAGTGCGGCGTTAAACAACAAAACAACATTTGAAGCCTAGATTATGCTTCAGGTAGGACAAATGAAAATGTTGCCATGCAGAAAAACATGCTTAACGTCGCGTTGAAGATTCTTCCACTTATATAGGGACGTGCGTGAATATATGCGTGTTACTGTCTGTACTAGTCCAAACTTACTAGTGCTCACTGTCCTAGCCCACCCAGATACCGATTCACGAATACCCGATCCACACACAGTATACTGACTCCGAACTGAAGAGTTCTTTTTGTCCCTTTTATGTCGAGCGCCGGTTAGGGTGGCGACCGGGAATCGAACCACAGACATTCTACTCATTTGTCAGACGCTCTATTACACCATAAAAATACAGTTTCATGAAAAATATCAGTATACAAGTCTAATTATGCAATTCTGGTATGAGTGAGCGGCGTTGTATGGTATTTCAACTATATCCCGGAACCTTAGCTTAATAACCCCGTGCGAACGCGAGTGAGTGAGTGAGTGTGTGGGCTACTTAGAACAGTATTTCAGTTGTATCACGGCATGTCAGCTTGACGTTGGAGTAAAACCAGAAATGACGCAAGTCTTAGACGTTTTCTGCTCTGGCGAAGCCCAGCTATTGTATTTACTAAGAAAAACCCGATAGACTGTATTGATTATTTGCCATTTGCATTACCCTTGCTGACAAATCTTCAAACTTGGAGGAGTTACATACAACGCTTTTTTATAACTTAAAAAATCCACTGATGAGCTCTTGTTAAAGAATTGCAAAATTAAGATGGTTTTCTACACTGCGTTAAACATTCCCCTTCACTGCTTGACACGTGATGTTCCATCCTTACTTCTAAATAAATAAATATTCAGATCTAAAGGAAAAAGCAAATGACGTCACGTCATACAGAGATAAGAAACGGAAGTGAAAAGCGTGTCATTCTTTGCCGCTTGCCACAATAACGCTAATGTCTTGTGCTGGCGGACCAGAATTGGCTTCGTTTAGAGTGGCCTTTCAGGCTTCGTCTTCACAAAGACAGTGTCGCCTACGAGGCACTTAGAGCCAACTGTATATTGTTAATTATGTTGTCGCCTCGCCCAATATTTTTCTGCTAACCTAATATGACACCGTATACGGCAACTAAAGACACTATAACTAAAAATATAATATATTATGACGAAAAGTTTACACTATTTGGTATTCATATCGCACATGTCATGTCAAAGTAAAATCTTGGCACTTTCAACCGGTATAAACTACAGGGCCAGTACCTGTTTCCGGTACAACGCTTTAATGTAAACATAAACACTAACAATGGAATATATAATGCACTAAATGTGAATGTTTAAACAAGGATACAAAAGATAGAATTATCTAATGACATATAAATACCGCATGTTATCAGAAATCAGCGGACCACTGTAACTTGATAGCAGTCCGCTTTTCCCTAACGACGGGCTGCTATCTATTCTATTGCTATTTGACGTCATTGGCGTCACGTTTCTTGTTTTTGACGTCATCCTCTATTATAGCTAAAAATGGATATAATTAAACCGCCCGCATATTATCAAAAATGTGCGGGCCACTGTAACTTGATAATGCCCTCATATTGCTTGACGACGGGCCATTATCACACCCGTTGTTATGTGACGTCATATGATAGGGATAGGTAACGTCACGTTCAATAGTGACGTCATCTGGTTTGTTCTATGACGTTTCCATATTTGTAAAAGTGGGTCAGTGACATTCGTGTTAAGTTGCAGTAAATGCTTCAAAACCGATATTGTTGTTTCTTTATATTTGATTACAAATGCCATCCATTTTAGCTATAATAATGGTAACGCTATTTCACCCTTATATTATGTTCTATGACGTTTCTACTTGTGACTCAATAACCTCCGTTGTAAGCTTTTTTTCCTATTATTTTTCTTATCAAGTCATGAACGTAGTTTCTTAAAAATATAATGTCTTCGCACATCACAATTAATGATATTAAAACACAAAACAGTGTCGAATAACGAATGTCGGTACCAGAAGTTTCATGTGAAATATGTGAGGTGGGTGTTGGAAAATCCAAGATGGCTGCTACTGACGGTATAAGGTCTCATATTAGGTCAGTAACAACCATCTTGGATTTTTACTGACGGCATACGGGCTCATATGGGGTAAGAACTTCTGCTCCCTGATTGGTCAGTCTGCCCTTGAGGCATAATAAGGCAAGAAAGTGAGTAAGCTATGCAACATTACAATGCCTCAAGAGCTTTCCTGGAGTTCCTCACAAGCGAATCTTGATGGAGCATCGCTTAATCCAAGAATACCATAATCATGAGGTTATTTAGCTAAACTGTAGCTGATCCTGATTACAAGTCAGGGTGGTTACACGATGATTCTGTTCTTATTGTGGTTCCGTTGTTCTTGCACGTTACGGAAGGTTACACATCATGATGATTTAGTCAGGGCTGACAGGGAGATTAGGGCCATAACCTGGGTCTGGGTCTTTAGTCTGAGACAGATTATTCTGTTGAGTCAGACTTCAAGACATACAATGTTTCGCCGTGACATGGCAAAGACAAGCATTTCTTTATACAGAACAATTTATTCATGGGATTAAACTTTAGGATTAATTATTTGTTCAGCATTTTGGGGAAGCCATTATTTATTATGTAAAAACAATATTGCTTGCTTCAAGGTCATATTGAAAATATTAAAGCATTACTCATTACTCAATGTCATCTAGTCTGATATTTTATTCAATTTGTTCCCACCATTTTTTCAGAATATTATCATTTATCTTCCAGTTGAAATGTCCAAACCATTATTTTTTTTAAAAAGCTGCAAAATTGTATAAACTGTATTTTACGTTCAAAATGTGTCGTTGGGATTTGTGTAATGCAAGCATTTGCCACATATATGGACTTTGATACATTTTTAGAATTGGGACAGGTTTTTATCTTAATTTTTTTTCCGAATGAAAACTGCATTCATACCCCCAAAAAATGAACACACCATAATATTCCACAATCAAAGGCAATCAATTATTGTACTTGATAATGAAAATTTCTAAAGCTGTTTTTCGGGTTTTATTCACAAGAATCATCAGAAGATGAAAAATATCCTGGGGCCCTCAACAGCAAATGGCACCACTTCAGCCCCTTGTTGATACATGTACCAACTTTAGATGCAAATTTTTCCCAGTTTTCAAGTTATGCTCTGGAAACGAAATACGGACGGACGTATTATATGCTGGGGAAATAAAAAGTAGTGAAAAGTAATTTGTGTATCCCTTTTAGCTCCAAAACCTTCATTTCTAATGGGTTATCGGCAGTCATTGACATTTGCCTTCATGTGAAGGGTTAGGTCGGTCGACATTGTACACGTCCAGGCGATGTGTTTTCTAACAGAGTGGGAAACGCCCAAACAGATACAGGTCGTAGACATGACATATCATGACCCTTATCATAATATACGATTCGAACCCCAACCCCGAGGCAGTCCGTCGCAACACGCACAGGGAGTAGGACTCTAACCAGTTTTACCCAACCTTCCATTCACATCACGGCGATATGCAACAATGCGCCCAGTCAAGTGGAGATAATCGCTCCTTTAACCGCAATTCATGACATACATTCTCACCCATTTCCCTGGAGATGTTAACACCACCTTGGCCTAAACAACACTATTTATCATCTTATCCAAACATATATAAACTTGTGAAATTTAATTCATAGATATATCCATCTTCTTATTGTCGCATGCATGTGTTAATATGAACAATCACATGAACGGCGAACGTCGAATCCACCATTTTTAAAAGGGAGGGGTCCAATATATCAAAATCTTCTCTCAGAAAATGTTAATGCCTACAGAAGAGTGTATTTATTTTTTCAAAAGGGGGTGGTGGTGGAGGTGGACCCCTGGACCCCCTCTGGATCCGCCAGTAACGTGAGTGTATGTATTTTATAGGACAGTGAGACAGAAGGCTCTACGCTCCAGTGATCATCACAAATCCAGCCAGGCATGGCGGCTGATGATCCGATTACAATTGAACTAGGGCTCGTATTGTCGGAATATACATGTCTTCACGTGTCTAGACAGTAAATGTAGGACCAGCAACCATGTCGGAATATGTTTGTACTGGAATTCTAGAGAGAGTGAATGTTGGTTTACGCCGAACTCCGTAAATATTATTTTAGAAGTTACTTCAATACATGTTTGCATTTATGCAGGTATAAACGTAAAGAGCGCTGTGCACAACGAGTAAGCGGATTTAAGGCAAGTATACACATCGGTTTTAATGTGTATACCTCAATAAATTAATACAAACCCATTATGAAGTCAATTCATATAAATAAATACGTCAACAATAACATCTTTACAGACTGCTTAGATAACCATCAACACAAATACAACTGTATATAACAGCACGAAATTAGTGACATCGTGCAGCGTTATATAGACTAGCCCCGCCCATTCTTATCAGCCAATAAGGAAACAGTAGTTAAAGGGCGCGACCTAATATTTTTTGGTTTCTGGAAATCCTAAACTGTTTCTTAGTAAAACAACGAAATGCCTCGGTCGGGCCCTTTAACTACTGTTTCTACATGTACAAAAATCAAATCTGGATCAGACAAACCAGTGTTCGATAGGACGTACAACGAACGATCGGGATTTTTGATGCGACACATTCACCCTGGCCATACAGAATCACTGTTTCCCACTGCAGTCGACATGTGTGATGAGACGGCCATCGCCTTGGCTACGAAATAGCAACGGGGCAACGTGGGGGCTTTTGGATTGGAAAGTGGTTACCCGTGAAGATCCGGAATAGAATAGGTCTTCAGCAACCCATGCTTGCCGTAAAAGGCGACTACGCTTGTTGTAAGAAGCTACTAACGGGATCGGTTGGTCAGGCTCGCTGACTTGGTTGATGCATGTCATCGTATCCCAATTGCGCAGATAGATGCTCATGATGTCAATCACTTGACTGTCTGGTTCAGACTCGATTATGTACAGACAGACGTCAAACAGATGGAATTGCCGAGTGCGGCGTAAAACAACAACACACAAACAAACAAACAAACAAACAAATCTCACACACACTCGCCTTCTAGCTCTGTCACTTATGATCATTCACTTTTCCCTGATAACACACGCACTCGCTCTCCCACCTCGTGTTTCCATGTATGCCAAACAAATATGAATACGAACGATGCTGAAAGAATCTAAATGACTCAATAAGCATAAACCTCTGTAATTCATTATACACCTTGCATACCTATGTGAGTCCCGAGTACGCTGGTATAGCGCCAGCAGCTGTGGGGACCGACATACCGCAATACTGCCGACCGTTCATGGCCAATAATACATCGACCATCAATAAATCAATCAACTCTTTCCCAGACAATGATACCCAACTGACCTGATTGGTAATCGATAATTGATATTATTGACGTGTACAGGTAGCCATACTGGATCAAGGTTGACATTCAAAACACCGCGTCGACAGATATGCCTTCAGATGTTTGATATATATTCAATATTACCAGGTGAGTAGTATTTACACCTGTATCATAAAAACTGGGAGCGGATGCAGCCTTTTTAAAAGGGAGGGGCCCAAAATACCGAAACCCTTTCTCAGATAATTGCACTGCCTACAACAAAGTACATTTGGTTTTCCTAAAAAAAAAAAAGGGGGGGGGGGGGGGGGGTCCATGCTCCCCCCTCTCGTCCCGCCTGTGTAATCACAGGTAGCTGCTGTGTAACGGCGATCAATAATCAACGCCTAAGCAGCTAATACAGGTCACGCTGTAGTATAGTGTTGCCTCAGTAAATACAGCCTAAAGTTAGAACCTAGAAACTGTACAATATTGTTAACAGTCACAAGGTGTTCCTTACCTGTCCGCTTGGTGACGTCAACTCTGATGTGTTTGATTAGGCGGATGAACATTCCACGCGGGTTGATGAAATAAACAATCTGTCAAACATGATTGAAATGCACAAGTTACGTCTATTTCCTGAGTATGTGAGTGTGTAAGTCCGACATGGTTGTCCTGTACAGTGATACACGTTGTTAGTGAGACACTCAGTTGGCCTTTATTCCCGCTTGGTCGGCCATGCTCAACGACTCTCAGGCTGCGTGCGGGCGATTGCTTCACATGTGTACGGAAACATGAACGACAAGTCTCCCAAGTCGAGCTGATCAAGCTGATCGACCATTGGATACTCGGAGGTGTGGTGGGGTGTGGTAGAGAGGGGTGGGGTGGGGTGGGGGTGCAGAGCAATTTTGTATGGAAACTAGATATCTTTTCACCTACAGCTAGAATACCAGGTATTTCTTCTTGCAGACAATTAATTTTTTTAAACCTTGAAAATAATTAAGCCTAAAATGCATTTAAACATATATAACATGCCATATGGGTCAGTTAATCTCCAATATAGTACCATACCAAGGATCAGAAACCATATGTGGCAGACGGGAAACCCCATGGTTAAACCGTTTTCATCGCTTGATCGGCAGACCGCAATTCTTGGTTTGAATCCTGACAAAATCAAACAATGTGAAATCCATTTTTGGTGTCCCCCGTCGTGATAGTACAGGAATATTGCTACAACGTCGTAAACCATCACTCATTAACTCACATGCTATCAAGGTGAGTGAGTTGGGTTTAACGCCGCTTTTAACAGCATTCCAGTTATATCACGGCGTGTCAGCTTAATGTGGGAGGAAAGCCCGAAGTGAAGCAGGTCTCAGACGTTTACCACTTCGGTGAAACCCGCGAGCACAGGTATGGTGCTGACAAACCTAGAAATATAATCGGGGTGAACCGGGATTCGAACGCACAACCAAAGGTTCCTGGCTTGCCTAAGGCACGCAACTCTGCACAGCGAATTGCAGCGCCTTAGACGACAGGGCCACCCGTGCCCCCCGTTAAGAAGGAACTGGCATTGCGTTTATCCAAGTGAGTTTTCTGGCTTAGTTTCATAATCATATAAGGACATGTTAAAATTGATTACTTTTCACAAAGATATCAAAGTATTTACAAAGTTTACTTTTTTTTTACAGTGAGAAAGCTGCAACACAAAGAGGTAGAACAACGTTTTTCCTTTGACAAATCATTCACTTAAACGCAACATGAAAAATCCGACTCTGAAAACATTATACCGCATGGCCTACCAAAACCGGTTTCGGTTCTCTGTGTTGACTGAGAAATCGTGATCAACCGAGCATGGCTTTTCAGCAAGCAAGGTCGGTATTTGGTGTGCGTGAACTCTTTCCCTGTCTAAAGTTACTCTCACTGTTGTGTCCCTATTTTTTTAACAGGTACATTTTTTTGTAAATGCCATGCTGACATTTTGATGTGAAGAGTGCGGAGATTAAGGGTCAGAGCAAATTAGTGTCCCACATACAATAACAACAATAAATACACAACAATAGCAACAACAACAACAACAATCATCATCATCATCATCAGGTATATCGAAGTGAGTGAGTGAGTTGGGTTAACGCGGCTTTAAACAGTATACCAGTTATATCACAGCTCGTCAGATTAAGGTGGCAAGAAATCTCGAAGTGATGCAGGTCTCGAACGTTTACCACTTTGGGGACACTCTCGAGCACGGGTATGGTGTTGTCAAACCTGGATCATGGTTGGGACAAACCGGGATTCAAACCCGTAATCATAGGTTTCTGGAGTGTCCAAGGGACGCAACTCTGCACAGTGAATTGTGGCGCCTTAAACAACTGGGCTACCCGTGCCCCCAGGCATACCGAAGGATTAATGGATCACATATTCCCGAGGCAAGGGAGTTATATTTTGTCTAGACTAAAGAAGCTATGCATAGTCCAATCAAAATCGAAATCGTTATCCGGTTAGTAAACTGCCGTGCAAATATCAGTCGATTGCAGGATTTGCAAAGCATGTTTACCGACAACTCGGCCTCAACAGATATTTTCCAAATCTTTTCATGTTTTTGATAAAGGTGCTCACCTGATTTGATGCACTGTTCGAAGTAAGATGCGTTTTATCACAATCTAGATTTTGATTATCGATCAGATCGTCTTGACAGGGCGCCGCCATTTTGCTTGAAACAAATGCAAGTGATATGAGAGGTGGAATCTGATTGGCCTATAGAAGGGACATAGAAGGGACGTAAATCGTCATAACCACTGGTGGCGCTACGATTGAGCCGAGAATTTTCAGCCTAGTTCGACAAGGGTGTTATGTTTTACAAACTGTTGACCTGTACCCAGCACTCTTTTTACACCAGTAAGCACTTTCTTCACAACCCATGAACTTTTGACTGGGGTCCACGAACAATGCCCTCGTACAGACTTGTAACGACATTAACTCACAATGGGGCTGTATTTGCTGGGACGTACTGTTGCTTGATAAGTAATGTAGAGCTCGAGAATATTTGCTAGTGAAGGTACGGGTATCACATTCATTGACACAAAAGTCCAAGCATTTGCGCATGTGCACTGTATAGGTCTGGTTTGTAGATGCTGACCAAGCGGGGATTTCTCTAGTCTGGCAACCCTTAGCTTACAATGTTATGGTACACTTGGTGAGATAATTCATAGACAGAAATACCTGTCAATCAATCTTTATTCATCGCACTGATGAGGCCAAAGGCCTGTAGATCATTCAGTTTGTATGTCATGGGCGTGTTACAAATACATTTTCTCAGTTTCATAGCATGATATATGTACATAGATAAATTCATCATATATTCTGTACAATCACATGTCAATAATTTACAAGATTCGTTTACAATTGCGTTGTGGTAGAAATAGTAAGTTTGATATTTTGCTCTTTAATCATTAAACACTGAACATGCACATTAAATGTGATATTCATCTTCAATGCAATCAGTTTCATAAATCCTACAAAAGTCTATGTTCTCTTGCAATATCTAATATCTGCCCGTTACAATAACTAGATCATGTGAGCTACAACGAAATCGAGAGAAAGCCGTTCTAAACTTATGTAGATTTAAACCTAATAGATAAGGTTCTAGTATAATAGTAGTCTTAAAGGTAGTACTTTGCATTTCTAGAACTAGAGAAGGAACCAAGCCATATTTGGATGTGCATATCTTTGAAGGTATATGCCAAACGGCTGAAAAAATGCTGTAGCATATCTACATGTCAGTGTAACAAATCAAACCATGTCCACATTCGCGTTCAGAAGTGATACACATAAGGAAGAGAATTTATGGATGTAAACGTCTTTATTATAAGAAACAGAACGTTTCGGTGTATATGCTTACTCCTTCATCAGGTTGGGTTCCTCATAATAAAGAAGTTGACATCTATAAATTCGCTTCCTTAGGATACACTTGTATGAGACCAATAACCAAACTGTTAATACAGACACTCACAGACCTGCTTCCGTCAAGTAAAGCCCTACTCTGTTTTATCTATATGAATGGCCCCTAATGTGCTGACAATTACAGACCTTGCTGTAATTTAGCATAGTTCCTTGCAGTGTTGTAACGCTGTGTCTATCTGTTTGTCCAGTGTTATTGAACATTTTGAATTGGAACAAATATTTAAGATGTAACTGGCTTGCTCTCATCAAATATATGAAAACCCTCATGCACTGAAGACCATGATGTCCCCATTCTTATGCTTTGCCGGAAGCAGTACGTCCCAGACCTTCAGAATCAAACCTCATCCCCCTGAATGATCTGTCCATGTTGTCTGTTGTCATACTCTGGTTTCTGTTTCCGGGGGACCACGTTTTTTACGGAAATGTGCTGTGCTTAGTTGAGGAATGTGTCATGAAGCATAATGTGCAGACAAGTGCTAATTTGCAGTCTCTCTGACGCAAGTCTATCGGTTGTAACTTCGACAGATTTCCTATCCACTTGGTGCAAAGAGACCTCGTTTCCTGGGCTGGTTTGAATAACTATGGGATCAAAGGTCGCTACTTGCAAGTTTTTCTGATTTCTGCAGAACCTTAAAAGCCTGTCACACACTACCGATGTATCTCGCCGGGACTGAACCGGAGCAAAAATAACATCGGCGAGTAGAGCGGCGGAGCTCCGGCGAGAAAGCACTTGAAAAATCAAAATTGATCGAAGCAATACCGTTGTAGTACCGGCGTTTCCGTTGTGATACCGTTGTTCTACCGTTGTCCTACCGATGTAAGAGCCGATGTGCTACTGAATACCACGTTTCTGACACCTTAGTGTTACCGATTCGCCGCCGATGTTATACCGATGTACCACCGTTGACCGGAGCTATAGCGGAGTGATACCAGTGCGCTGCCGATGTTATACCGATGTACCACCGTTGGCCGGAGCTATAGCGGAGTGATACCAGTGCGCTGCCGATGTTATACCGATGTACCACCGTTGGCCGGAGCTATAGCGGAGTGATACCAGTGCGCTGCCGATGTTATACCGATGTACCACCGTTGACCGGAGCTATAGCGGAGTGATACCAGTGCGCCGCCGATGTTATACCGATGTACCACCGTTGACCGGACCTATAGCGGAGTGATACCAGTGCGCTGCCGATGTTATACCGATGTACCACCGTTGGCCGGAGCTATAGCGGAGTGATACCAGTGCGCCGCCGATGTTATACCGATGTACCACCGTTGGCCGGAGCTATAGCGGAGTGATACCAGTGCGCTGCCGATGTTATACCGATGTACCACCGATGTACATCGGCAGGACAACGGTGTGACGGTGGAGCTCCGGTATCACATCGGCGGCGCATCGGTACTACTTCGGTGGTATTCGGTAGTGCTACGGTATCATATCGGTACCAGTACGGTACACATTGAGACCACCGGAGAGCTGCCGATCCATTACGGGACGCTACCGGTTCTCTATCGATATTAAGGAAGCCGTACCAGAGTACTGCCGTTGTTGTCCCGTTGCTCGCTCCGGCAGCGTTACGGCGGAGATTTTTGAGCATATTCAAAAATTTCTACCGTCGCCTGACGATGTTCTGAAGATGTTCTGACGATGTCCTGACAATGTACTACCGTTTTTACCGATGTGATAGCGTTGCGCTGCCGTACTAGTACCGATCCCCGAAAATCGCCATATTTGTGCTCCGGTATAGCTCCGGCGACCCAAAGGTGTGAAAGGCCCTTTAGGAGCTATTTGGAAATCGCGCAATTCCACCAACTCCGTGCCCATTTCAATACGCTCTGTATCGGGTGGGGGCCCCGTCGTCGGAAGCGCCGCAATTCACTGTGCAGAGTTACGTCCCTTGGGCACGCCCGTAACCTATGATTGTGGTTTCGAATCCCGGTTCGCCCCGATTATGTTTCTAAATTTGTCAGCACCATACCCGTGGTCGTGGGTTTCACCAAAACGACGGAGCTCTGGATAACGAGTAACTTCAACTGGGCCACCCTGAACTCTTAGCGTCATGATCTTACTGTCTTAAAAGCAAGTCGGGTAGCCTATTGGTTAAACCGTTCGCTCGTCACACCGAAGACCCGGGTTTGATTCTCGACATGGGTACAATGTGTGGAGTCCATTTCTGGTTTCCCCCGCCATTACATTGCTGGAATATTGCTTAAAGCGGCGTAAAACCATACTCACTCATTCACTCCAGACGAAGAATCAGAAATTCGGAAACTCCAGAAACTCTGCAGGGCGGTTCTTGTTGTGTCAGTCTATGGTTATGAAGGGACCATCCCGTCCACACTAGTTGGCTTTCATTGTGCAAATACATTAAAAGTTTCATTTCTTCGGATGACTGGAAGAGAAATATCATCGGATATTGTGATGCTGTTGTATTTATATCAATTACTTCCGGAGAAGACAGACTCCGTGGTGTAGTGGATAGAGCGTCTGCCCGGAGAACGGAAGTTCGGTGGTTTAATTCCCTGGCCGTGTCACACCCAAAGCCGTTGAAGGGTGGTACTTGTTAACCCGGACTGGCGCCCGGTATAAGGGGATAAAAATCAAAGATTGGTCGGCGCAGTCAGTATATTGTGTCTGTGGTATCTCAGTGTAAAAACCGCTAACACTGTAATACCTAGATAAGTCCGGGCCAGTACAAGCAGTCACCCCGACCACCGCTCCTTCAAAAAACACACACACACACACACACACACACACACACACACACGTGCATGTGCGTGGCTTTGTAGTGGATAAACACGTACAAGATGTAAACCCAATTTCACATCACATCAGTAGAGAGGGGGCACGGCTGGCCCAGCACCATACCCGTACTCGTGGGTTTCACCAAAGTGGTAAACGTCTGACACCTGCATCACTTCGGGCTTTCCTCCCACACTAAGCTGACATGCCGTGATATAACTGGAATGCTGTTAAAAGCGGCTTTAAACCCAACTCACTCACTCACTCACTTCAGTTGAGAGCTTCAAAGTGATCAGGTAAGCTTTGCATGAATGTCAACATATTTGTGAAAGGAAATGAGCTTGTATCTCTGGTTACAGAGAGATTAGATATTATGTAAAACTCCAGACCAGTAAATCTGTGCTCGGATGCATACACAAATAGACCTGATTGTATTAAGGCATTATATACCGCTCTTCCTGCTTCCGTCACGAGAATATCTCGCCTAGCGCGTTTAGCATGTATAAGTAGGATTACAGTGAAGGGCGTCCTATTTGTTTGGACATTGTGAACATGTTCCGGGGTTATAAAACATCTCAACAACTGTTTAGGCTGAAGCAAAATGTGTCTGCGCTTTTGGTTTGAGCACGTGAAAAGTCGGAGTCAGTATACTGTGTCTGAATCTGGTATTCCCGGCATGGTATCTGGGTGGGCTAGGACAGTGAGCACTAGTAAGTCTGGACTAGTACAGACAGTAAGACGCATATATTCAAGCACGTCGTTATATAAGTGGAAGAATCTTCAACGCGACGTTAAGCCACATTTTTTGTGCATGGCAACATTTTCATTTGTCATACCTAAAGCATAATCTAGGTTTCAAATGTTGGTTTGTTGTTTACCGCCGCGCTCAGCAATATTCCAGCTATATGACGGCGGCCTGTAAATAATCGAGTCTGGACCAGTCAATCCAGTGATTGGCAAACTGAGCAACGATCCACGCAATTGAAATACGATGACATGCATCAACCAAGTCAGCGAGCCTGACCACCCGATACCGTTAGTCGCCCCTTTCGACAAGTGTTGTCGCCTTTTACGGCACGCATGGGTTGCTGAAGACCTATTCTACCCAGGTTCTTTACGCTGTATGTCAACAAAGACTTTCTTTTTAGAACACTGGAAATGCGTCTATACTATAGAACTGTCTAGTATTAACCTGTGAGTCAAACACAAGGTCACTAGCCGGGTGTACGCGATTTTACGAGCCGAATGGGCTTGTGCACCACGAGATCGATGATCTGTGGGAGTACACCCAGTTATTGACACATCATTGCCAGGTCACATGTACAGGGGTTTATTGTCGGTGAAAATTGTGTGTGGCAGTATCAAAGCTGCCTTACCACCTCCAGTGTAAATTTCCTACCCGGGTACCCACACCCCTATTACCCGACCCTACCCGGGTACCAGCTGTTGGTGTCTCGAGATAGGTACAGAATGTCCGATTGTGAATAGTTTGACAGTAGCCCTGGCAGAATGTTTTTAGATACACGAATAAACGACGTGGTCATGCATACACTGAAGTTGACTGAAGTTGTAGCTTTGTTATATCAACATATATAAGTCAGAAGGAACGTGTTCATAGTCATGAAGAAAAGCGAACATTAGAGACTTAAAATTGTCGTGTAATCATTTAGTTACATAGTGAATTTTTGGCATGAAACAATATATCACGTGACTAACCACGGGTCCGGGTAGTCCTGTGGGTATCCGGGTCCTACTCAGTACCCATCCGACCCGGGTACCCGAGAACCAGTCCCAGCCCTACTCCAGTGGGTTCGTTATGGTAATTCAAATGTCGACAAGGTCAACCATGACATCATACAAAACAATATGTCCGTACATGCCACCGACTGACTTACAGCTGCGTCCATCTTTTCGACGACGCTCACAGAGAACCGAGGAGCAGCCACCGAACGTCTTGTACAGGATTTTACAAGAGGTGACTGGCCAATCAGACAGCTGGATTTTATACTGATAATAACTTCCTTTATGAAAAATATTTCCATTATTGATAGGCGCAATGGAAACACGAAAATGCTTTTCGGTTAAAATAGATACATTGAATTCCAAAGAAAATCTGTCTTTGCCTGTCAGGACGGAAATTTCTGAATATTCGGAGAAAGTTGCCAGTATGCACTTTCGTTTTGGAGATAAAAAAGAGGAAACAATTTAAACTGTTATTTAGCGTTTACGACTGCCCTCAAATTGTGTTATGGCATGTAATAGTCACGTGCACGAAACTTGTTCCAATATGGAATCCAGTCAGGGTTGGCCGATGTCCAATCGGATTAAATAGAGCCAACCCAAGCGAACCCGAGAAAGTCTGTGTGCAAATGCGTCGGTAGTGAAACACTCTTAGCTACCTTTAAACGCAAACATTTCTTTAGCCACACAAATGAAGCTTGATTTGCTTGATAAAAATGGAATGGGCAAAGCTTTACTGCAAGGGAGGTAACTCTAATATAACTATTACCTAAGTCCATGTTGCTGGTTAAGTATATTTTATGGCACTTCGATACCCTTCACCCACAACATTCAAAGCGAGAGATGATCAAGATATCGGCCAGTATTTTTTAATCAAAATGGAATGTTAGCCAAACATCTGGGGTCAGAGGGCAATATGTAAGGATTTAAAAGAATTAAACAACCCTTTTGTCAGTAGACTAAGCTGATACAGTTATCAATAACCCACTAGACCATATCACGGAACATATTCCCTGAGCCCTTTATTCTCCATCTTCTCCAAGATACTGAGGCAACAGCACGGGAGACTGTCAAAAGCTGTAAGTGAGCACATTGGATGAAAATTTTTATGCCTTCCTTTTAAAATAATTTTCTTCCCAAAACCATCGTGTCAGCTCGTCGAACAATTTGTAAAACATAAGATATAAAAACTTGTTCACTTTTCTAAAATGAATACTTTAAACACATATGTCAACCAGGTGATATGAGGAATAACTAATTTTGATCAACAGTATTGTGAAGTGTCATTTCTGAAATTAGTTAACAGATTCAACTGTGAGAATATGGGTCGGCGGATGCGTTAAATAACTACTAGTAATTAAAACTGTATATTCAACGGTAACGCCAGAGAATAACCAGTCTCGATCTTCCGCCGAAAAAGATTCTATTGGGCGCAAAAGACAAAACAAGAACAGAAACCATATGAATGGATCACTAAAATCAGTGTCGACACCAGGTGCTCGAGAAAAGGGCAAGCACGCTCCTTCCCATCGGCAGCGCCCACCACTCACGCAATTTGAAATTATAGTTAGTGTTTGTTGCCTAATGACAATAGACAATAGATAGTCCATGCCCACACAACAGATGTAACCCTTGGGCCCAGACCTGAACACCAACAGGCCATCGTTACATTGGTATGACATTAACGGTGCCTAAGATGCAAGCGTATTTTTAGTCACCCACTCACTCCTAAACGCAAAAGCAAAAATGTTGCTGAAAGGATTATCAATCAAACAAAAAATTCACTTCAGTTAATAGTCACGTAGGGAAGTAGTACATGTTATTAAGAGCGATGGTGCATCAGCGTGAGAGAAAGAAGTGATGGTGGGTCCATCTCTGTAAAATATTCAACTTTCCTTGAAGAAATACAGACAGGTTTTAACTGAATACGTCTTGTAAAATCTCGAGAGAAGGACGCCCAATCACTATAACGAGATATATTTGCCTGTCATTGTGTCACTCACAGCCGATGGAAGGCAGGCGTGTAATTTAATCTGTTCACGTCGATTGATGAGAAGGGGACGTATCTTTGACACATGCTTATTCAGAAAGGAAAAAAAACAGCCGGATTTCTATAATATGGTATTTTTTGCCTTGACGATATTCATGACGATAAAGCTGCTTATTACTGGCGCCCTCGGATGACGGTGCATGCTGTCGGATTCCACATACATCTTGGAGAAATGGTCATATGATTCAGTCTCCAGGTCTCAGCGTTCGCTGCAATCTTCGCCAGTCTGGGTAAAATTGATGACAAATAGTAATCTCTCAAAACTCACGCCGTCCTGTCGCCCTTGCAAAGCGAGTTATCTCGTCTGTCCAAACTCACGGCAGCTAGGAAAACTATATGAGATATCAGATATTCCAATAAAAGAAAATATTTTTCTTTTTTCTGATTGACCATCTCGGATGCATGGCCGAAAGATTTCCTGATCAAATGTCACAATGGCCCAGGTCTAATATCACAATATTTCCACATCTAATGTCACACCATTCTCTAGTTCAGTGCTACACAATGTCCCTGACAACATATCACACTATTCCCTGACTCAATGTTACACAATGTCCCTGACAACATATCACACTATTCCCTGACTCAATGTTACACAATGTCCCTGACAACATATCACACTATTCCCTGACTCAATGTTACACAATGTCCCTGACAACATATCACACTATTCCCTGACTCAATGTTACACAATGTCCCTGACAATATATCACACTATTCCCTGACTCAATGTTACACAATATCCATGACAACATATCACACTATTCCCTGACTCAATGTTACACAATGTCCCTGACAACATATCACACTATTCCCTGTCTCAATGTTACACAATGTCCCTGACAATATATCACACTGTTTCCTGACTCAGTGTAACGGAATGTCCCTGACAACATATCACACTATTCCCTGACTCAATGTTACACAATATCCCTGACAACATATCACACTATTCCCTGACTCAATGTTACACAATATCCCTGACAACAGATCACACTGTTCCCTGACTCAGTGTTACGCAATGTCCCTGACAACATATCACACTGTTCCCTGACTCAATGTTACACAATATCCCAAACTACATATCACACTATTCCCTGACTCAATGTTACACAATATCCCTGACAACAGATCACACTGTTCCCTGACTCAATGTTACACAATTTCCCTGACAACATATCACACTATTCCCTGACTCAATGTTACACAATATCCCTGACAACATATCACACTGTTCCCTGACTCAATGTTACACAATATCCATGACAACATATCACACTGTTCCCTGACTCAATGTTACACAATGTCCCTGACAACATATCACACTTTTCCCTGACTCAATGTTACACAATGTCCCTGACAACATATCACACTATTCCCTGACTCAATGTTACCCATTATCCCTGACAACATATCACACTATTCCCTGACTCAGTGTTACACAATGTCCCTGACAACATATCACACTGTTCCCTGACTCAATGTTACACAATATCCCTGACAACATATCACACTATTCCCTGACTCAATGTTACACAATATCCCTGACAACATATCACACTGTTCCCTGACTCAATGTTACCCAATATCCCTGACAACATATCACACAATTCCCTGACTCAATGTTACACAATATCACACTGTTCCCTGACTCAATGTTACACAATATCCCTGACAACATATCACACTATTCCCTGACTCAGTGTCAAACAATGTCCCTGACAACATATCACTCTATTCTCTAGTTCAATGTTACACAATCTCCCTGACAACATAACACACTATTCCCTGACTCAGTGTCAAACAATGTCCCTGATAACATATCACACTATTCCCTGACTCAGTGTTACACAATATCCCAGACTACATATCACACTGTTCCCTGACTCAATGTTACACAATGTACCTGACAACATAGCACATTATTCCCTGACTCAGTGTTACACAATATCCCTGACAACATATCACACTATTCCCTGACTCAATGTTACACAATGTGATACTATCGCCTGACCAAATTACACGCTATTACCTGCCCAAATATACTATTCACGGAATACCTGTGGCACTATTCCCTTACCAAAATGACCAAATGTGGCGATATTCTCGATAACGCACTAGTCTCTAACCAAATGTGACAGTACTCCCTCACCAAAGGTAGCACTTTCCCCTGACTAACTATCGTACTATTGCCCTACCAAATATCACATTATTCCCCGGCCAAATGTAGCACTATTCCCTGAATAAACAAACGTGGCACTATCCCTGACTAAATATCTCCCTATTGCCTGACCAAATATCAAACTATTCTCTGACCAAATGTGACACTATTCCCTGAATCGATATCGCACTCTGACCAAATGGGACAGTGCTCCCTGGCTAATTATCACACAATTGCCTGTCCAGAGGTAGCATACTCCCTGACAAAATGTGATACTCTTCACTGACCAATAATGGCACTATTGCCTGACGATATATCTCACTACTGTCTGATCAAATATCACATTATTCCTTGACCAAATGTAGCACTTTTCCTGACTAAACATCATACTATTTGCTGGCCAAATATGACACTAAACTCATGGGCCAAAGAAAGTATACACTTTTAAAATGATTTTTTCCCCAAAAGTATCAAATTGAACAAAAAGGTATAAGGTTTAAAACAGTTGCCCAAGAACTGATAAATCAATCTCCAAAACGCAACGCGTTGGCCGTAAAGATGCACGTACAGGGGTCAAAAGTCACCCAACAACTTTTCCAGGTATTCGTAAAACTGTACGTGTAGACTTTGTATAAAAGGCGATGAACCATTGTTAAGACATCACATGTAATAAAAAAACACACCAAGATATGCCATGGTTAACTGCGGAATAAAGAGAGAGACATGAGTATGGAGTAGATGGGAGCCAATCACACCCTGATTGCAAGAAACCTAAACTGTACACAGGCAACAGTCGCCAGACTGCTTCAACGCATCAGACAGACTGGCAGGACACAAGATAGGCCAAGATCAGGCAGACCACGAGTTACAACGCAACAGGAAGACCGCTACTGGCGCACGTACCATCTGCGCAACAGGTTCGTCACGGCGACCGAAAAGGCAGCAACGGATGCAACGGCGTAAGGACACCGTATCAGTCGATGCACGGTGCTACGACGTCTACGTGACGCAGGAATGGCATTGACCCGGGAATACTGACGTCGAATGGGCCAGGACAGTATGACGTTGGCATGTCCCTGATTGGCAGAGAGTGCTTATCTCTGACGAAAGCAGGTTTCATCTGTTTCCCAATGATGGTCGAGCTCGAGCACACCATCGCAAGGGGAATGTTTGGTGCCAGGCTGCATGCATGCAGTTCATCCCTATGGTGGAGGTGGTGTGATGGTTTGGGATGGAATTTGTGGCAACCTCAACGGCCAGCGATACAGCGATGACGTTCTTCAACCCATGATGCTTCCATGCCTTCGCCAACAGCAACAGGGAACACTCCTACAGCATGAAAACGCTAGACCACCCACTGCAAGGCTCGTCAACGTACTTCCGTGGCCCGCACTCTCACCTGACTTGAACCAAATTGAACACTTGATGGATCATCTGAAGCATCAGATCCGAAGATGTCCCCCACCCACCAGCAAACCAGCAACAGCTTGCTGACGCTTTAAGAATTGAATGGAATTAGATTCCCGATTACGACATCAGGCGGCTGCCAACATCAATGAGGCGGCGAGTCTGGACGTGCATTTGTGCTCACGGTGGTCATACTCGTTACTGAGCGTACCAGGTATCCGTTAAAAACCAAAAACCTATCAAGACAGTACCTGGTTGACTCTGATCATTCTTGTGAACTGTGATCTGCCTATCCCCATGTTCATGTAGACGTCATGTACACGTCACCTGTTTTGAGTTTCGCACTGAAATTGTTCACGGACTATCGCATGTGACCCTATGACAGAATACACCATCATTCAATAACATTCACTTGTTTGTTTTTATTTTATTGACCATCAAACATGGTTGTATACTCTCTTTTGCCCACAAGTTTATCTCCTGAAAAAAAACCCCAAATTATTCCCTGATCAAATGTGACACTATTTTCTAACCAAATGTGACACTATCTCCTAACCAAATGTGACACTGTTTCATAACCAAATGTGACACTATTCTCTGATCAAATACCACCATGTACTCTGCCTAATGTCACAATATGCTCTGTTACAAATTCAAAATGTTATCTCAGCACACTTAATCAAATATATTCTAACAGTACCCCATGATCCTCTGTCACAAATACCTTAGACTAACATCTAGTCTCTGAAATGAACATATCGTAAAGAAAAAACAGTTGTTAACTTATCTAAATAAAAATTTAATAAAAAGGAGCCCAGAGACCCTCTTCATTTTGTACAGTAATCTAGACTTGCCAAACATTATAGACTTGCATGGGATGTATAGATATATTTGTATCAGGGTCTGTAAGACAGACTACAAGTACCCCTTCACCCGAAGTCCATTGTCACAATACCCCTTGATCCCAAAATTCATTGTCACAATACCCCTTCACCCCAAGTTCATTGTCATAATACCCCTTGATCCCAAAATTCATTGTCACAATACCCCTTGATCCCAAGTCCATTGTCACAATACCCCTTCACCCCAAGTTCATTGTCACAATACCCCTTGATCCCAAAATTCATTGTCACAATACTCCTTCACCCCAAGTCCATTGTCACAATACCCCTTCACCCCAAGTTCATTGTCAAAATACCCCTTGATCCCAAAATTCATTGTCACAATACCCTTTCACCCCAAGTCCATTGTCACAATACCCCTTGATCCAAAAATTCATTGTCACAATACCCCTTCACCCCAAGTCCATTGTCACAATACCCCTTCACCCCAAGTCCATTGTCACAATACCCCTTCACCCCAAGTCCATTGTCACAATACCCCTTCACCCCAAGTCCATTGTCACAATACCCCTTCACCCCAAGTTCAATGTCACAATACCCCTTGATCTCAAAATTCATTTTGACAATACCCCTTGATCCCGAAGCCCATCCTTAACAGTTTGTTAATTATTAAAAGATAATTGATAAAAACCATGTCCATGAATTTCTGCGTGGGAACAGTGCATTGTGGGATGGGTCCCCAGTCGCCGGCAGCGTATTGATCCGGTACTGTGACACACAGCACAACTGCTGACAGCATGGGTCGGTCGAGTAGAATCAGACCTAGGGAAGATGTTAGGAAGGTTGCGGGAGGTTTGGGGAGTTTAAGGGTAGCAGATATCGCCCACGACTCAATACTTTCAAACTTCATTTTAACTTTAAACTTTATTCTTTGAACTTGTTTTCCGCGAGTGCTTCTTTATTCAGTTATTTTCTGAAAACTCTCTCGGGAACAGCACACACGTTTGACTAGCGCCGTATGATTTTACAACATGCAGTTGGGTAAATCGCAATCATTTGATCATAGGCGTCCATAAACGTGAATGTCAAGCGTTGATAGGTGTGTGTGTGTACACCAAGCAGTGATATATGTAAACTATTATGTCAATCTCAGACACAGTTATAAAAGTGTATATCAAGCAGTGTTATATGTGTATATGTGTACATGTGTTCCAGTCACAGATGTGTGTATACACATGTACACCAAGCAGTGATATACGTATATGTTAATCTCAGACACAGTTATAAAAGTGTACATCAAGCAGTGTTATATGTGTACATGTGTACATGTATTCCAGTCACAGATGTATGTATACATGTGTATATCAAGGGGTGATACATGTATATGCTGCGGACACACCAAATATAAGTATCGGTGACCACATGTACGATCAGCGTATTCTGGTAAAGGTAAGGGACGCAACTCTGCTCTGCAAGTTTAGGCGCCTTCGACCGCGACATTGGTCAATTTTGCCCCTAACTGTGAAGCATATTGATTGAGCTATAGGAGTATCAATGCCACAGCTCTCTGAAGTAAACGATTCTTCATTTGGCCCCATGCCTCCCGCTGTACCACTGAGCGACTTGGCCTACCATGTTGCTCCGGTGTCGCTGTCTAGCCACGTGTCCATTAGTTTCATTATTCTCAGCACAGATGGTGAATTCTGCGATTGACCCTTGTCTCACTGACAGTTACATTCAGCATTGGCTAGGAGGGTCAGCAAGGTATGTCGCCTTGACAGTCTTTATTATAGTACAACCCGAGAAGTACTTTTCCTTGGGAGATGGATCAGCTTGGTCGAGGTTGTTTTACGTTCTTTCTTATTGCACAACCCCGAGAGTCACCGAAAGCACTTGTTTGGATTTCATTGGGAGATGGGTCAAGCAAGGTTGGGGCTCTTTAAAATCCTTCTTATAGTACTACCCGAGAGTCACCGAAAGCACTTGTCCGGATTTCATTGGGAGATGGGTCAGCTGGGCAGGGTTCTTTAAATCCTTATTATAGTGCTACCCGATCGAGAGTCACCCAAAGCACTTGTCCGGATTTCATTGGGAGATGGGTCAGCTGGGCAGGGTTCTTTAAATCCTTCTTATAGTGCTACCCGAGAGTCACCCAAAGCACTTGTCTGGATTTCATTGGGAGATGGGTCAGCTGGGCAGGGTTCTTTAAATCCTTCTTATAATGCTACCGGAGAGTCACCCAAAGCACTTGTCCGGATTTCATTGGGAGATGGGTCAGCTGGGCAGGGTTCTTTAAATCCTTCTTATAGTGCTACTTGAGAGTCACCCAAAGCACTTGTCCGGATTTCATTGGGAGATGGGTCAGCTGGGCAGGGTTCTTTAAATCCTTCTTATAGTGCTACCCGAGAGTCACCGAAAGCACTTGTCCGGATTTCATTAGGAGATGGGTCAGCTGGGCAGGGTTCTTTAAATCCTTATTATAGTGCTACCCGAGAGTCACCCAAAGCACTTGTCCGGATTTCATTGGGAGATGGGTCAGCTGGGCAGGGTTCTTTAAATCCTTCTTATAGTGCTACCCGAGAGTCACCCAAAGCACTTGTCTGGATTTCATTGGGAGATGGGTCAGCTGGGCAGGGTTCTTTAAATCCTTCTTATAATGCTACCCGAGAGTCACCGGAAGCACTTGTTTGGATTTTATTTAGAGATGGGTAATCAAGGTTGGGGCTCTTTAAAATCCTTCTTATAGTGCTACCCGAGAGTCACCCAAAGCACTTGTCCGGATTTCATTGGGAGATGGGTCAGCTGGGCAGGGTTCTTTAAATCCTTCTTATAATTAAATGCTACCGGAGAGTCACCCAAAGCACTTGTCTGGATTTCATTGGGAGATGGGTCAGCTGGGCAGTGTTCTTTAAATCCTTCTTATAGTGCTACCCGAGAGTCACCCAAAGCACTTGTCTGGATTTCATTGGGAGATGGGTCAGCTGGGCAGTGTTCTTTAAATACTTCTTATAGTGCTACCCGAATGTCACCGGAAGTACTTATCCGTGTTATAATGGGAATGAGTCAGCGAGGTCTGGGTTCTTTACAACCCTTCTTATTGCACAACCCGAGAGTTCACGGTAGTACTTATTTGAATTTTATTGGAAAAGGGATCAGGTTGGTCGGGGTTCTTTACAATCCTTCTTATTACACAACCCGATAGTCACCGGAAGTTTTGTTCTGGGTTTCAGTGGAAGATGGAGTCAATTATGATATAGGTAGCATACGGGGCACTTCCATCTGTATACTGTGATGTTTTCACAACTTTACACATGTGATCACGCAATGGTGTCAAATAAAAACGTTAATAGTAAGTACATTTAACATTTCTGAGATTAGCTGAACTGAAGGCTTAGAATTGCATAAAGTGTCTGGTATATTAGACATTGACAACACCTTTGGGCATAAGAAGAGGCCTCGAGACGAAGCAGTGATATCATGGTTATGCTATAAATCTTTGTTTTGCTGTAACACGCTATTCTTTCAAATAAAATTGTGGCCAACGAAAGCCTGTTATCTACATTGTCATCATAATATATTTCCATTCAATAAAAGCTAAATTTACTTTGGATATCCTGACTTGATACTGAACTGGTGCTTCACTTTGAAACGTATAACTGATTCGCTGAGCCCCTCTGGTAGCACGAGCGCATAACATTGCAGTGAAGAAATATACATCATGGGAGTTAACAGCCCTTTTGGGAATCCTGGTCTGTTGGATTGATATGATGAAGCTGACCTTGCAGCGTGGACTACAATACAGGGGTTGGGATATCTCCCGACTGACCATCCTCATGGGGTCAAGCCGTCATCAATGCTTCCAATCCTCCTCCGGTTCCCACATCTTATATTTCCAAGGTATATATAACAGATGTAACCAGATATCGGAGCTCACCGAATATGTTACATAGAACATGCGTGACTCGAGAAATCAGCCTTTACCTTTGATATGTAAGTTCAAAGGCTGAACTACATAAACCGCGCAACGACTAAAGGAATTTAGCACCCGTTAATGACCGCTATACATCGCCCGTCTTGGCATAATGTTTCAGCCCAGCGCCAGACACCCTGGAACTATATAGACGCATCTACTACCAATAATTATGCTCAATATGGAACTATTTGTTGGACATTATATATCACATGCTGCAGATATTGGATCCTTACTGCCGAAACTTGATAAGCCTATTATATGTTTTTTTGTTGTTCTTTAGTGAGTTGGGTTTAACGCCGCTTTTAACAGTATTCCAGTTATATCACAGCTTAATGTGGGAGGAAAGCCCGAAGTGATACAGGCCTCAGACGTTTACCCCCTCGGTGAAACCCACGAGCACGGGTATGGTGCTGACAAACCTAGAAACATAATCGGGGCGAACCGGGATTCGAACCCACAATCATAGGTTTCTGGCGTGCCCGAGGGACGCAACTCTGCACATCGAATCGCGACGCCTTAGACGACTGGGTCACCCGTGCCCCTGGTGTTTTAAATGAAATCAATGCATGCATAAAACATAGTCACATGTATACTCAGCGTCATTATTTAAGGGTCACTTAGGCATGTAGGGTGTCAAACGTGGACAACTATGCCAACAAGCGTCAATAGGTTGAGTATGTTTACCATGTAATTAATAGTTAAAGAACACGTACTTTATGCCCACGTCACACTGGAACTAGAAACATGGACATGGTCTATAAAATATAATATGTACAAAATTGAATGTGATGGAGAAAAACTATAACAGATAACAGCCAGTGTGGGTAAAAAATGGTTCATTCCCGCTGCAACTGCACTGCACTCATTGAAGTTGAAATTGCGACGTTTTATCTCCAACTATTTGCGTGACCCCTCAATAATGACGTCAAGAACGTATTATATACTTTAGTGTGAGTTTTCCGAAGTTGAGAAAAGTAATATTTTCATTGCAGTGAGCACAACACTTGGACGGAACTATTGTCATACAAGAGTTATCTCCCCGCAAATTATCTCCCTTTATCGTAAATGTCTAGCCCGTACGCAAACGGTTGACTTCCTTTTTACGTTAGTTCCACATTGACAAGGCAAAATAATGACAGATGGTGATTGGAGTAAATATCACTTCTTGCCGTTTGTTATTCTCTTGAAAATGTTTCGTTATATACCGTAAATTTCCTATTGAACTTAACTGTTCGTTTCGCAAAGCCATTTTTGTTACTTGACCAGCGTTTATTCCTTCGCTTCCAACAGCAGTCTCATAGGTTTCAAGAATATTTTTAGTTGAAGTTGATATGTATGATAAAGAATTTTAGTGACCTCAAATACTTTGTATTACTTTTATTCATATTTTTTAAGATTTTGCAAACTCGGAACTACTTTTTGAGTCGCAATTACAAGGAGTGGTTGAACACCCCTGCGTGTGAGGTAGGGAGAATGAACGTTTCAAGGTTTTACATTTGCAGACGAAAACCAAAAAGTACAAAATGAATAGGGTATTCCATGTGTCTCTTGAAATAACATGTTTCTCTCACGACGCCACTCTTTAAAATATCTCATTCCCCCCCGTCACACGATGAGAGAAACATGATATTTCACTCGACACATGACATATTCTCAATATATTCAACGGGAAGTGCCTGGATGATGATTGACATTTAAAACGAAGATGGTTACATCATCGTGTCCCGTCGACACGTTGCTCATGCTATCAACCACTGTTTTGTCTGACCTGGTCTTCAGTAACCCATACTTGCCGTAAAAGGCGACTATGATTGTCGTAAAAGGCGACTAACGGGATCGGGTGGTCAGGCTCGCTGACTTGGTTGATACATGTCATCGATCCCAATTGCATGGATCGATGCTCATGATGTCAATCACTAGATTGTCTGGTCCAGACTCGATTACTTCACAGACCGCCGTCATATAGCTGGAATATTGCTGAGTGCGGCGTTAAACAAAAAAACAAACAAAAATCTTTTGTCTGACCTAGATACGAGCATTTACAAACCGGCGTGATACTGTCGTTACGAGAGGGTATGATTATAAAAAACCCATCTAAATTGAACAGATACCACTAATGTCCCTCACATTTTTGTCAAGTAGCTGGCCAATGGATTCCTGCACAAACACCCACGACGTCAAGGTTCCACGCGCTGAGCGTACTTGTTTGTGACTTCACCTGTAGTGACACATTCCAGTTCCGGAATCGATGGTCAGCTGAGTGATCCAAAGCGAAAGCCACTGACGCATGTGCCTGTGTCAGCCGTACAGTCATTGCTGGCTATTATTAGAAGCTTGTGTTAATTCAGCATTGATGATTGCATACAGAGAAGAACATTCTATAATAATTCTAGATTCTTAAAATCACTTATAGAGATCTGTTCCATACTTATATCTTTGGAATATTTGAAGAAAACTATTTTGGAAATAATCTGACATTTAGAACCTGGGTGTGGTTAATGCAGGACCGTCTTTGCTTGAACTATTTTTAAGGAACTTTATTTTTGGGGATATATTGACGTTAACTAAGACCATCCACTATTTGACGAAATCATAGTTCGAGATATACGACCTCAGTTCTAATACGAAGTATGCTCTGACCGTAAACAAGACTCCTGAAACAATATATACAGGTATACAAGTTAAAGCGGTTTCTTCGTATTTGGTGCAATTAAATTATTTTTTTTTCAGTAATCCATTAAACTATTCAATTGACCCTAACTATGGAACCTATGGAAAGGCAATGTCTAAAATAATTATATGTCAATGTTAGAATGTCCATCATGGGGTCATTATTGCTGTCTTCTATGCAAACACACTCTGTAATTTTGAGGAGGAGTGTAAATGCTCAAACAACCTCCTTCCAAAGTCTATCAACGTTCACCTCCTATCAAGTCTGCAGTTCGGAACTCAACTCAAAGAAGAGCATGTATTACGAAGTCTTTCGGTTAAAGTAATAAAACTTCTCACAAAAAATTCAGCATGGCCTTTATCAAATTCCATGATTCAAACCCCAAATCATTTTGGTAGAATGAACGTCAGCCTGATTTAATTCAGCGGTAATTGTGTTTGTATAGGGCTGACAAACATATTGTTATCCCCAAGACCAATCCCATCCTTCCATCTCTCCATAATGGATTGTTAGATTATGTTGTATTTTCCAAGTTGAAATGCCTAATTTTCTATCGCTCTTATAGTTCATTCGTCTTTTGGATCAATACTCTGAACCAGGGACACGCCGTTGTTTCGTCTCCCCAACACATAAAGCCCTCTTTAATTATTTACAACGTTCATTGTACCTATTACCAGGATATATCTGTTCAGCCGTTTACTCCACTACATAGAACCATAGTTTGTAGAATTGCCGGTCACGTGACAAGCGGTTTCAGCGTAATAATTTATGATCAAGTCTCTCTCAGTCTATCGACCAGCTCCATACGTAACGCGCAGGCTGAGATGTCGTCTGCTTTGTGACAACGCGTGGTCTGCAGACGACACTCCGCGTGTAAGGATGGATGCCTGTTCGCAGTGTCTTGCGCGTGAATTTCGATCGGAAAATGCTGGACTAGGATACGAAAATCCCCCAGTATTCGTCACATCCCAGGTAGGGAACTATTTTCCTGATCATGATTCGCTTATTTCTAGCTTTGAACAAAATAGCGAGACTATGTGATGCTCTAGTGTAAGTGAACACGACAAGTGTATATTGATAGAAGTCTTTACACACTTGTGTTGCACCGTGCATGCGGTTAATATTGACAAGTGGCGATGCAAACACCGTTTGCCGGAGCTAGCCCATTTGCTTGCATCATTTACCACGTTTACATGAAACGAAATATCTCCAAGTTACATGACGACTTGTTTGCATGTATTCTCAGGGAGCAGCTACAGACGCTTCTTGGGTTTCCATTCTTCAATTCAACTCGTTAAATCATGTTTAATGTTTGCAACTCGTCTTAGGCGTAGGGTATTAGACAAATCTGAGATCAGGTTAAAGAAAAGTTTGTAGCAGAGATTTGTATTCACTGTTATTTTACAGCTAAAATAACTCACAAATACTAGAACCTTTCAAATATCAAGGGTCACGACAAACCATTCTTAATCTTGCTACTCACTATCACATACTAGTACTTAGACTACACGAATAATGTGAATGCATATGTTTTGTCAAATATTGTGAACTTTTTTTTGTGAAATACGGGGTTGTAATGGTTCTTTTGAAATGGACAAATTTTTTATCTGGTATATAAATACCAACTACAAATGCCGTTGTAAATCTAGGTCACACTGCAAGATAATTGCAGCAAATTGCAGCTGTAGCAATAGCATAATCATCGTGCTTGGTGTTCAGTGAACAATACACATTCCCTGTGGAACCATCAAGTCTTGTTAGCATTCCCTAAGCGTTATAAGTTAGCTTGACGTTCCCATTACGCGGAATCCATCACACATAAACGTCTACCTTTGATGTACAAAAAGCCTTTCTTCACGTAGTGTCCTTATGCCGGACATACTCTGTACAGCAAACGTGTTTTGTTCTACGAAAATGTTTATATTAAAAATAAGTAGATATATACAGGAAAAGAGAATATGTGATCAGTCTTTTTGAACAGCTAAATGAATATTTTGAATTCACAAAGCAAATATTAGATGACAATATACATTCTACAACAGAATAGCATCCTTTACAAATATAATACTCAAAACGTTATCTTGGAGAATATGTCAAATACAGCAAAATTGTTTTAAATGTGCTCAGACTATTATGCACATTTTTAGATTTCATGTTGGTATTTCAGTTCCTAACAGCCCCTAATTCCTTTCCCCCACAGAGAGAAACTCGCAAATGCTCGAAAGTAGTCCTGGTTTAAATGTTAATTCCTATATCACGCTCATGTCAACATCTTTCAAGATAGTTGATCTGTAAAACAAAGACCACGGCGGGTATATGGTTGCTTTGTTAGGCTAGTCTCCACGCTCCATATCAATAATTAATGTCCATCCTTTGATATATTATTCGCTAAACAGGTTCATATAATCTTATCAGTCTGTCCGTGAGCCATTTAGATTACTTGTGCCCCCTGGTCACCTTTATTTACACTTTACCCCGGGCCTTCTCCACCACCCCGACCCCCATCCCCCACCCTCTCCCCACCGTTACACCAAACCTCCCACATATATACTCGACTTAAAAACGGACCCTCTCCACAACTTCACTACCCCTTAACGCCGTCAAAGCAGAGGTGAACTACGGTCCTTTAACACCACCTCCCTGTGCTACCAAAATCAACGCACCAAACTGAAGTCCCTCACCACGACCCTGGGTCTTTCCACCACAACGTTTTACCATGCCTTTATGTCCAAGACCCTTTATACTAAACCCCTCTCTGTCCGCTCCACATGGACAACACGCATGACCCCTCCCCACGTACGAACGCTCACACACATACCACAAGCATGACCACTCCCCACGTACCAAACGTACGAACGCACCACACGTACCTAACGTACGAACGCTCACACACATACCACAAGCATGACCACTCCCCACGTCCCAAACGTACGAACGCACCACACGTTCTTAACGTACGAACGTTCACACACATACCACAAGCATGACCATTCCCCACGTCCCAAACGTACGAACGCACCACACGTTCTTAACGTACGAACGCTCACACACATACCACAAGCATGACCACTCCCCACGTCCCAAACGTACGACCGCATCACACGTACCTAACGTACGAACGCTCACACACATAACACAAGCTTGACTCCCTCCCGACGAATCAAACGAACGAACGCACCTCCCGTACCTAACGTACGAACGCTCACACACATACCACAAGTATGACCACTCCCCACGTACCAAACGTACGAATGCACCACCCGTACCTAACGTACGAACGCTCACACGCATAACACAAGTATGACCACTCCCCACGAACCAAACGTACGAACGTACCTAACGTACGAACACTCACACACATACCACAAGCATGACCACTCCACACGTACGAACGCTCACACACATACCACAAACATGACCACTCCCCACGTACCAAACGTACGAACGCACCACACGTACCTAACGTACGAACGCTCACACGCATACCACAAGCATGACCACTACCCACGTACCAAACGTACGATTGCTCCACAAGTAACACGAGTTTAACGCTTCCCCACGTATCAAATGTACGTCCGCAGCACACGTGGCACACGCACCAACGCAACCACCACCACCATGTCCAATACCAGCTCCGTTAGGCTACATCGACTCCTATCTCCACCCACGTTAGTTCGATTTACAAAGATACCACGAGATCCAAAACTTTGTGTTCGCTACCTTGGTCCGTCCTCTATATACTGAGAGGGGGTGGAAGCAAGCTCTCCTGCCCTCGCTCCGATACAATCACGCTTGTAATCTTCAGCCAGGCCCAGCACGCAATGAATATCGTGACATTTGTTTACCACGTTTTGCACAGAGGAACCACAAGCATATAGTTTATGACCACAGAGAAAACACATTTCATACATGCTGAAACCCCAGGACTCGCCTAAATCAAGTTGGTGCACGTAAGCTGGGTAAATATGTGTTAAACACGATTGCAGTGTACACAGACGAGAGTGCTTCAGTCAAAAACGATTGATTTCATGCAAATACCAGTAACCGGTGTATTTGATGTAACAACACGTTGTGGTTGTTGATGCTGTTGCAGCTCCCCTGTAGACAACATGTGCACAGCAGCATGTGGTACTCACTGTTGCAAGCCGTCGCCATCAAGGTCGCCAAAAAACTATTTAGCATATAATTTGCTCGTTAATCTAAATATTCATAAAAATAATGCCTTGTTTTGCTCTTGGAATATTCATTTTGTGCAAAATTAATCATTCAAGCAAGAAACATCGCATGCAAATGAATTATTAATTTTGTGAAGTGGATGTAAAAACCTTCTAGCGCCCGAAGGCAGATTGGGCTGTGTACTCCTCAGGGAGTTGAGAAAGATGCATACGGATCCACTTGTCGGGGTACAAATACTCCTCATTTGAGCAAATACCAGTACCTGGATAAGTGCGGTTAATAATAATAATAATAATAATAATAATAATAATAATAATAATAATAATAATAATTTATATCATTGAATTCTCTGTCCCTTTGACACCTTTGACACTAATCTGATTGACAAGATTCTGTAAAAAAACATGGCAAATAAGGGGACGTCACTTTCGAAATGTCACGCTTGCATTCCAAGTCCCAAGTTGTCCGACTCCCCATTTTTCTCGGTGCCTTAAGTTTGGGTACGTCCCAATCTGTGGATGACTGGCATTTGGAGAGTACCCGGGTTTGCTGCCAGGAATACAGCCCTTCTGACAATCTGGGTAATGCAGAAGGCTGCAGTGTTGGGGAGTCTTAACATTTTCCGAAAAGTTCTGTGTCGTTTGACTAGGCAGCGCTTCCTGGGAGAAGTCCTGTTCGCTGTCTGGGCTGCGTGTAGAAGGGCAAGGGCCCTGTGCTGCATTCTATAAAAATAATAATAATATTAATATTTAATAATAATAATGATGATGATGATGATGATGATGATGATGATGATGATGATAATAAATTAAAAAAATAATTACTAATATTGATTTATGCTGGTATAAATATTTTATCAAATTATCCTTTATTCTGATGATGTCAGAAAAAAGCTCAAACCTATCAATCCTAGGATTTATCCAAAACCTTATGCAAATTAACCACTGTGGGTGCAATTCAGTCTGTCACGATCATTACCGTTATTAGCTGAATACGATTATATGACCGTTGAGATATCGACACAAAGCAAAGCTTATGTGCCTTGACGTACTAAATTGACACTCGGGGTATGTCATTTCTTATCACCCATGCATATGTCCGCTCTCACTGGACGGACCTCAACTTTGATGTAGACAGACTAATGGCAAAGTCAGATCTCGCTGGACGGGTGTCTACCTTGACATAGACAAACACAAAAGCAAGCCTGATCCCATTGCTCGGGTGTCTAACTTGAGAGAGACTCTATGACAACAGGTTGTTTGTCGTTGTCTAGTCACACCATCTACAGCTCATAATGAACGCATAGTCCTTGTAAGTCACCGTGACCGAGGGATGTCAGTGCAATATTGACCGTCTGAGAGTCCGAAACACTCATCTTTAGTCACTCCAGTGACTTCATCACGGTACTCTGGTTACATGCCCTTCGACAGACGCACTCCCTTAACCTCCCCCGTTAGTCACACTCTGACTCCCCCCCCCCTCCCCCACACCACACACCCCACCCCCATTCCTCCCTCCCAACTCCTTCTGCCTGGCAGGCACCAGACGGACTAATCAGTACTGTCAATTATCCGGGACCTGTTGATGCCGGTAGTCTTGTTAGCCGTGACAGTGTCGAGACGCCACCTGACATGGGTTGAAGGTGTCTGCTGTAGAAGTTCCTCACCCGACATACTGTAGGTAGAGTCTCCAGCATAAAATCGATTTGGCTCTACACCATGTTTCATCATAGCGATTCAATTGTCGAAGCTAGAGACTGGAGGCTCCATTTGTCTTTGAAGCTCGTAGACTACACTTACATGGGGTATCTGAAAAAATAGTCGTGCACAGATGCTGGGTCCACAGGGGAACGTCCGTTCTGGAGCACGCCTACACGGGGTGGGTGTTTGGGGGTTAGCAGAGGTTTGCATGGTGCCTGGGCGGGTGTGGGTGGGTGTGGGATGCAGGTTGTGATGGAGGTTGGGTGTGGTGTGGTTGGGGTGTTGGTGGGTATTATAATGGGGTGTTGTGTTGCGTGTGGGTATACGTTGGTTGGCGTGCGGGTGGATGTTTGGTGGGGTGCGGGTGAATGTTGTGTGGCGTGTGGGTATACGTTGATTGGTGTGTGGGTGGATGTTTGGTGGGGTGCGGGTGGATATTGTGTGGGGTTCGGTGGATGTTGTGTCGGGTTCGGGTGGATGTTGTGTGGGATGTGGATGCATAGTAGATGTTGTGTGGGTGGATGTTTGGTGGGTAGCGGATGGATGCTGTGTGTGGTAGGGTAGATGTTGGGTGTGTTGTGGGGTGTGGATGGATGTTGGGTTTTGGGTGGGGATGTTATGAGGGGTGTCGGTAGATGTTTGTGGTGGTGTTGATGTGTGTGTGTGTTTGTAGTGGTGGGGGATGGGGTGGGGTGGGGGGGAGAGGATGGGATGTGGGTGGATTTTAGGTGGCATTTGGGTGAGTGTTATGATAGGGTTAGGTGTACGTTGGAATTCGGTGTGGGTGTATGTTGTTTGGGGATTTTCGATTAATTGATATTGTGTGGATGTTGGGATAGGCTCCAGTTGGCTGTGCGGTGTTGAAAGATTAAAATAATTGATTCGAGATATCAACACAGGGACAGTTGGATGCTTCGTAGACAGATTCCATTTTGTGGCCATGCACTATGGGTAGGTAGGGTATTCCATAGTAGAACAGTCCGAGTGTATGGAAGGCCACATGGACAGAGACAAGGCAATAGATATAAGCCGTGGATGTCGGCAGGGTAATTGTGTATAACGGTAATGTTGCGCCATTACATTGGACAGGGCCATCATTCACCGCCAGATAACGGTACTTTTACTTTCACCTCATCCCCGGTCTCTTGATTCTAGATTTACAAAGCTTTCAGAATCCAAAATGTACATCCAGACAAAATGAATCAATCAATCTATGTATTTATCAAAATAGTCGCGTTTTGAGAATTGCTGGTGCGTGTGTAGGTCATTATGTCCAAGCTGGCCCTGTTGTGCTCCGTTAATAAGGCACCCGGTCGTAATGATGGAGTGATGGAGTGAACCGCTCTCTAAGTATTAAGCCCTCCTCAATCATCAAGTACCGAGCTACACTTGATGACGCCACGTGGGCGGATGTGACACACTATTTTATCCCTGCCATAACAACCCATAATTAATAACGCACAAGGAAATAATTGTGGCATTGATACATGACATTTCCAATAGTTTTTCACGAGACAATAATAGGAACCCTATATTTACCGTGTTAACCAATTCTAGGGGTATCGCGTTCTATACGATCACAATGAAAATGTTGAATGTAACACCTGTTTGTTAATTGAACAGTTCAAAGTAGGTCAGCCGAGGGCGTAGGTTGTGCAACACGTGTAGATATAAGTAAGGATAAGATATATGGATGAGCAACTTCTTTATTACAAAGGGCAAGGGTGGCCCAGTCGTCTAAGGCGCCGCTATTCGCTGTGCAGAGTTGCGTCCCTTGGGCACACCAGAAACCTATGATTGTGGGTTCGAATCCCGGTTCGCCCCGATTATGTTTGTAGGCTTGTCAGCAACATACACGTGCTCGTGGGTTTCACCGAAGTGGTAAACGTCTGATACCTGCTTAACTTCTAGCTTTCCTCCCGCGTTAAGCTGACACGCCGTGATATAACTAGAATACTGTTAAAAGCGGCGTTAAACCCAACACTGCGTCGAGCTTGCAGGTCATAATGCTGTAGGCTTCCTGACATCCATTGTATGGTAGATAAAGGTAGCTTAATTTCGTAAAACTGTTTCATTTGAGGTAGACATGAGTATATTTAAGGTTCCCAGTGATGGATGGACATACTATTTCCGTAGTACGTACATTTAGTTAGTACATTTTTATACACGTTGCAGATTTACAGAAAGTAGTACTCTGTCTCTACATAGTCCAGATTACAAACCTTGCCTTGTTGTTCTCTAGGTACGTGTACATATCTACCTGTCTCGCTAGATACCTGATGTGAGCTACAGCAAAACTGTGCAATAGCATTCCCGAATTTACATATTGTCACTGCATTCATATTTTAGCCGCCATCAAAAACATTGATGTATAATTTCTTTTGCCCGGTAGTTTCCACGATGTTGGGGACTCAAATAGAAGGGTGAGGTGAGGTGAGGTGAGGTGAGGTGAGGTGAAATTGGGTTTAACGTCGCGTCCAAGATCATTGCCCTTATATAGCGACGTGCATGTACGTGTGTGTGTTTGTGTGGCTCCTTGTACTAGTGTTTTAACGTGTTGTGGTATGACGCGACCGGGGATCGAATCCCGGATCTCTGCTCTCTGGGCGGACGCTCTACCACTAGACCACGGAGGCGATCTCAAAGAGAAGGGGGTTACTTGTAGAAACATAGATTGACGTGAATGACAAATTCAAATTGTAACACGTTGTAAGTTAATTATCCACGTGGTATATGCAGGGTTGTAACGCCGTGGAATCACGTAATCAAGATGCTAAATGAAAAAATAGATGTTAATTGAATCAGCATATGTGCATATGTGATATGTGGCATGATGCATATTCAGTAGTCCTGCACCATGACCGTTGAATATATTTATTTTATGAAAAAATAATAATCTAGAAATGCATACAAAAGCAAGTCTAGCCAGCTCAAGCTAGCTCTATTCCACATAGGGAATTTTTTTATTTTTAGAGTCAAGAAGGATATTGTGTAATATAAGATTTCAGAGACTAAATGTTAGTCTACATATTCAGTGTCAAGCCTTGGCATGTCAGGGCTACTTAAGGTCAAATATCCTGCTGCAACGAACACCCGATAGTTTCATATCATTATGGTTAATCTGTCATTGCTGGTGGCTATTGCAACACAGCCTTCAAATTGTGGCAGTTCTTTAACTTGTTTTGTGTAGTAGGTGTAGAGAGCATTTGCCATTCCTTTGAATTCTCATTCCTATAACAGCAAAATAATATTTTAATGTTAGGTTTTATGATCATATTATGATTATTCTCATGTCCTATTTTGATTGTCTGATTCAGTGAAGCCAAAATGTAACATACCACATATGTTCATAGAATTTAGCGCGGTGAACTAAATACACGTATTATCCTATGCACACACACACACCTAACATACACACACACCTAACATACACACACACCTAACACACACACACACACACACCTAACACACACACACACACACACACACACACACACACACACACACACACACACACACACACACACACACACACACACACACACACACACACACACAAAACCCAAAAAAACGAAAAACAAAACAAAACAACAACACACACACACACACACACACACACCAATCGAAAGTCAAATGTAGGTTACAATTTGTGACTTCGATAGGTAAGTACTTTATATTCATGTAAATTAATAATAAAATTCATTAACAGAATGTGCTTTTTGTATTACTGTTCTGCTTTTAGACCAGATCAACATCCACTCACCCACCCATCCACCAAACCACCCACCCACCCACCCACTCGTGTGTGCCTTCATTGATCCTTGTGATCATACATTCCTTCATATTCCATTTCTACATTTGAAACTACAGCCTTAACAACTACAACAATAATAATAATAATAATCACCATCTGTATACTAGTATATTTACGACGACGACGATGATGATGATGATGATTACTCGTTAATAATAATAATAATCGTTACTCGTTTTCTTTAATTATTGTATAATTATTGCCCGATCCACTATAAAGAGTAAAACGTTTGCCTTGAGCTTAACGTCCCTCGGTCACAGGTCGGTTGGTCGGAAAGGTCTAGGTCGATAGAGCGACTTCCGTGAACCACAACGGATATCCGGAGTGGCAATTATCTGATTACCCTGACAAGCGGACATCGTCACCGGGCATCCTGACATGCATGCTACAGAATCGTGCATTGTTATTGCGACATGTAACGCAATGTGGCTGCTGATTTACGACCTACCGCATGCCAAGGCCCCAGTCAAACCTAATTGGTTCTATTTTTTAGCTGTATTTTATGCGTGTATTTATCAATCCTTAATAGTGGCATTCTACTTTATTTCCAGTAATCCAATCTACTGGTATTATACTCAATATGAAATTAAAAACTGTAGTGAAGCAGATGTGTTGACCTCGTTTCATGATGGCGTACACAATTAATGGAACCAGGGCCACACGCCACAGGTGGGTGGCGAGGACACAGATGTAGGTCCACACCGCTGAGCTATGATGACATGCTCAGTGTGACCCAGCTGCCTTGTGATCAGGCATAATAGTGCATACCCCCTTACGACGTCGACAACCGTGACGTATCGTTGACCCACATCTTATTGTTTCCTCCCAATTGTTTCCCCACATTCGTGACGTACCATTGAGCTACACCTGCCAAACACTTGTAATCCCCACTCACAACAACCGTGACGTACCATTGAGCTACACCTGCCGGTACACATGTAATCCCCTCTTACAACAACCGTGACGTACCATTGAGCTACACCTGCCAGTACACATGTAATCCCTTCTTACAACAACCGTGACGTACCATTGAGCTACACCTGCCAGTACACATGTAATCCCCTCTTACAACAACCGTGACGTACCATTGAGCTACACCTGCCAGTACACATGTAATCCCCTCTTACAACAACCGTGACGTACCATTGAGCTACACCTGCCAGTACACATGTAATCCCCTCTTACAACAACCGTGACGTACCATTGAGCTACACCTGCCAGTACACATGTAATCCCCTCTTACAACAACCGTGACGTACCATTGAGCTACACCTGCCAGTACACATGTAATCCCCTCTTACAACAACCGTGACGTACCATTGAGCTACACCTGCCAGTACACATGTAATCCCCTCTTACAACAACCGTGACGTACCATTGAGCTTCACCTGCCAGTACACATGTAATCCCCTCTTACAACAACCGTGACGTACCATTGAGCTACACCTGCCGGTACACATGTAATCCCCTCTTACAACAACCGTGACGTACCATTGAGCTACACCTGCCGGTACACATGTAATCCCCACTTACAACAACCGTGACGTACCATTGAGCTACACCTGCCAGTACTCTTGAAATCCCCACTTACAACAACCGTGACGTACCATTGAGCGACACCTGTCAGCACACCTCATGATCAGTGTCATCCCCACTTATGACAACCGTGACGTACCATTGAGCGACACCTGTCAGCACACCTCAGTGTCATCCCCACGTATGACAACCGTGACGTACCACTGAGCTATACCTCCCAGTACGCCCCACTGTGATCCCCACTTGCGACATTCGTGACGTACGGTATTACGACGCTTTTAGAAATCAATATTCAAGCAATACCACGGCTGGGGACACACGACATAGGCTTCACATATTGTCCCCAACAGGGGAATCGAACCCGGGTCTTCGGAGTGATGGGGAACGACGTACCATTGAGCTACCCGTGTACATTACTGTAATCTGTCATGAAATATGACAAATATAACAGCTCACCCATGTGTACTGATCTGGCATAAACAGTGAAACCTCGTTAATCCGGACGCTACCTTACCGAGGGACATCATGTCCGCTTTAACAAATGTACCGGTATAATGAATCATGAATACTCATGGCTTTTCCACAGGATACTGATAGATGTTCCCACAAAGGTCATTCCGAAGATGTGGATTCCGGTCTAACGAGGTCCAGATTGAGGAGGTTTCGCCGAATTGTCGAACACATGTACACGGCAAACAACGCATCTGTCAACATGTGTTACAGAAACAATATATTACACATGGCATACTAAACAAGCCTCCATCTGTCAAGTCCCATCCCATTTAATGTCCGTGTGATTAATAAGGTATTGATTCAGGCCTGTCAGCCGCGGTTTACATTCTTTCAGAAAACAATTACAATATTTACATAATAAATATATATAATATTTTATCAATGCGTGGTCGGAATATCAAGCCACCCACACATATTTATTCATACATATTCAATACATATTTTTAGTATTGGTACCTTCTTCAACGTGAAGAGAGTGAGTGAGTGAGTTGGGTTTAACGCCGCTTTTAACAGTATTCCAGTTATATCACGGCGTGCCAGCTTAATGTGGGAGGAAAGCCTGAAGTGATGCAGGTCTAAGACGTTTACAACTTCGGTGAAACCCACGAGCACGGTTATGGTGCTGACAAACCTACAAACATAATCGGGGCGAACCGGGATTCGAACCCACAATCATAGGTTTCTGGCGTGCCCAAGGGACGCAACTCTGCACAGCGAATCGCGGCGCCTTAGACGACTGGGCCACCCGTGCCCCCTTCAACGTGAAGAAATACGAATATAATGGTTATTGCTTGTGCCGTCGCCCACGTTCTGCCGTCTTTCATCAATACAGTCTGAAGAAATACGTCGACATTACTGCAACCATAACCCATGATATGATTTATCATGTCCCCCTACTTTTAACATTGTTTACCCTTTTACCACAATCAATACACCTCCTTAAGATTATTATTAACAAGAACTGGGGCCTATAGTTCCACAAAGCGACCTTAGCGCTACGACAGTCTATCTTAAAGTATGGGATTTACGATCATCTTAGCGCTAAGATCACTTTGTGGAAAGGGACCCTGTGAAAACAAAAAATGTTCCTCGATGCAAATGTCATAGAAGGAATATATTATTGAAACCCGTTAATCCGGCCGGTTTCGTCCCAATAGAACAATCAGAACTATCATTATATGGTCCGCAGGGCGGTTGTACGGATTAACGAGGTGTCTCTGTATTTCAACATGATGAATATCAACTCAAAAGCTGCTTGAAAACATAGTAAACTGCCGGGCAAAAGAAAGTATACACTTAAAAATTTCATTTGACCACAAATTTCAAACGTTATGAAAAAGTCACTAGACTGAAATAGTCGCCAAAACACTGCAAACTTAATGTCCAAGACACAACTATGATACACTATCAGAAACATCGCCATCGAATAACCATTTCTTGTTTGATTCTATTTCAGCCACCATCAAACACGAGCGTATACACTAGCAGACACATCGCCATCGAATAACCATTTCTTGTTTGTTTCTATTTCAGCCACCATCAAACACGAGCGTATACACTAGCAAATACATAGCCATCTAATAACCATTTCTTGTTTGTTTCTATTTCAGCCACCATCAAACACGAGCGTATACACTAGCAAATACATAGCCATCTAATAACCATTTCTTGTTTGATTCTATTTCAGCCACCATCAAACACGAACGTATACACGAGCAAATACATCGCCATTGAATAACCATTTCTTGTTTGTTTCTATTTCAGCCACCATCAAACACGAGCGTATACACGAGCAGATACATCGCCATCGAATAACTATTTCCTCGTTTGATTCTATTTCAGCCACCATCAAAAACGAGCGTATACACGAGCAGATACATCGCCATCGAATAACCATTTCTTGTTTGATTCTATTTCAGCCACCATCAAACACGAGCGTATACACGAGCAGATACATCGCCATCGAATAACCATTTCTTGTTTGATTCTATTTCAGCCACCATCAAACACGAGCGTATACACGAGCAGACACATCGCCATCGAATAACCATTTCTTGTTTGTTTCTATTTCAGCCACCATCAAACACGAACGTATACACGAGCAAATACATCGCCATCTTATAACCATTTCTTGTTTGTTTCTATTTCAGCCACCATCAAACACGAGCGTATACACGAGCAGATACATCGCCATCGAATAACTATTTCTTGTTTGATTCTATTTCAGCCACCATCAAAAACGAGCGTATACACGAGCAGATACATCGCCATCGAATAACCATTTCTTGTTTGTTTCTATTTCAGCCACCATCAAACACGAGCGTATACACGAGCAGATACATCGCCATTGAATAACCATTTCTTGTTTGTTTCTTGTTAGCCACCATCAAACACGAGCGTATACACTAGCAGACACATCGCCATCTTATAACCATTTCTTGTTTGTTTCTATTTCAGCCACCATCAAACACGAGCGTATACACGAGCAGATACATCGCCATCGAATAACTATTTCTTGTTTGATTCTATTTCAGCCACCATCAAAAACGAGCGTATACACGAGCAGACACATCGCCATCGAATAACCATTTCTTGTTTGATTCTATTTCAGCCACCATCAAACACGAGCGTATACACGAGCAGATACATCGCCATCGAATAACCATTTCTTGTTTGATTCTATTTCAGCCACCATCAAACACGAGCGTATACACGAGCAGACACATCGCCATCGAATAACCATTTCTTGTTTGTTTCTATTTCAGCCACCATCAAACACGAGCGTATACACGAGCAGATACATCGCCATCTAATAACCATTTCTTGTTTGTTTCTATTTCAGCCACCATCAAACACGAGCGTATACACGAGCAAATACATCGCCATCGAATAACCATTTCTTGTTAGTTTCTTGTTAGCCACCATCAAACACGAGCGTATACGCTAGCAGACACATCGCCATTGAATAACCATTTCTTGTTTGTTTCTATTTCAGCAACCATCAAACACGAGCGTATACACGAGTATACACATCGCCATTGAATAACCATTTCTTGTTTGTTTCTTGTTAGCCACCATCAAACACGAGCGTATACGCTAGCAGACACATCGCCATTGAATAACCATTTCTTGTTTGTTTCTATTTCAGCAACCATCAAACACGAGCGTATACACGAGCAAATACATCGCCATCGAATAACCATTTCTTGTTTGTTTCTTGTTAGCCACCATCAAACACGAGCGTATACGCTAGCAGACACATCGCCATTGAATAACCATTTCTTGTTTGATTCTATTTCAGCCACCATTAAACACGAGCGTATACACGAGTATACACATCGCCATTGAATAACCATTTCTTGTTTGTTTCTATTTCAGCAACCATCAAACACGAGCGTATACACGAGTATACACATCGCCATTGAATAACCATTTCTTGTTTGTTTCTTGTTAGCCACCATCAAACACGAGCGTATACGCTAGCAGACACATCGCCATTGAATAACCATTTCTTGTTTGTTTCTATTTCAGCAACCATCAAACACGAGCGTATACACGAGCAAATACATCGCCATCGAATAACCATTTCTTGTTTGTTTCTTGTTAGCCACCATCAAACACGAGCGTATACGCTAGCAGACACATCGCCATTGAATAACCATTTCTTGTTTGATTCTATTTCAGCCACCATTAAACACGAGCGTATACACGAGTATACACATCGCCATTGAATAACCATTTCTTGTTTGATTCTATTTCAGCCACCATTAAACACGAGCGTATACACGAGCAGACACATCGCCATCTTATAAACCATTTCTTGTTTGTTTCTATTTCAGCCACCATTAAACACGAGCGTATACGCTAGCAGACACATCGCCATCTTATAAACCATTTCTTGTTTGTTTCTATTTCAGCCACCATCAAACACGAGCGTATACACGAGCAAATACATCGCCATCGAATAACCATTTCTTGTTTGATTCTATTTCAGCCACCATCAAACACGAGCGTATACACGAGCAGATACATCGCCATCGAATAACCATTTCTTGTTTGATTCTATTTCAGCCACCATCAAACACGAGCGTATACACGAGCAGACACATCGCCATCGAATAACCATTTCTTGTTTGTTTCTATTTCAGCCACCATCAAACACGAACGTATACACGAGCAAATACATCGCCATCTTATAACCATTTCTTGTTTGTTTCTATTTCAGCCACCATCAAACACGAGCGTATACACGAGCAGATACATCGCCATCGAATAACTATTTCTTGTTTGATTCTATTTCAGCCACCATCAAAAACGAGCGTATACACGAGCAGATACATCGCCATCGAATAACCATTTCTTGTTTGTTTCTATTTCAGCCACCATCAAACACGAGCGTATACACGAGCAGATACATCGCCATTGAATAACCATTTCTTGTTTGTTTCTTGTTAGCCACCATCAAACACGAGCGTATACACTAGCAGATACATCGCCATCTTATAACCATTTCTTGTTTGTTTCTATTTCAGCCACCATCAAACACGAGCGTATACACGAGCAGATACATCGCCATCGAATAACTATTTCTTGTTTGATTCTATTTCAGCCACCATCAAAAACGAGCGTATACACGAGCAGACACATCGCCATCGAATAACCATTTCTTGTTTGATTCTATTTCAGCCACCATCAAACACGAGCGTATACACGAGCAGATACATCGCCATCGAATAACCATTTCTTGTTTGATTCTATTTCAGCCACCATCAAACACGAGCGTATACACGAGCAGACACATCGCCATCGAATAACCATTTCTTGTTTGTTTCTATTTCAGCCACCATCAAACACGAGCGTATACACGAGCAGATACATCGCCATCTAATAACCATTTCTTGTTTGTTTCTATTTCAGCCACCATCAAACACGAGCGTATACACGAGCAAATACATCGCCATCGAATAACCATTTCTTGTTTGTTTCTTGTTAGCCACCATCAAACACGAGCGTATACGCTAGCAGACACATCGCCATTGAATAACCATTTCTTGTTTGTTTCTATTTCAGCAACCATCAAACACGAGCGTATACACGAGCAGACACATCGCCATCGAATAACCATTTCTTGTTTGTTTCTATTTCAGCCACCATCAAACACGAGCGTATACACGAGCAAATACAAAGCCATCGAATAACCATTTCTTGTTTGTTTCTATTTCAGCCACCATCAAACACGAGCGTATACACGAGCAAATACATCGCCATTGAATAACCATTTCTTGTTTGTTTCTATTTCAGCCACCATCAAACACGAGCGTATACACGAGCAGATACATCGCCATCGAATATTATTTCTTGTTTGTTTCTATTTCAGCCACCATCAAACACGAGCGTATACACTAGCAGACACATCGCCATCGAATAACCATTTCTTGTTTGTTTCTATTTCAGCCACCATCAAACACGAGCGTATACTTTCTTTTGGCAGGCAGTTTTAATAGTAAACCGACACAAAAATGTATTCGTGAAGCACTGCAAAGTGAATCCATCTGGTGTACTAAAACTAGACGCGAGATGCTTGATTTCCCAATCTCTATATCCGTTCGTGGTTGAAATGAGATCCAATTTATAGCATGGAGAAATTGAGTAGGTTAGCAATAACGCAAGACACACTAATCAATGACGACACCGTAAATTCAGATTGCAGTGTTTTATGGAGTGCTGCTAACGGCAATGTGTTCGCAGAGAACAGTACACAAATAAGCTTCATGGCCGTGTCAATACCATTGACCGGTGTACTTTTTCCCGAGCCTAACTTGATTAGTGTTGAGCCCCTGTCATGTGAGTTTTCGACGAAGCAGTGTCTGTTTCAGCAATCACCAGCCAAGTGAGAGTGGCATCGCTCCAGGGTACTGAGAAATCACTTAGATTATGATGAGCTGTGTAGTTGTAACACGCCGTAAACTGGCAAGTGCATTTGAAATGCCGAAACTGATGTCCCGTGAGATGACTTGGCCTTTGTGGGACACCGCTGTGATAGAATGTGTTTCTATTATAACGCATGTACTGAGTTTGATGTGTGAGTGGCCTGTGTTAAGGTGTTACTGTATTACGTTGGATGTGCGTGTGCCGGAACGCGTTAGTGAATGGAGTTGATTATGGGTGAATGACATATAATGTTATCAATACACTAGTGGTTTGAAGTTGTAATGTACACGGTATTCGAATAGGCCAGAAAATTAAATGTAGAGAAATAGGGTTGCGCGTGATGTACGAGATTTCACGAGATCTCGTCAATCATAATTCCGCAGAATCAGAGGAACCGCATAACTGGACATGAAAGAGACATTTCGAAACCTATATATGTATATATAGTCAGCATGTTTATCTTGGAAACGTCAGTGTCCACGCCGATTCAATAGAAACAATAGAAACTATACCTCTCATTTGATCTTATTACATGTTTGATTTTCAATTGAAAATATCTTAAGATATTTTATCCAGACATGAACTGTACTGGCCCTTAATCAATACTAAAAAGAATACTCTACATGCTATACTTTTTAAGATATAACTTGATTTAAAACTTAATATTAAAAAAACATTACTTTTTATAAATTATTGCAGTAATGAGTGATGGTTAAATAGAAATAATCAAAGTTAACAACAATTCTTTCAATTTTTAATACATTAAAACAAAATCGGTGATATTTTCCTTTTTCCTCATTTTATTTAATCAAATGAGTTATCGGGTTGATATGCGTCTATTTGTATGATACTCGAACAGCTATATTTAGTATACTAATAACTCTAGATCGGGGGTTCGGCTTCTAGATTCGCCTAGATTATGAACCTTGGTGTGTCAGCACGATAGCCGTGGGTGTCAACAAATGTATAAACCTCACAGACCTGCATCTCTTGTGCTTCCATCAAGCTTATACCGGGGCGGCGGGGTAGCCTTGTGGTTAAAGCGTTCGCTCGTCGACGTCACGCCGAAGGCCCGGGTTCGATTCCCCACATGGTGACAATGTAGGAAGCCCATTACTAGTGCTCCACACCGTGATTTTGCTGGAATATTACTTAAAGCGGCGTAAAACCATACTCACTCACACAAACTTATACGCCGTGGTCGGACTGACATACTTTCAAAGCTGTGTAAAATCAATTTCTCACTCACACATATTAAAGTACATCGAAATATCTACAAAATAAATCAAACTACTCTACAATAGCTGCTTGAGTTCTAAATATCCAGGACCGCCTCCGTGGTCTAGTGGTAGAGCGTCCGCCCGGGGTTCGATCCCCGGCCGCGTCATACCAAAAGACGTTAAAAGTTGGTACTTGTTGTTACCCTGTCTGGCGCTCGGCATTAAGGGGCTAAAACAAGGACTGGTCAGCTCTGAGACAGTATACTGTGTCTGAGTGGGGTATTCATGTTAAACTGCGGCGTGGTATCTCAGTTAGCTAGCACTATAAATCGGCATCAGTCCGGACTAGTACAAGCAGCCACACATACTGACTCACCACACCTATAAATGTTGATGCTGTATTATTTCAAATATACGGTGCTACAGGTCAGTACGAAATACTGTATCCCACATTTACGACACTAGCCTTGTTCTCCACAAACATTCATTATCCTGCCCAGCGCAACAGGTGCACACAAGTGTTAGTCAATAATCGCCTCCAGTGGGAGGGGTATTGTCCTGCTGTAAATACTACCATTGTAAAATGTGGTAATAAAGTAATGAATCATTTGTAAAGTTTCAGAGTTAGTTGAAAACCAGTTATTGACACTTTACCGATTGGCCATGTCGTATAACGGCGAGACCCACCTGGCTTCCTTAGACTCCAGTGTGACCTCAGTTCAATAATGTCACATAGCCATGATTATCAGATGTCGTAGGTTAAATTATTATGCATTGTCACGCAATTGATTGCGCGTTGTGCATTGAAAGTATCGACTGTATATAGCATATGTGATGCTAAACAACCCTTTGCGTCATCCTGTTTGAATGTCAGACGTATATGTCAGAGGCAGAGGCATATACTGAAACAATGTTCACTCATAGCCCTAGAATCCATTAAGTATCTCGAGCTTGCCGTAGTTCGAGACGAGCGGAGTGTCAATATTAGTTTGTTTGTTGTTTAACGCCGCACTCAGCAATATTCAAGCTAAATGACGGCTGTCTGTAAATAATCGAGTCTGGACCAGACAATCTAGTGATTGACATCATGAGCATCAATCCATACGATGACATGCATCAACCAAGTCAGCGAGCCTGACCGCCCGGTCCTGTTAGTCACCTCTCACGAGAAGCATAGTCGCCTTTTACGGCAAGCATGGGTTGCTGAAGACCTATTCTACCCCGGATCTTCACGGGTCGTCAATATTTGACCTCTGCTGTGAGAAGGAGTTCTCTTTGGACCCGTTCAAAAAAGTGAGTTTAGTGCTAAGACGATCGTAGCTCCCTTACCAGTCTTGCACAAGCCTCTAAGCCAATGATTATTAGTTTAAATCAGTTCCTAGATTATATTAATAGTAAGAACACGTTGTTCTGCCGTCCTTCCGTTTTTCTTGACTCTTGCAGATTATAAGAATAAATGACTGTACATCCATGGACTTATTATTCAGTCCACACTTGGGAGCAGGGCCATACTTTAACATAGACTTGCGACAGTCGTAGCGCTAAGATCGCTTAGTGAAACAGGGCCCTGGGCAATAAAGTTATATCGGATGTATCGAGTTGATGCAGTTTGAGATGACGATGGTTCACTGTACCTCGATGGTGCATGGACACACTCATTCGATTCATAGGAAAACACCTATATCGAATTTTAATCCGTTTATAATGATTCTTTTGTCACCACGATTCTTTCTGAATCGTGTCTTAAGTGTCTTGAGATAACGATGTAACTCCTGGGCCGCTCTATTCCACCAAACCCCTCCGTGGTCTAGTGGATAGAGTGTTTGCCAGGAGAGTGGAAGGTGTAAGGTTCGATCCCCGGCTGCGTTATACCAAAAGACATTAAAAAGTGTACTTGTTGTTACCCTGCCTGGCGCTCGCTCGGCATTAAGGGGCAAAAACAAGGACTGGTCGGCTCAGAGTCAATTCACTGTGTGGAGTATTCATGTTAAACTGCAGCATGGTATCTCAGTGAGCTAGCACTATAAGGCAGGCATAAGTCCGGGCTAGTATACGCAGCCACACACACATTAGCATGCACGTTGCTATATTAGTACAAATTATCTTGAAAGAGGCGTTAAGATCTATTTCACATCATATATATTCCATCAGTGACTAAAACCGACATCAATCCATGATTAAGTTTTTGAGCTGGTACCAAACTGACAGTCTAATGACGGACAATAAAAAGTCTGTCATGTTGGTGGCGAAAAGTCATCGATCTCTGCGATTACCAGTCAGGGTATACAGTCAGCCCCTGTCTGTGAACCACATCAGACCGAGACCCCTTCCGCCAGACGAGTCAACATCGCACCAGTCCACGTATTTCTTAATAAATAAAATTGATCGTTTCCGTTCTATTGACCAAGGGATTGACCTGTTGATTAGCGTCTGATGTTTCGGGATGGACATTTCGTCCAGTCTGAGACTGCGCACTACCTGGCGTCAGCCATCATGCCAGTTTTATCATCTGCGAACCCAATCTAAGCATATTTCCCAGAGGAGCCCCCCGGTTATTAAAGGGTCAGAATCTTCATTCAGCAGTAATTAAAGGGCCGTATAACCGCCTCGATAGGGAGACCTGGTGACACTCGTAGAAAGTAACCCATAAATCTACACCAGGAATCAGAAGGTGGGTTTACTTATAGCATTTGGGGAAATCTGTGGGTAGGAAGTACTAAAATATACGGTCCGTTCACGCTCTGTATTGCTCCCCTGGTAGGCAAGGGGCACACGGATGCAAGTGCCCACTCCATCTTTACTGATGTGGGATTGAGTAGATTGATTAAAGGTAGTTTACTCCATGGACTACTTTTATGGATGCGCATGCAGAGTCTTACAATGACTACTTGTCGTAAAAGGCGACTATGCTTGTCGTAAGAGGCGACTAACTCGGGTGGTCAGGTACGCTGACTTGGTTCTTGCACGTCATCGTATCCCAATTGCGTGGATCAATGCTCATGATGTCAATCACTGGATTGCCTTGTCCAGACTCGATTATTTACAGACCTCCGTCACATAGCGGGAGTACTGCTGAGTGAGGCGTTAAACAAATAATAATAAAATACAATGACTACAACTAAAACGGTACAAATACCATGTATCACGCTGCAAGACCGAGGATCATAGTCGGAATGAATCGTGAGATTTCGAAACGCGGTTAGCGGATCCTGAAACAGCTGCTGCTTACCCTGCACAATAAATAGCGGGCCACTCTATATATAAAAGCTATATGTAGGTATTAATATTGAACAATGTATATTACCCAATATTCGAACATTAAAAATTATAAATTCCATTTTCAGTTTATGGCAACTGAATGCCCGAGGAATGTATTATTTCTTCAAATAATTGATAGCTTTAGAATTTGCATCTCTTTTTAACAGTATCAGTTACCTCCTCCCTAATCTATCTATATCGCCGTCATGCTCATAATGCGTAACGATCGTATGTTTACCTGGTCGATTGACGAGCGTATTCAATTAGATTGAGGTCGGTTACTTGCAGCGCCTTCATATTCTCGGACCGGTAGTGAGGCATGGTGGCCTGATTGCGATACCGTATGGACGCCTACGCCCTCGGTGATGTACGTAACCACCTAAACGATTATATGTCTATATTGCACGCAGTAACATCATGGTGGAAAGAATAGAAAGACATTTTCCATCAGATACTATTTTACTAACGGGAATTGTAACACACAATAAAACATCTATTTTTGTGTTGAAAAAAATCTATTTTGTAAATACATTGAAGATCAACCAAAAAATAAGGATGTCGCTGTTTCAAAATTGCTGATCCAGCATATAAAAATACATCCGCGTCACCATCCGAAAATACTTTGTGTATGTCAATCCGAAACTTTAAATGTAATAACATGTGCCTATTTTAATCGATTTAATTGACTTGGCAATCAAAATGTAAGGGTAAAATGACCAAAGCATCTGGCACACTCTTGGTGGCGAGCTCTTAGGGTCCTGTGTAAGTTTAGACAGCTGTTGAATTTAATTTCCTGTATTCTGGTGAAGATATTTGTTGAAGGTATACACCAGGTGGAGAGTGGCCATAACGCTCCTGTATCAATGATCTGGGTTTATAGTACACAGGGTTTCATGGCAGTTCGACTTTCAAACATTTCGATTATGTGGTTTATTTATTAACAGTATTGGAGAGAATATTATTTAACGCCGCAGTCAGAAGTATGCCTTTATACGGCGCTATAGGCTTAGCAGGCTCGTTGTTGACGGCATAAGCAACGCCACCAGTGTATACTGAGAAGCCACGTCTACCACTGACACTACCCGATCCCAAGATCAGTCGTCCTTAACTACAAGCATGTGCTCTTAGTAAGGTCAGGTGAAAGGGGATTTAACGTTAAAGATTATTGCACTTATATATCGTGTGTGTGTATGTGTGTCTGTGTGTCAGTCTGTTAGTGCTAGCCAACTGACACACCCTTCAAAGGACACCGTGTACTGACTACGAGCCGACTGGTCCCTGTTTTATTCCCTTTAATGTGCCAGGAAGGGTAAAAACAAGTACCATTTGTTATGTAGTTTTGGTAAACTGTTACACCATAGAATCCCTTCGTGGAAATATCGATCGGCAACTGGGGACAGTTTTCTACCCAGGAAGCCCGACAGGGAGTAAAACATGTTATACAAGCGACCGTATCTGCCCCGGAATCACCAAGGGGCTAACTTGATTTAAACTACATATGATATCTACCCCTTACATTCTATACGTTCGCAAGAGAGGGAAAGTAAATTAAAATTTGTGTTCTGATTGTTCATTAAAGATTTCATTAAAGATTTCCCCTAATCCACTTAGGGTTATCATATTTGGTTGAAATTTCACATGTGTAATGATACATTTATCTATGGTTTATGTCTGAATTTTCAGCACCGAACTATTAATCTTACCACTTTTACATGATCGAATAGGGTGTGACAATGGAGCCAGTAGAATACCGAGCAGTGATTAGGTTTTTATATTCGAAAGGTCGCACACCAAAAGAAACGTTCGATGAAATGAAAGCAACTTATGGGGAAGATGCCCCATCATATGACGTTGTTAAACACTGGCATCGCCAGTTCAAGTGTGGTCGGTCATTTATGGAAACAGCTGCCATTCCTGGTCGCCCCCATTCAGCCATTGATGAGGACACTATCCATCAAGTGGAGACCGCCATTTTGGCAGACCGACGTATAACTGTTCGCCAGTTAGCATAAGATGTCAAGATCAGTGTAGGGTCTGTGGAAAAAATCCTCCATGACAATTGACCAAGGGTGTCCGTCTCCTGCAAGTTAATGCTCCAGTACACAACTCTCATGTTGCCCAGACAGAAGCGCGGTCCTGTGGCTATGAAATCCTTCCACATCCTCCTTACTCTCCTGACCTTGCACCATCTGACTTCCACCTCTTTCCAACCATGAAGTCATTTTTGAAGGGAAAACGTTCCACAGATGATGAAACACTTATTTCTGAAGTCAAGTCCTGGTTTGAAACGCAAAATGAGGGCTTATACAAGCGAGGTCTCCATAGTTGCATAAAACGATGGGAGAAGTGTGTAACTCTTGGTGGTTCCTATGTGGAGATGCCAAGTTTCATTCCACTAGGTGGGGCGGTCGGGTAGCCTAGTGGTTAAAGCGTTCGCTCGTCACGCCGAAGACCTGGGTTCGATTCCCGACATGGGTACAATGTGTGAAGCCCATTTCCGTGATATTGCTGGAATATTGCTAAAAGCGGCGTAAAACCATACTCACTCACTCACACTCACTCATTCCACTAGGTCCATCGGAAGTGGGTCAGGGGAAATCTTTAATGAACACCCCTCGTACAACTTACACACAGAACGACTGTCAATCTGTCTTGTGTGTCAAACACAATTTATACCGTATAATCTACAAAGAACGACTATCAATCCGTTTTATGTAGCTACCACCATGTATACCGTATAACCTACAAAGAACGACTATCAATCTGTTTTTGTGTAGCTACCACCATGTATACCGTATAACCTACAAAGAACGACTATCAATCTGTTTTGTGTTAGCTACCACCATGTATACCGTATAATCTACAAAGATCGACCGTGTCTGCACGAATCTTCACCTGAAGAAGTCTGTCACATACTGGTATAAGTTATGTACGATTGATAATGGAACCATTTGAATTATTGTCTCATTGAAGAACTCAAAACGACGTACGTATTAAATTAAAATATATTGGCCAAGTTCAAAATACAAAGAGGAAAACATACAACGGGTATTACACCTTTGCCAGCGTAAGATAATGATAAGGGTTACTATTTCCAATAAATATATCTCTTTACACTTAATCGAAGTAAATAATATGTGGAGATATATCATTCATTATTGAGCTACTTATTGATTTACCAGCGTTCCCTGTTAATTAAGTTACCAACTGCTCTCTATGAAAATATTATTTGTAACAATGGGAAAACGAACGGACAAGGATGTTTTCGAATTCCATTTGCTCTGTGCAGCAATTATCAATGTCTTCCCCTTAGCATTCATAGTTTTGCGTTTTCTATTTTCCGTTACCCGGATCAAGAATTGTGTATCTCGTCATCCTTACAGCATCAGTAACCGCTTCCACTATATCATACAGTTTTAATTATGCATTCATATTATTAAAACATAGCCTGAAATTCCATAATATTATTCAAGTAGGTCATGTTACAATACGTCCTTCACTGTTACCGTGATTTATATGGTTACCCTGGATGAACAGAAGGACGATTAAGTAAAACCACATCGAACTGCATGTGAAGTAGATAAGTCAATCGTGTGACGTATTTCCGATACAGCGGCGAATCCGACACCAAACGATGCACATAAAGCTTCTTTTAATGAAATATTCTTGTTACACGGTAATATTTATATTACCATGTGTATAAATGTTGATCATAACTCTTTGGGGCAAGCAGTAAATTATTCAACGGTGTCTCTATTCAAACCCATCGGGTCGACCTTGTGTAATATCAGCTGAGCTTATTACACATTACAATGCCATGTTGTATACACTGCCGGTCTAGGCAGCCTGGGCTTAGCTTACTAGACATTACAATGCCATGCATGTTGCATACACTGCCGGTCTAGGCAGACGGGGCTTAGCTTACTACACATTACAATGTCATGTTGCACACACTGCCGGTCTAGGCAGCCGGGGCTTAGCTTATTACCCATTACAATGTCATGCTGTATACACTGTCGGTCTAGGCAGCCGGGGCTTAGATTACTACACATTACAATGTCATGTTGCATACACTGCCGGTCTAGGCAGCCGGGGCTTAGCTTACTAGACATTACAATGCCATGTTGCATACACTGCCGGTCTAGGCAGCCGGGGCTTAGATTATTACACATTACAATGCCATGTTGCATACACTGTCGGTCTAGGCAGCCGGGGCTTAGATTACTACACATTACAATGCCATGTTGCATACACTGCCGGTCTAGGCAGCCGGGGCTTAGCTTACTACACATTACAATGCCATGTTGCATACACTGCCGGTCTAGACAGCCGGGGCTTAGCTTACTACACATTACAATGCCATGTTACATACACTGCCGGTCTAGGCAGCCAGGGCTTAGCTTACTACACATTACAATGCCATGTTGCATACACTGCCGGTCTAGGCAGACGGGGCTTAGCTTACTATGGCTAAGCTTACTACACATTCCATGTAGACAGAAGGTTACACTATACTATCCATGCAGACAGAAGGTTACACTATACTATGCATGTAGACAGAAGGTTACTCTGCACTATCCATGCAGACAGAAGGTTACACTACACTATCCATGTAGACAGAAGGTTATACTACACTATCCATGTAGACAGAAGGTTATACTACACTATCCATGCAGACAGAAGGTTACACTACAACATCCATGTAGACAGAAGGTTACACTACACTATCCATGTAGACAGAAGGTTACACTACACTACCCATGTAGACAGAAGGTTAAACTACACTATCCATGTAGACAGAAGGTTAAACTACACTATCCATGTAGACAGAAGGTTACACTACAACATCCATGTAGACAGAAGGTTCCACTACACTATCCATGTAGACAGAAGGTTATACTACACTATCCATGTAGACAGAAGGTTAAACTACACTACCCATGTAGACAGAAGGCTATACTACACTATCCATGTAGACAGAAGGTTACATGCACTGACTTCGCACTTCACTGGATCTAAATTGCCATCATTGAAAACCTTTTCAAATGTTCCGTTTGTTTGTGGTTGTTTGTGTTTAATTAAAATACCTCACCTGACTTGTGCTATGCACGAGGGGACATTACGGGGAGACGGTGTGCTATTGTCATACCGTAGAAGAGTATCTTGTGTGGTTGAGACATAGAATTTACACAATACATTATTTAATCGGGCTGCACTAACGGTAATACTGACTGACACACACAAACACCAGCTGTTGCCCACACGTTGGCGTCGATCATTGTTCGGAGCAGAAGATAAGACACACCTACCTGATCGCATCTACATGTGAAAACAACAACTGGTGCTTGTTTTGCGCCACACTTTTCCGGCTCTATCTCTGCTGCCTTCAAGTAATCGAGTGGGTGATAATACGAGGATTTTATTTATTTATTTATTTGTTGTCTGACGCCGCACTTCCAATATTCCAGCTATATGACGGCGGTCTGTAAATTATCGAGTCTGGGTCAGGCAATTCAGTGATTGACCTCATGAGCATCGATCTGCGCAATAGGGATACGATGACATGCATCAACCAAGTGATAAAAGTGGAAAAAACTCCGGGGGATGCGCACCTGAAAATCGTGTAAAATCTGAGCTTATTAAAATTGTAAGTACGTTTTGGGGAGCCATGCGTTACCGCGCGCAATAACCAAGCGATTAGCGATTTATTGAAAGGCACAATAGCGAGGAAAAGCTGTACTTGAGATTTGCGTTCCGTATCGTGGCGTATCGATAAATGGGCCCACGTTTATCGTATATCGTACCGTGGGTCAAGTATCGCGATGCATCGGAATATCGGTGTATCGTTTCACCCTTAGTAGTAGTAGTAGTAGTAGTAGTAGTAGTAGTAGTAGTAGTAGTAGTAGTAGTAGTAGTAGCAGACAGACGTGTTTATTCAGTATTTCGGCCTTGTGGCCCAGAGTACAATTCAGTGAACAGAATAAAGTTGGTAGTCACGTGACTGACATGGCATTTGCTGCATTAACAACTCTTTGAAATCTTTTGAAAATGTGTTTCATAAAGATGGCTACTTACATAATAGTATGTACATACTTTGCATTGAGTAAATTGTACATTATTTGGTGATTTACGTATATTCTAAATGTTCCAAATAGTTTTTACTTGGGGAGCAAAGGCATCGCAGATAAACAGAACATGGAACTCGTCTTCAATGGACCCAGATTTACAAATAATATTTGAATAGTCTAGTCTATGTCTTTGTTCTTCCTGATATTTTTAAACAATGTAATGAGATTCTAAACTTACAGATCACTCGTGGAAGGGATTGATCATTTAATATAAAATATTTCTCAGGTTCAAACACCGATTTATTGGAAGTATATATTGTGAAAGAATGTGAGAGGATCTAATATCTTCCGACAAATTGTAAACGAAGATGTCAACGAGTCTTTGTTTAAAGAGTAGTGGTACTAGTAGTAGTAGTCGTCGTCGTAGAAGTAGTAGTAGTAGTAGTAGTAGTAGAAGCGGTAGCAGCAGTAACAGCAGCAGCAGAAGTAATATTAGTGAGTGAGTTTGATTTTACACCGCTTTTAGCAATATTCCAGCAATATCACGGGCGGGAGAACCCGGGTCTCCGGCGTGACGAGCGAATGGTTTAACCACTAGGCTACCCGACCGCCCCAGAAGTAGTATTAGCAGTTGTAAGTGAAGTAGTAGTGGTTGTAGTAGTGACATTTGTAGACATGATAGTCACGTAGAACTCTCTCTTTCTCTCCGTCCCTGGCAACACGTGTTATTTATCCCCATGTCTTCTCTTCTCCTTGCAGTGGCCTGTGAGGCAGCGCTTCTATGTGGTGTACCGAGCGCTGATAGCGGTGGCGATCACGGGCTGGTGCGCAGCAGACATTACGTACGAGTCCACCACCTTCTACGACTACAAAGTATGGAAGTGGTTTATATTTGCCACAAACTGGAGCTTCCTCCTTCTGGCGCTGTCGGCGATATACAACGCCTGCACAGTTGCCGTATATACATGTCGACCATACTGGATTATGGGTAAGACATTGCATGCAGTCTTTATTAAATATAGTCTTTAAAACCAAGAATAGGTGATATTGGTAAATGTATGAGTGAGTGAGATGGGTTTAATGCCGCTTTGAACAGTATTCCAGTAGTGATGGCGTGTCAGCTTCGTGTGGGAGGAAAGTCCGATGTAACTTTATAGTACTAGCCCACTGAGCTACCACGCCGCAGTTTAACATGAATACCCCACTCAGACACAGTATACTGACTCCGAGGCGACCAGTCCTTGTTTTAGACCCTTAATGCCGAGCGCCAGGCAGGGTAACAAGTAGTACCATCTTTTAACGTCTTTTGGTATGACGCGGCTGGGAATCGAACCCTCGACCTTAATCTCTCCTGCAGACGCTCTATCCACTACACCAGGGATGCGGTCAATAAATATGATGTCATTTGGTACCAAGGTAAACATACCAAGGAATCATAAAAACGCAGCAACGACCAAATACATAAACCACGCGTAACAATGTAGAACAGTACCTCTACCTGAGCTACTGTTCTACTCATGAAACATGCCCTTACAATGTTGGGATTCACGTTTGCCATAACGTCATCCTTTAGAAACTATTCAACTGGGAAGTCATACGCGGCCGTCCCAGAACTTCCATCACGAGCACGTCACGTGACAGACACCTGGTGTTACAAGCTTTTGGCTTTGGGCGAGGGTGACTCCGTGATGATTTGGTAGTCCTTAAATCATCCTGCAACAGTTTGTCACTTCCTGAAACAGAACCTATTTATAATAAATAAATCTATTCTGATCATACCGGTCATATCGGGTCATATATACATATCATACGGCATTTATGTATCTTTAAATGATACACCTGTCTCCACTACTCCGGTAAACTCAATTTTATTATTCATGCATCACAAGAATATCTGCATATTTAATTTGTGTTTTTTTTCTAACAGTGTACGAATATTAGGCTCCGCTCCAACAAACATTTATAAACGTAATTAGGAAACGTGTATAAGCATAAATGAAACAGTTAAATCCAACTCGTGTTTGCAAAAGCCTCTTACACCTTGCAGCTGGAAGACAGCTGTTTTATACTTTTTCAACATTCATGAAATTAATCATCGTTACATATCAGATGTCTTTCAAAGTAGGGCGGTCGGATAGCTTAGTGGTTAAAGCGTTTGCTCGACCCGGGTTCGATTCCCGACATGGGTACAATATGTAAAGCCCGTTTCTGGTGTCCCCCGCCGTGATATTGCTGGAATATTGCTAAAAGCGGCGTAAAACCATACTCACTCACTCTGGTCTGAGTACCAAAATAAATATGCCTTGCAGCCTGAGCTAAGATAAGATGGTTAGGAAAGCCTGTTATCTACTGTAATGGGTGCATCTGGACTATTGCTCAGGAATAAAACTATCATTGCAGAATATACCTTCACGCCGACGACATGACAGTAAATGCTACTTAATGAACACAATATTAACTGCACCTAGAGTATTATGATTTATTAATGATTCGGTTTGGCGTCATTTTTCTAAAAATCAAAAGCAACGTGAACTGCCATTAAATTGTATTGGTTATAACGGCCAAGAATGAATGATAGAAGAGACTGTGATCGACTTGGTCTTAATCAATACTAGTAGTTATCTTTGGGAAGCCAAGCCTGATAGTCAAATAGATTACCGGGGTAAATGAGGCGTCTTCCAAACATTGAATTAAGAATTTACATTTTGGAAGTCAGTTCCTTTGAATACCGTGCCCAGAGTTTTGATTTTCAAATTAGCTTTCTCTTGGCATATTGACATGCACACATAGCGATTTTCAGTGTGTTTTCCCGGATTAACTTTATTGTCCGAGCCAATACGAATTTTTCCAATAGCCTAACTAGCATCCGTTTCATTCTCATAACCTGGTATCATCTGAGCATAGCTCGTCCTTCATGTTGACAATTGGTCCCCTGTAGTGCTCTTGCATGTCCCCAAGGGCCCTGTGCCTCTCTCACGTCATGTGGGGCTTCAAGTATGGTCCTTCTCCCTGCAACAAACACTGGGCGGGATAGAAAAAAATATAATTGTATTGTAAATTATTGATCAAGGTATAATTTTTGGATTTCTGCATGAAAGAGGTTATCCAAATGTAAAGCAGGACGTTGGGGCCATCTGCTCCCGGATCGTATTTAATACGTGATTAGAGAAACTTTTTAAGGTCCTTTATCTTGAAATGCGGAGGTTGACATTATTATAATGATACGGAGTAAGAAAGTGTTCGTTAGTGGTGCGTTGATGACAGTAATCTTTACAATATCATGGCACACCTCACCGCGAGTTAACACGCGACAACTCCAAGAACATTCTTTTGCTGTTTGTAATACGTAATTGGAGTGAGTGAGTGTGTAGGTTGAGTTCGGACCATTTAGACCAGTAATTCATGTATGTCTTGTCGTGTCAGGTTACTGTGTGGTAACAGGAGATTGAACCCACCAGCACGTCTCATCATAAGGGCGAAATTCGAATTGGAAGCCTAGACAGGTCTTGACAGTGAAATAAATGCGACAAATTCCATAATCTTCATAGCTATGTGTCGCTATTGAATAGTGTTAATACCAGGTGTTCGAGAAAAGGTGAGCGTATTCTGCACAAATGGTGGCACCCGTCACAAATACATGCAAAATCAAGTCAATTGTTCACCTGAAAAAGCACGGAAACATATGGTACAAGTCATATGGCATCATACATCCTTTTGGGCACTTGAAGAACGTGGGGTTAGTCTGGTGGGCGTGGGGTAGACTTGAAGAGCGTGGGGTAAGTCAGGTGGACGTAGGGTAGACTTGAAGAGCGTGGGGTAAGCCTGGTGGACGTAGGGTAGACTTGAAGAGCGTGGGGTAAGCCTGATGGGCGTTGGGTAGACTTGAAGAGCGTGGGGTAAGCCTGATGGGCGTTGGGTAGACTTGAAGAGCGTGGGGTAAGCCTGGTGGGCGTTGGGTAGACCGGAGGAGCGTGTGTTATGTCTGGCGGGCGTGGGGTAGACTTGAAGAGCGTGGGGTAAGTAAGGTGGACGTAGGGTAGACTTGAAGAACGTTTGGTATGTATGGTGCACGTAGGGTAGACTTGAAGAACGTTTGGTATGTCTGGTGGGAGTTGGGTAGACTTGAAGAGCGTGTGGTAAGCCTGGTGGGCGTTGGGTAGACTTGAGGAGCGTGTGGTAAGCCTGGTGGACGTAGGGTAGATTTGAAGAGCGTGTGGTAAGCCTGGTGGACGTAGGGTAGACTTGAAGAGCGTGTGGTAAGCCTGGTGGACGTAGGGTAGACTTGAAGAGCGTGTGGTAAGTCTGGTGGACGTAGGGCAGACTTGAAGAGCGTGTGGTAAGCCTGGTGGACGTAGGGTAGACTTGAAGAGCGTGTGGTAAGCCTGGTGGACGTAGGGTAGATTTGAAGAGCGTGTGGTAAGCCTGGTGGACGTAGGGTAGACTTGAAGAGCGTGTGGTAAGCCTGGTGGACGTAGGGTAGACTTGAAGAGTGTGTGGTAAGCCTGGTGGACGTAGGGTAGACTTGAAGAGCGTGTGGTAAGCCTGGTGGACGTAGGGCAGACTTGAAGAACGTGTGGTAAGTCTGGTGGACGTAGGGTAGACTTGAAGAGCGTGTGGTAAGCCTGGTGGACGTAGGGTAGACTTGAAGAGTGTGTGGTAAGCCTGGTGGACGTAGGGTAGACTTGAAGAGCGTGTGGTAAGCCTGGTGGACGTAGGGCAGACTTGAAGAACGTGTGGTAAGTCTGGTGGGCGTTGGGTAGACCGGAGGATCGTGTGTTATGTCTGGTGGATGTGCAGGTAGACTTGACGAGTGGGGATTACGCATGAGGGGTGTTGGGTAGACTTGAAGTGTGGGGATTACACCTGAAGGTGTGGGGTAGCCTTGAAGAGCGGGGATTACACCTGAAGGTGTGGGGTAGACTTGAAGAGTGGATATTACGCCTGAAGGTGTGGGGTAGACTTGAAGTGTGGGGATTACGCCTGAAGGTGTTGGATATACTTGAAGAGTGGATATTACGCCTGAAGGTGTGGGGTAGACTTGAAGTGTGGATATTACGCCTGAAGGTGTTTGGTAGATTTGAACAATGGATATTACACCTGAAGGTGTTGGGTAGACTTGAAGTGTGGGGATTACGCCTGAAGGTGTTGGGTAGACTTGAAGAGTGGATATTACGCCTGATGGTGTTGGGTAGACTTGAAGAGTGGTGATTACGCCTAAAGGTGGTGGGTAGACTTGAAGAGTGGGGATTACGCCTAAAAGTGTGTGGTAGACTTGAAGAGTGGGGATTACACCTGAAGGTGTGGGGTAGACTTGAAGAGTGGGGATTACGCTTGAAGGGTGTGGGGTAGACTTGAAGAGTGGGGACTACGCCTGAAGGGTGTGGGGTAGACTTGAAGAGTGGGGATTACACCTGAAGGTGTGGGGTAGACTTGAAGTGTGGGGATTACGCCTGAAGGTGTTGGGTAGACTTGAAGAGTGGGGATTACACCTGAAGGTGTGGGGTAGACTTGAAGTGTGGGGATTACGCCTGAAGGTGTTGGGTAGACTTGAAGAGTGGGGATTACACCTGAAGGTGTGGGGTAGACTTGAAGTGTGGGGATTACGCCTGAAGGTGTTCGGTAGACTTGAAGAGTGGGGATTACACCTGAAGGTGTGGGGTAGACTTGAAGTGTGGGGATTACGCCTGAAGGTGTTGGGTAGACTTGAAGAGTGGGGATTACGCCTGAAGGGTGTGGGGTAGACTTGAAGAGCGGGGATTACACCTGAAGGTGTGGGGTAGACTTGAAGAGTGGGGATTACGCCTGAAGGTGTTGGGTAGACTTGAAGAGTGGATATTACACCTGAAGGTGTGGGGTAGACTTGAAGTGTGGGGATTACGCCTGAAGGTGTTGGGTAGACTTGAAGAGTGGGGATTACACCTGAAGGTGTGGGGTAGACTTGAAGTGTGGGGATTACGCCAAAAGGTGTTGGGTAGACTTGAAGAGTGGGGATTACGCCTGAAGGGTGTGGGGTAGACTTGAAGAGCGGGGATTACACCTGAAGGTGTAGGGTAGACTTGAAGAGTAAGGACTACGCCTGAAGGGTGTGAGGTAGTCTCGAAGCGAGTAGAAAATATGTGGGGATTGCGCCTGAAGTACGTAGGGTAGATTGGAAGAGCATAGGATATGCCAGATCCGTATCGGGTAGACTTGAACACGTCTGAAGGACATTGGGTAACCTTGAAGAGCGGACCTGAGCCTAGATGGTGTGGGGTAGATTTAAAGGGCGTGGGAAGGGATGTACACGTTAGAGCCGTAGATTGACCGAAAGGAGAAAGGTAGAATCGAATTGTGTTGGTGTAGCCGGAAGGGCTTTAGTTAAACTGGAAGGGTGTTGGGTAGGTTCATGTGGGACAGGCAAGACTGTATTTTCTATGGGTAACACATTGTTCATCGGGGATAGAGGTATGAGTCTGGTTCTAGCACCGCAACTCAAGGTAGCACCGACCCTTCAACACAGGGACAACCGCAACAGATTACCAGCTCCAAGATTGATGGAACACACACAAACATCAGTAATTCAGAACAATATTATCTCTGAGCCATACGTCCATACCAAACCACTTAGTCCCGATGCTGATGCAAAATAACTCCTGATTGTTCATAATTCATCTTGATTTACCACCACATGTCTGCTGTATCAGTAAAAACTTTCACATTACACATTCAATCCATACGCACGGTAAAATATTCAAATTCCTAATCGATTTCTTCGACGCAAGCTGTCGAGCAGCGCTGGGCAATTCACTGAAATTCTTCCCAAAGGAGCTTTTGTTCTTTGATTCCTAATAAACACCATTAATCTGTGTTACGGCGAGTACACTTATGTCCCAAGCTGAGGAACACTCGCGCGGATAAACTACACGATCAAGGTTGGGTAACTCGTGCCCGTCATAAATGTGTTAGCGGACAATGTCACCATACCCTACATACTGGGTATCGTTATCACACGTATCCTGTCATAGGTCCTGTGTTGGTATCATACAGCAATGGTTTCAAGGAGTTTTGGCGATGGCCTTTTTCTGGGAATAACCATATCATGTATTGTGGTTCCAAAACAGATAATTCATTAAACTGTCATTAAAGTGTCAGAGCAAACTTGAGAGTTGATTAGTGAAAGGTTGGCCATGGCATGTGGAGGACTTTAATAGAGTGACGAACATAATTTCCCTATTTTGACTTGGACCATACACTTGTATGTTCTCATGTTGTTGTTTTCAGGTGAACAGTTGACTTACCTTTGCATGTGTTTGTGATGTGTGCCACACGTCTTTTCGCGAACACCTACTATAGTCACTATTTAATAGGCGTTCCTATGGAAGGGCTGTTGCCGCCGTTACCTAACACTGAAAATCTCGAGTCTCTTAATTGCAATATTCATTAGTTTTTTCTACCATACTACTTCCTCGGCGGACCCGTGAAGATCCGGAGTAGGAAAGGTCTTCAGCAACCCATGCCTGCCGTAAAACGCGGCTATGCTTGTCTTACGAGGCGACTGAAGGGGTCGGGTGGTCAGGCTCGATAACTTGGTTGATGCATGTCGTGTCCCAATTGGGTGGACCGATGCTCATGATGTCAATCAATGGATTGTCTGGTCCAGAATCGATTATTTACAGACCGCCGTCATATAGCTGGAATGTTGCTGAGTGTGGCGTTAAATAACAAACAAACAAACAAAACTTCCTCAGCGATGCAGTCGGCGTTAATCTTGATAAGGCTGGACGTATTGTTCTGGTTCCGCCTCTTATGGACGCAGCGAAAAGCGTAATGATTATGACATTGGAACTGGCTACAATTTCATAGCAAATCTCGTTATTGAGTTATGATCAAACGCCACAAATTGCATAATTAGTTTTCGAGATGGCCAACGGCGTTCTAATTCTTCATATAACAAAATGTGGTAGGGTGGTTAATGCATTAGTGTTTCACGGCAAAAACAGGAATCATTTCAGTGATCAAAGACAACGCACAGAACTAATATTTGCAAATTTACATGAACGAACAGAAGAAAACGCTGACAAGTTACAGGAATGGAGTTTAAATTCCAGATTGATAAGAGACGTGTACGTTCCTCAAAGCGGCGTATGGGGAGTGGGCGCCAGAATACAATTTACGCGGCTTTGACACGTGCAGTTATATCATTATATCGGTTTTATAGATAACTTTACCACAGAGATTCCCAAGACGGTTAGCTCTTTGGTGAAAACCCCTGACCCTTCATACGGTTTGTTTGTTTAACGCTGCACTCAGCAATATTTCAGCTATATGACGGAGGTCTTAAAAATAATCGAGCCTGAACCAGACAATCCAGTGATTGACATCATGAGCATCGATCCACGCATGACATGCATCAGCCAAGTCCGCGAGCCTGACCACGCGATCCCGTTGGTCGCCTCTTACGACAAGCATAGTCGCCTTTTATAGCAAGCATGGGTTACTAAAGACCTCTTCAACCCCGGATCTACAAAGGCCCCACAGATATAGTGCTAAGGCCAAGACTCAAAAATTGAATTTGGGATTCAAACCCACGACAAGTCGATCTTGACTGAGGAAATATAGGCAAAGCGTGTTGATTTGGACCACAGGACCATCTCCTTGCATCACGTTTAGAAGGCACACGACGGTCACACCATACAGTTTTCACGCAACAAGTTAATTTTCCCGCAGCCATTATAAACAAACGATACCCGCGGAAAGCATTACCGACCCGCATTTGCATGTAATTCCCTTCGAGCCCCTGAGATGGATTCTTCTGTCATTCCGATTCAGGGCCAGTAATTCGGGTTAGGCAATATCATTTATGTGTGTAATATCGAATAATACGATCTGCGTGATAACATTGTGCTTATTAGGAATCAATGTGGCTTTGAGGATCGCCTCCAGTCGATGATGGGAACGGGCATTAAACTGTCTGGTTTTGTGTGTGGGCAATCGTTAGTTGTTACGGCAAATAATTCAAGCTAGGTGACAATACCTGTTTGGCTGTTATCTGATTCATTAGGGGCGTTATATGCACAATCTATTGATTGGTCTAATGAACGCTGTCTAGATGCAGGATATCGGCTGAATAATGTCGTAAAAGGTCACACCACGCGTACATTTGATGGGACACCTTGTTTAACCTTGGTCGTCTGGAATGGTTTGAAGGTTGCTGACACAGCAATAAACGCTAGAACTTGTGTCCGGTATGACCTTGGACCAGCGTACAGGAACGCATCCTTTCATCACGAGTGCTCTACTGCACATAACGTTATCATAATCTTTTCCTTGATGACCGCCTCATTGTCTAGTTGTACAGTGAGTGGGTATGGTTTTACGCCGCTTTTAGCAATATTCCAGCAATATCACGGTGGTGACACCAGAAATGTCTAGATAGAGCGTCTGCGGGAGAGATGAAGGTCGGGGGTTCGATCCCCGGCCGCGTCATATCAAAGGACGTTAAAAGATGGTACTTGTTGTTACCCTGCCTGGCGCTCAGCATTAACTGGTCGGTTCGGAGTCAGTATACTGTGTCTGGATGGAGTATTCATGTTAAACTGAGGCATGGTATATCTCAGTGTGCTACACTTTAAATCGGCATCAATCCGGTCTAGTACAAGCAACCACACACACACACACACACACACACACACACACACACACACACACACACACACACACACACACACACACACACACACACACACACACACACACACACACACACACACACACACACACACACACACACACACATACACACACGTCGCTATATAAGTGCAATAATCTTGGACGCGACGTTAAACCCCATTTCACCTCACCTCACCTCTTCCTTGAAACAAAATTGAAAAAGAATATTCTTTAAAGTAATGCAATATTGCACCAAAATATTGGCCACATGAACACAGCCTTTAAACTATTTCAAATATACTGATCCAGAAGCTCATCTTTGGCACTCTCCCCCATCACATAGAAGGCGCTCTAGCGTATCCCCACCTGCTTCATCGTAGCCTCTCTACACCAACGTTGTATTCGATTGATGATTAGTACTTCTAACACTATACTGCCAATTGGCATCAAATATAAAAGTGGTTACCGTGAAGATTATACTTTTATAGATTTTGTTTTCAAATAATATTTTCATTCATTATATGAAGGAAGTTGGTTTATTTTACCAGACACTTCTAGGCATTTAGAAGTTGGAATACTAAGTAAGGATAAGATTTATGGATGAACAACTTCTTCATTACAATTAAGAGAGACGTTTCGGTGTATGTTATAGCAAGTGAAACTTGATAACGGTGTTAGAACCTACACCTACTGGGTACACTTGGCTACTGGTTGTGAACAAGACTCTGAAGAAGCCATTCACAAACACACTTACTCTAACCAACATGTGCAAGTAATCGCCGTTCCTCAACACTTTGACATTGTATTGTTGCACATGTGTTCACATTTTGAATCCTTTTGATGTTTAAGTGTGTGCTTTGTCCTATCTGCAGACCCTATGTACCCAAGGAGCATGCCCATTGTTCTGCGTCTTCAGTGGATCATCTACAATCTGAGCTGTAACTCCGCCATTGTGGTCACCATGTCCTACTGGTCGTTCGTCGCCTTCTTCTCACATTCGGGTAAGCCGACACTTTGTTTCTGGGGATCTATATAAGTCAACAATTACTCATCTTGCATACAGAAGGTCAACACTTGTGGAGATCCGTGTAAGTCAACAATTACTCATGTGACATACAGTAGGTCAACACTTGTGGAGATCCATGTGCGTCAACAATTACTCATCGGACGTACAGTAGGTAAAATATTTGTGGAGATCCATGTGAGTCAACTATTACTCATGTGACGTACAGTAGGTCAACACTTGTTGAGATCCATGTGCGTCAACAATTACTCATGTGACGTACAGTAGGTCAACACTTGTGGAAATCCATGTGCGTCAACAATTACTCATGTGACGTACAGTAGGTCAACACTTGTGGAGATCCATGTGAGTCAACAATTACTCATGTGACGTACAATAGGTCAACACTCGTGGAGATCCATGTGAGTCAACAATTACTCATGTGACGTACAGTAAGTCAACACTTGTGGAGATCCATGTGAGTCAACAATTACTCATGTGACACACAGTAGGTCAACACTTGTGGAGATCCATGTGAGTCAACAATTACTCATGTGACGTACAGTAGGTCAACACTTGTTGAGATCCATGTGCGTCAACAATTACTGATGTGACGTACAATAGGTCAACACTCGTGGAGATCCATGTGCGTCAACAATTACTCATGTGACGTACAATAGGTCAACACTCGTGGAGATCCATGTGCGTCAACAATTACTCATGTGACGTACAGTAAGTCAACACTTGTGGAGATCCATGTGAGTCAACAATTACTCATGTGACGTACAGTAAGTCAACACTTGTGGAGATCCATGTGAGTCAACAATTACTCATGTGACGTACAGTAGGTCAACACTTGTGGAGATCCATGTGAGTCAACAATTACTCATGTGACGTACAGTAGGTCAACACTTGTGGAGATCCATGTGAGTCAACAATTACTCATGTGACACACAGTAGGTCAACACTTGTGGAGATCCATGTGAGTCAACAAGTACTCTGTGTACTCAGACATACTTGAAGTTGACATTTAACGATCAGATATCCGGGAAGATTGATATAAATTCATCAGTCATACGAGTAAGTCATTAAACAATAATCTATAGTTTCTAGTCAGACATCCGAATTATTCAACACTGACACCTACGCCTTACAGGTAAACTGGCAATAAATCAACATTCATACGGCTAAATGAACACATATTCACCAGGCATCCGCGTGGTCGACATTCACGCAACATACACTCAATGCTCATTCAACAGACTCTTAAGTAATTCGATTAAAATGCTTAATAGAAGCTTTACCATACATTGTGTGTGGTTCAGTGTTTGATTGTGGCGTTCGTTTGATCTGGGCTGTAATTTGTCTCTAGATAACCACACCACACACACACGCCCACACACATTCCAGTTGATCCAAGCCCTATACCCATTATATCCGTCAGTCATTAGCTGTGTAAGGAAAATCAATCAAGTGTTATCCACTGTGTTCATATGTTCCTAACGTACCATCTAGTAGCCATATTACACGGTGGAAGTTTGACGCGTACTTCACTAACGCCACATAGAAGTAACTGTGTCCGCAGGCTATTCGAGTGGATGTTGTTATACGTCAGCAATCTATGACTATTCGCGTCGGAACGTACACTGTATATCCACTTGTACAAAATATCGTTATATTTTACTTTAATTGTAGTCACTGTGTTTACAAAATATATTATTAATAAAAAGGTGCTACGATTAAAGATGTTTGTATTCCACAATACAATATTAATCCAGGTTTATTGTTTCACCCGTGGTAGGGGGCACAGGTGGCCCAGTCGTCTAAGGTGCCGCGATTCGCTGTGCAGAGTTGCGTCCCTTGGGCACGCCAGGAACCTATGATTGTGGGTTCGAATCCCGGTTCGCCCCAATTATGTTTCTAGGTTTGTCAGCACCATACCATGCTCGTGGGTTTCACCGAAGTGGTAAATGTCTGAGACCTGCATCACTTCGGGCTTTCCTCCAACATTAAGCTGACACGCCGTGATATGACTGGAATACTGTTAAAAGCGGCGTTAAACCCAACTCACTCACCCATGGTAAACATCTCGTCACTGCCACCAGCACGACATAGTCATGTTTGAAATATATGGACCTTTTGCATTCGTTAGTTAGATGTCAAGCTGTTGGCGATTTCAAGTGATGGCAAATTATCCCCTTTGCAAAGGCTGCAGACCTTTAAATGACTTCAATTTGTGCCTTTAGGAAATCAATACGTGTATTATCACAATGCCGACGATGACAGAACTACATTTCCGGATCTAGCGTGTCTGTTTATAAGGTTGCTAGAAATTGACTTCAGTTTGTCAATAATTTGCAAAATCAATTAATAGTTTTCAGCTACTGCCAATGTTCAACAACTCAATTGTCACTTTGCGGTATTGAATCAATTCACCAGAGTCGGACTCCACTGCACACAGTGACCTCAGCATAGTGCACTTACTTATTGTGTGGCGTCACAGAGGAGTCAGTAGTACTCACCTTTCCTTGTGTCAAGTGACTTGCCATGACACGACATTGTAGAGGACAAACATTTGCATCTGGTTATGTAAGCATTCTGAACGTAAACTTGCGCCACCATGACAGGGTCACTAGGACAAGCGGTTGATTGTGGCAGATCTTGCTGATGACTAGTTTCCTTGTCATCTTGTTATGAAATTGTTAGTAGCCGGTTTAATCTTATTTTCTATATAACCGCATTACCCGGTGTAAACGTACTTTGTTAGATTACTGGTAGAAGCCGGTTTAATCGTCCTTTGTTATATAACTGGCAGCAGTCGGTTTAACCTTACTTTGATAAATAACTGCAGTAGCCGGTGAAATCTTACTTTTTTATATAGCTGGTAGTAGCCGGTATAATCTAACTCTTAAATATATCTGCACTTGCCGGATTAATCCCACTTTGTAACAACAGACCGCAGCCGGTTTAATCCTACTTTGTTATGTAACTGGCAGTAGCCGGTTTAATCTTACTTTGTTATATAACTGCAGTAGCCGGTTAAATCTTACATTTTATATAACCGCATTAGCCGGTGTAAACTTTCTTTGTTATATCATTGGTGGAAGCCGGTTTATTCATCCTTTGTTATATAACTGGCAGTACCCGGTTAAATCTTACATTTTATGTAACCGTATTAGCAGGTGTAAACTTACTTTGTTATATTGCTGGTAGAAGCGGGTAGAATTTACTTTGTTATATAACTGCAGTAGCCTGTTTAATCTTACTTTTTCATGTAACTGGTAGTAGCCGGTTCGATCTTGCTTTGTTATATAACTGCAGTAGCCGGTTTAGTCCTACTTTTTTACATAACCGCATAAGCTGGTTTAATCTTACATTTTTATATAACTGCATAAGCCGGTTTAATTTTACTTTTTTATATAACTGCATTATCCGGTTAAATCTTACGTTGAAATAACTGGCAGCAGCCGGTTTAACCCAACTTTACAGAAATGCGGTTACGATATATCTTGTTGTGATTTAAAACTGCCTGTAACGTGCTATCATCTCGGTTTCTGTTGATAACTCGGTCGGTCATGTCCTTCAAAATGTTACTTGGAAACCTTTCTGTCACACACCTTTCAGTAGGGGGCACGTGTGGCCCAGTCGTCTAAGGCGCCGCGATTCGCTGTGCTAGGTTGCGTCCATTGGACACGCCAGAAACCTATGATTGTGGGTTCGAATCCCTGTTCGCCCCGATTATGTTTGTAGGTTTGTCAGCACCATACCATGCTTGTGGGTTTCACCGAAGTGGTAAACGTCTGAGACCTGCATCACTTCGGGCTTTCCTCCCACATTAAGCTGACACGCCGTGATATAACTGGAATACTGTTAAAAGCGGCGTTAAACACAACTCACTTACTCACTCACCTTTCAGTAGATGGTTGTACTAACGGAACGTTAAACTCACCAAGTACGGTAACGAGATAAATGCGATATCTGATTACAGTCTTTCTCTTGCAGCATTAACCCATTCAATATTACTGTTACATCAATGGCGCTAACACGTCTATTTTTGCTGGTTACAGAGCTGCTGGCAACCCCGATGAGCCGAGTCAAGCATACCATGAATACTGTGTACGTCATCATTGACGTCATGATCACTGGCGCCCCGCTACGCGTGTTGCACATGTTCATGACAATAACACTCGGCTCCGTCTACGCCCTCTTCAACGCTATCTACTTCCTCAACGACGGCACTGTGACGGATTCTCGTGAAGAGAGACATTACGCTTATAACTTCATGAACTGGAACAAGCCGGTCGAGGCCGTCATTACCTGTGTTCTCTGCGTGCTCCAAGCTATGCTCGCGCAGGTTATCCTCAACTTCCTGTATCGGCTCCGGATGTGGGTGTTTTCCAAGTTTTACTACATACCAGATGACCCTACTCTAGACTCGGAGATGCAGAATATTGTCATGTCAACCTCAACAAGCTATAACGCTGTTGATGACAAGAGTCTTGCCAATGATGAACGCTATGCTGAATAACCCCTGCTGTACATAGGATAATAGTTCAGGTTTCATTGCTAGCAAAATATCAAGATTCAACCTTCAATTTAAGGACAAACGGACCACAAACAAGCTTCTGGGTAAATAAATACATGTATTACGACTAAGGGGCAGCCTGTTCTTAAGAAGTCGTTTTGGAGACAGGTTTTATTACAATCGAAAGATAGTGACAAAATAATCTCTTGGAGATCTTCACAGTTCTTTATCAAATTGTACATATGGACTCACGGTCATTATATTCGTCTCAACATTCGCTCCATTCCTTAATGCCATTTATCATTATTTTCACGGTAACTTACTAGACAATCGTTATAAATCAACTCAAAATATTACGACAGTTGATTAGGTTGTGAAAGTGTTTTTTTGACAATTTATAGTAGAGAAACAGGTTTTCAGTGCTGTGTAATTTTCTCCGTAAACGCTCCTCCCTCTCTGTCCCGTCTTTCAAACATGCCGCTCATGCTTTCCCCCTTGGTGCTAAGTATCCGTGACGTCATAGGTTATATCTACATTTCCTGTGACGTAGTACACAAGACTCGATGACGTATGATGGACAAGTATTGACCCACACTGGTGCTAACCTTGACCTTGGTTATACCTGTCTTGTATAAAACGGCTAGGCACTGTTTGATTTAGACAGGATCTGTATCTTGTTTTAAATATTTAAAAAAGTTCAAGGTGTGTGTTCTTGTGTGAAAAAAGGTAGAAATTTCATTTTCATTGTAACATTATTGTTATGTGATTGTTTTGTGGCTATGTGATGCATTTAATACCATGAGAACAAATGCAGTCTGTGTTTTACCACAAAGCTTCGATGGATTGTACTTGCCCTCATAGATCCCTGTTATTGTATATAGTTCATATAGAATGTTTAAAATCATTGTCACGCATCTTAGCATTAAGATAGTGAAATTGTTGATAGCTTAGTTAAATGGATAATTGTCTGTGTTTGTTGACTAAACGTATTGTATTGTTAGATATATGTAGAAATTGTTTCTATCATACAAGCGATTATATTTGAATTATATCTATATTTTACAAATTTTCTATTCCATCCATGTTATTTCAATGTTTGACTTGCTCATGTCATGATTTTGCTGTGATAATCTGTCATTGTGAAGTTGATTCATCTTTATTTATGATTATTATGTGAATTAAAATGAAGTAATAATTGAGTCTGGCTGTTGCGTCATTGATTTCATGAATTGCTCTGATTGTGCTCTGTGATATGAAAGTAAATGAAACATGAACGCAATACAATTTTTTAATTTTTAATATAGTTTCGTAGAAGTCGTTTGGACGTGCATGTATGTTCACCAGAAAAAACTACCAAGGTAAAAAAATCAAACTCTACAATGCAGATCATGTTTCAAATGCCTTTACACAATATTGAACGCAACAAAACCCTTTTCATATTCATATGAAATCTCTGCTAAAAGCATAGTCGCTTGTACGAATCCGACTACATCATGAGACATAAAGTAACGACATATTTCCTGCTACTTGCTGGTGATCTTGGCCATAAATACATCTGTCTGGATTTGAAACGGTAGTACTCTCCTCAGCACCCATCTTAGTAAGTTGAAACCAACTCAAATGTTTTGGACCAACTCTCTACTTTCCGACTAAATCAGACAGACAGACAGACATTCTATATTATCCCAAAAATTGAAGAGTACATATGAGTATAAAGTATGTCATATCATAAATGACCTGTAATTAACCAAAAGCAGATAACAGAAATATAAACATGCCATGCCCTTCTAAGTAAAGGCTGCCATGCCCTTCTAGGTAAAGGCTGCAATGCCCTTCTAGGTAAAGGCTGCCATACCCTTCTAGGTAAAGGCTGCAATGCCCTTCTAGGTAAAGGTTGCAATGCCCTTCTAGTTTAAGGCTGCAATGCCCTTCTAGGTAAAGGCTGCAATGTCCTTCTAGGTAAAGGCTGCAATGCCCTTCTAGGTAAAGGCTGCAATGCCCTTCTAGGTAAAGGCTGCAATGCCCTTCTAGGTAAAGGCTAGTAAACCTTTTTTTCGGTTATAACATGTTTTGTTTGATGCATAACCTAAAAATATGTACAAACTTTGAAACAACCCACACAAATTGTATCCAACTGCTGAAATCAACGCGACATAAAGTGATATCCCCCAAGCAAACAGTTCAACATTGCAGCGTCATCCTGGTGTTCGAAGGTAAGAAAGTCGTTTATATGCAGCACTGAAGAAAGTCTATTGTACATCTGATTTATCTGTTGTAAGAGTCCTTCACATGTCAATGATGACATGTTTTCTACAGTCCGGCACAGTGTGGTATATTGTTCAGATTACATCACCAGGTTTGATTGATGCCAGATATATCATGTATGATATGTAGTTTGTGCGTTGAATGAGCGGTTGCTGTTTTCTAGGTTTGTTGTGAGTCACACTGGAGTTGAATGTTTGTTCAAATCGACATATGTTTTGTTTGGCAAGGTGGATGGGAATGCCTATGTGACAATGTTTGTTCAAATCGACATATGTTTTGTTTGGCAAGGTGGATGGGAATGCCTATGTCACAATGTTTGGCCATGTGATCGTGGTCAGTTTTTATGTGGAAGGAAAGCCAAGAGTTACGCAAGTAAATGTGGATTACGTTTGTGCACAGAAGCACTGAGACAGATCAGACATGGTTCAGACATACCAGTTATGAAGCCAGGAGCTGGCCACCAACGAATCCAACGAATCCAGGGGCATGATTCTGACCTGAGTAGCAGTGCCATGGGCACCTTGACGTGTTGTCACGCTGACTACAGCAGGAATAATACCACGTTCCTGACGCGGCATCAACCTATATTAAATACGGTCCTCTATAACTCTCTTGTCCGAGTAGAGATCGCCACTAACCTAGGTCCATGTACACATTTCTTGTATATCAATTGACAATGTCAAAGCCTGTTGTTGTTTCTGTATTTCTAACACAGCAGTGAATGAGTTAGATATTACGACGACCTATGACTCGAGCAAATGTGTACGAATACACCGCCCGAGAATAATCAGTCTCCATCATCTACCAAAACAGATGCAATTGTCCGTAAAATGGCAAAATAGTGTAATTATGTGAATGAATAACTAAAAATCAAGTGATGACACGAGGTGTTCCATCTTCCCGAGGCAAGGGAGTTCACTGACGGTAAAAGTTCAGTTTCCACCCTTGCCGAACTTGACTGGAATTTATGGGCTCGATCGTAGCGCCACCAGCAGCTATTACGAGTTATGTCCCTTCTATGTTCCACCTATTGACCAATCAGATTCCACCTCTCATATCACTTACATTTGCTTCAAACAAAATGGCAGCGCCCAATCAAGACGATCTGATCGATAATCAAAATCTATATTGTGATAAAACGGGTCTTACTTCGCGAAGTGCATCAAATCACCTGAGCACCTTGATTACAAACATGAAAAGACTTCGACAATATCTCTTGACGCCGTCTTGGCGGTACATATGCTTTGCAAATCCTGCAATCGACTGAGTGAGTGAGTTGGGTTTAAAGCCGCTTTTAACAGTATTCCAGTTATATCAAGGCGTGTCAGCTTAATGTGGGAGGAAAGCCCGAAGTGATGCAGGTCTCAGACATTTAGCACTTCGGTGAAACCCACGAGCACGGTTATGGTGCTGACAAACCTACAAACATAATCGGGGCGAACCGGGATTCGAACCCACAATCATAGGCTTCTCGCGTGCCCAAGGGACGCAACTCTGCACAGCGAATCGCGGCGCCTTAGACGACTGGGCCACTCGTGACCCCCCTCCCCCCACCCCCCCCCGCCCCCTTCCCCCTGCAGTCGACTGAAATCTGCATCGCAGATTTCGTTAAGCGATGTTGATTGGACAATGCATAGACTCGTTATTCCAGCCAAAATACAGCTCCTAAATTCTAGCCTAGTTCGGCAAGAGCAAAACTGGACTGTTAACTCCATTGCCTCGGAAAGAGGCAAAAACTCAGAGAGGCCACGAGGTTTTCATGAAAAGGGTAATATGTCCTACTATACTGGTAGCACCTGTCTCGCGTTCAATTTGAATGAAAAAAAGTAAGTGTTTTTTGCCTAATGCTGTCCAGACGTTCACGTACACGTCCTACGTAGACAAAACCACCTCAGAAATGTTCCTCATGTAACCAATCTATTTACGTTCTTACATTCGGTTCGATCAAGTTAATGGATTCTTTTTTATGATTCAGCCCCAATCGTTTTTCTCTTATTTCGTCTTTCTGTAATTCTCTCACTGAGAGCACATCAGATACGTGTGTAGCCTGTGATGGGATCGCGGTCAGTAATTACCTCAGCCGCATCCCAGGGAGACGAGAGCCCTCCCCATTGATTGTATAATCATGCCCTTCACAATACGTGAAGATGTTAATGTCATCAACTGTTGTATTTAATTTTAGAAAATTGTTCGGGATATTCTTTTTTATTCCACACGGGATATCATTTATGAGACCTTCCAAGGTATACACTAAAGGTTTTAACAAAAGAATTCATTGTTTCAAAGCTTATGTTAAAATTGATATTTTTTTATATAAAATACCAAATATGTTCAAAACTGAAATAGTTATAAAAAAATATTTACATTCGTTATCCAGTAACCGCCTCCTTGGTCTAGTGGTAGAGCGTCCGCCCGGAGAGATTAAGGTCGGGGGTTCGATCCCCGGCCGTGTCATACCAAAAGACATTAACAGATGGTACTTGTTGTTACCCTGTCTGGCGCTCGGCATTAAGGGGCTAAAACAAGGACTGGTCGGCTCGGAGTCAGTATACTGTGTCTGAGTGGGGTATTCATGTTAAACTGTGGCATGGTATTTCAGTGGGCTAGCACTATAAAATCGGCATTAGTCCGGACTAGTACAAGCAGCCACACACACGCGTGCATGTACGTCTCAATATAAGTTCAATCTTAAAACGCGACGTTAACCCCCATTTCACCTCACCTCAACTATATCCAGTAGGTTTAGAATAATAACTGCTGTGAAACTCCACGAGTGAAACGAAAATCGTCCAGGTGAACATATACCCACATCAAATTGTGTCCCTTTTATTTTGATTAGAATAGTATCCTATTTCTCGGGACAAATGAACAAATTTAAGTTCCCCTAAATACTACCATTTCGCCCATTTAATTAACAGAAATGGTCTTTTATGAACATATGCAATATTTAATATCCATCATCGCCTTAATCAGTTGTTTGAATAAACAGGACAGTTCTAGCACAATAGTGAAGTAATTCCTTTTCAAGCAAACAGAACAATAACTTGTACCTAGTTAAACCACGATCCGACGTGACACAATATATAAATAGCAAACTTAATAACTAGTAAGCATTTTACAAGATCCTTCAAAACAAGACAGTATCGATTTAATGGTTTCTTTGAATCAGAAGCGTGGGCTGCCACCGGTGCATGGTAATCCTAGTGTATCACCTGTAGTGATCGAGGAGAGTCGTGAGGCAAACCCAGTGCCTGGGCACAGCCCCGTTCACTCCAGTCGAGCTCGCTACAGTGATGACGTAATCAATACTGACGTAGCTGGCACAAAGAGGGTGTCTATTCCCGTATGCTAAATTCTCAACTAATGACAAAAAACCCGGTGGCAATTAGTGCTGTTCTTTTCTCAAGGGTAAACAGAGGCGTGTTTTCTCTCTAACAATATTTTTTCCTCTCCAGTTTTTATGAAGGATGGCAGAAAATAACAATGTGTTCTATCTTGGCTCCCTTGTAAGGACGTTCAATAAGATCGAACCTAGTTAAACGTGCAATTTTAAGTGTCAAAGTGGACAAATGATTGGACAACTTGAAGACATCAGGATATTAGATGGGCGAGGGCCATACTACCGTTATCTGACAATTTTCCTAACCAGGCAGGCAATAACACTAGAAAAGTGTGATTCTCTCAAGTGACGCCCTTTGATGTTGCAAAATTAATATAACTGAAGGAAGTTAAGCAGGGCTGTATTGCACACTGACATCTTCAGATCAATCACGGTCTTGAAGATGACTTGGAGACGCCTTAAGGGAACCACAAGGACTGTGTTGCTCTTCATGTGGTGCTGGACTCGGGGACATTGCTGCTAGCTCCAGCTTGTCTGATGATGACACGGCTTTGAAGATAACACAGCATATGTTATCTCAGTATAGCCTGTTTCAAGTTGTAGTACACTTTCTATGTTGATGTACTGTCAACTTCATTGTTGTATAGAAGACTGGAGTCAGTGAGTGGGGTGGGTTTAACGATGTTTATATGTATGTGTCAGATTGGTTTTCGGGGAGGTAAGTCCGAGGTGATGCAAGTCTTAGATGTTGTACCATGTTTAAATCCATGGGGATGGATATGGTGCAGACACACCGAGAATCATAATCAGGACCAATGTGGGATTCGAACCCACGATCCTGGAGATATCCACGATCACAGTGACAAACGCGGCATGTGTTTCCATAAATGTCAGCTTCCCATTCAAATGAATGGTCGATCAGGAACTTGAAAATTCTTGTCATTAAAGAAATGAGATGACAAGTAATAAATTTTTGTATTCCAATAAATTGGGCTTCACTTATTCCAGTAAACTATGAGAGAGAGTTGGGTTTAACGACGCTTTTAACAGTATTCCAGTTATATCAAGGCGTGTCAGCTTAATGTGGGAGGAAAGCCCGAAGTGATGCAGGTCTCAGACCTTTACCACTTCGGTGAAACCCACGAGCACGGGTATGGTGCTGACAAACCTACAAACATAATCGGGGCGAACCGGGATTCGAACCCACAATCATAGGTTTCTGGCGTGCCTAAAGGACGCAACTCTGCACAGCGAATCGCGGCGCCTTAGACGACTGGGCCATCCGTGCCTCCAGTAAACTATGAAGGCTATTAAAGCCTAGACATACGTCGGCCATTCTGGAATAACCTGGAAACCAGGGATGAGTCAGCATCATTTCAAGGGTGAACATTTTCTTGGTTACCCATAAAGAAGTGACGAGAAACTAACCAGCTTTTGTGACTAAATAGGATATTTGGTTATACGAATCCGTAAGTATTTGGTATATACCACCAAACATTCCAAATAATCACATACATAAAAACACACGCCTCCTCAAACCCTCACTGTTTTGTCCTTCTTTCTATCGGTTATTTCACCAGTGGAGGCCCAGTCGTCAAGAGGTCGGCCCACACTAAAGCAGCGCGGTGTGTCGGCAGCAAAGTCATTGCCTAATGCTTTCAATCTCAGCATCCCACACAAACGCAGCGCGTCAGTTTTCAATTTTATGGGATGGTTCAAAAAGTGACGCGACGGGGAATCTCATACCAGTGACGTCACGTCATTGTTTTTACAAGACATGTTTTGAAACATCAGTTGCTTTTGAAACCTTTAACATAGTATCACACACTGATGAGGTAATGTTTTTATTGGAGGTGGAGAAGTATCCCCGCTTATACAGCACTGATTCTCATTATGATAATACAGAATGGAAATAAGAGATTGCAACGCTATCAGTTAACTGTTTGATATGGAATACTGTAAGGGACATTCTCGCGTTCTCGCATTCTCGTGTTTTTGGCATATTTACCTCGTTTCCAAAGGTCGAGATCGCGAGAATGCGAGATCGCGAGAATGTCCCTTACAGTATTCCATAGTTTGAAGGTATAAATGGTACAAAAGTGACTAAACCTTTTCCACAGCCACAAGAAATCTCTGTTAAAAGCGGAATTGAGGGTACGATTCTGACTGTATATCATGAGTATGTTTTTATGAATCAAGATGGGTATATCCGGCCTCATCCAGGGCGGCCGTCATGTGTACAGTTTAATACACGTGTGATTCCGCGAAATAATTTTTTAATTGCAACACAATAATTATCAATATGCATAAAAGATCAATTCTTGGATTTATTCATACTAACACTTTCTGTTTTTGTGTGAAATATACCCAAAACTATGACATGTTTGGGTGTTGCCTCCCTTAGGCGAATGAGGATACCATGATCAAAAGTCAAATCCTCTGCCATATGAGGCAGTTTCACCAGAGTGTGTGTGTGTGTGTGTTTGTGTGTGTGTGTGAGAGAGATGGGGAGGGGGGGGGGGGGGGGCGGGTGGCCCAGTCGTCTAAGGCGCCGCGATTCGCTATGCAGAGTTGCGTCCCTTGGGCACACCAGAAAACTATGCTTGTGAGTTCGAATCCCGGTTCGCTCCAATTATAGGTTTGTCATCACCATACCCGTGCTCTAAGACCTGCATCACTTCCGGCATTCCTCCCACTCCCCCGTGATATAATTGGAATACTGTTAAAAGCGGCGTTAAACCCGACCCACTCACTCACCAAAGTGAGGAGCGTCTAACATCTGTATCGCCGCATCTGCATCCGTGTTAAACTCACCCACCATCTTTTTTCGAGACAATGTGAAGCCCTGGTCTCCAACACCAGATGGTGAAATCATGTTTTAGAGGTGAGGTAAGGTGAAATGGGGTTTAACGTCGCGTCCAAGATTATTGCACTTATATAGCGACGTGCATGCACTTGTTTGTGTGTGTGTGTGTGTGTGTGTGTGTGTGTGTGTGTGTGTGTGTGTGTGTGTGTGTGTGTGTGTACGTGTGTACGTGTGTGTGTGTGTGTGTGTGTGTGTGTGTGTGTGTGCTTGTACTAGTCCGGACTGATGCCGATTTATAGTGCTAGCCCACTGAGATACCGTGCCGCAGTTTAACATCCGGGCGGATGCTCTACCATTAGACCACGGAGTCGGTCTCATGTTTTAGAGTCGCCACGCCCTTCAAACTCAGGAATAACATAAAGAAAATAGGTTTGAGAAGAGAACCCGTGTGTATGATTACATTCTGAATGCGATACCTGAACAATGATATCTACCAAAGACAGCGGGTAAGTATATTTCTAGACAATCCCACACAAACATTTATGTAGACCCGTGTAGAATAGGTCTTCAGCAACCCATGTTTGCCGTAAATAGCGACTATGCTTGTCGTAAGAGGCGACTAACGGGGTCGGTGGTAAGGCTCGCTGACTTGGTTGATGCATGTCATTGATCCCAATTGCGTGGATCGATGCTCATGATGTCAATCACTGGATTGCGTGGTCCAGTCTGGATTATTTACAAACCGCCTTCATATAGCTGGAATATTGCTGAGTGCGGCGTTAAACAACAAACCAACCAACCAACCAAACATTTGTGTAAAGGACAATGAAACATAATTCAGAGCCGTCGAGTTTTTTAAACCAGAGCGCGCAACAGACCTTCACTTCGATTCGTTTGTCCGTTGGATTGTTTCTGCTTGTTGTTGGTCATTGTCTGATGAAATTTCCAATCACAGAACTCCCGAGAGTAAGACGGATCTGCATATTGCTGACTGAGATATCTGTTTCAAAGGGTATAGCTGATTGAGATCAATTGTGCAACTAGTATTATCTGTCAGCCACTCTTAAAGCGCTGATTCAGCTGAAACACACACCACACACTTTAAAGCGTATTTCTAGTTCCATGTGACAAGCGCATTATGCATTGACCACTCTTCCGCGCCGACGCCTCAGTATCACTTTTCAGCGTCCAAAGTGAAAAATATGGATTGATGTGTCATTTGGTAATTGCAAAAGACCTCTCAGCGGTCATATGACATTTATCAATTATTTCGTTTCGCACGAGAGCGATCCTGGAGTTACATCTAGCCTAAGGAAGCTCGTCGTTGTATCTGACGTACTCTCTAACGAGGTAACAAGTCTGCATGAGAATGAGGGAGGATAATGTACTATGTCAGGCGATCTCGAGGGGTGTGCAACCCATGCTTGTCGTAAGAGGCCACTATCCTTGTCCTAAGAGACGACTAACAGGATCAGGTGGTCAGGCTCGCTGACTTGGTTGATGCATGTCAAAGAATCTCAATTTCGAAGATCGATGCTCATGATGTCAATCACTGGAATGTTTGGCCCAGACTCGATTATTTACAGACCGCCGTCTTATAGTTTTCATATTGCAGAGTGCGGCGTTAAACAACAAACAAACAAACAATTTAGTATGTAGATAGATACTGTCAATGAACCCCCTTTCGTTCAAGGTCACAGAAAACGATTCAGCAATCAGCTGTATGTAAAATATGAGCTGAGGAATCCACTGATGATGATTGTCTGTCTATCCCTGGGGTCGTGGGTTCGAATCCCACATTCGCCCTGATTATGATTCTCGGTTTGTTTATACCATATCCGTGTTCATGGATTTAGACAATGTGGAAAAACACCTAAGACGTGCATCACTTCGAACCATAGTGACACGCCTTGATATACTGTTCACGACAGCCTTAAACCCACCCCACTCACTGACTCCAGTCTTCTATCCTACGGGGGCGGTCGGGTAGCCAAGTGATTAAAGCGTTCGCTCGTCACGCCGAAAACCCGGGTTCGATTCCCGACATGGGTACAATGTGTGAAGCCCATTTCTGGTGTTCCCCGCCGTGATATTGCTGGAATATTGCTAAAAGCGGCGTAAAACCATACTCACACACTCACTCTATCCTACGATGAAGTTGACAGTACATCAACATAGAAAGTGTACTACAACTTGAAACAGGCTATACTGAGATAACATATGCTGTGTTATCTTCAAAGCCGTGTCATCATCAGACAAGCTGGAGCTAGCAGCAATGTCCCCGAGTCCAGCACCACATGAAGAGCAACACAGTCCTTGTGGTTCCCTTAAGGCGTCTCCAAGTCATCTTCAAGACCGTGATTGATCTGAAGATGTCAGAGTGCAATACGGGCCTTCTTAACTTCCTTCAGTTATATTAGTTTTGCAACATCAAAGGGCGTCACTTGAGAGAATCACACTTTTCTAGTGATATTGCCTGCCTGGTTAGGGAAACGTTCACAGAACGGCAGTATCGTTCTCGCCTGTCCAATATCCTGACGTTTCCTACTTTTGCAACCAATTGTCCACTTTGACAATAAGCGTTTTAATAGCTTTGAGAATGTGAACAAAGAGATCCCACATTGCTTAACGTCCTTTTCACTCGCAGAGGTCTGATATATGCTCAGTGATGAAGGTGATGCACAACTACATCATCATGAGATGCAGCTGGTACACACGGGCTTACAGTTACTCTGAAATAATCAATTTACATCGTATGAGAGTGTGTGAGCATCTGCAGATAGGGGGCACGCGTCTACATAGAAGGAGATATACACCTACCTAGCACGAAAGCATGTATGCTGCTTCTAAGGAAGTAGGGAGCTATCTTCAAATACCTACGAGCATGCGTGTGTCTACATATAGGACGAGCGTTCATGTGTCTACATTTAGGACGAACTAGCCCGTGTGTACATATAGGACGAGCGTGCATATGTCTACATATACGACCAGCGTGTGTATATTCACAGAATATTCCACCTGTTTCTCCAACGCTTGACATCCATCTATGATATTATTCTAGCATCTATATATAATAGCTTCCTCACCACTGCTAACATTAAATAGGACTACATTCCCGACAACTTATAATTGTCCACATACAATGCAATGAACTTCTATTGAATCTCAAAAGAAACAATGTAATAGACTTACAATAATTGTTTAAGAACAAAAACCACGGCAATATAACACTTTCCTCCTTCGGAGAAAGAAGTTTGAACATAGTGAGAACTTTCTTTGCTGATAAAAGTACAAAAGCTAATAAGTATACATGATAATCATGAGAAATGTTTATAAAAATGCAAATCATGTTCACTGACAGAACAGGTCACATTCAACTAACTCGAGGCAATGCATCAGCAATAACGTTGTTTTTGCTTTTTGACAAGCTTGATATATAAACCAAATTCTTGCAAAGACAGGCTCCAGCGCATTAGGCGCCGGTTTTCGTGCTTCGTTTTATAAGGAAATGTCAGTGGCTTGTGATCAGTGTACACTTGAATAGGAAACAAAAAGGAACCCAAGTACGCTTCAAATTGTTGCAAAGCTAACAACAGAGCAAGGGTTTCTTTTTCAAAGGTAGAATGATTTCTCTGATGTGTGTCAAACTTTCATGAACAATAACAAACAGGATGTTCAAAGCTTTTTGCATTTTCTTGCACCAGCTCCAGCACCAGTGTTACTCGCATCTACTGCAAATTTGATTTTTTTTCAAAGTTTATTGCTTGGAGAACAGGAGAATTCATGAGAGTGGCTTTAATTTTCTTAAAAGCAGCCGGACAATTGGTGTCCGAAATAAATTTTACTTTTTTGCCCAGTACATTAGTAAGAGGGGCCACCACATGTCAGATGTTTTGACAAAATCTAAGGTGGTAACCAGCCATACCCAGAAATCTCACAAGTTCCTATTGGTGTTGTGGAACTTGGAATTTTGTAAAAGCTTCTACCGTTGCTTGTACGGGATGTTAGTTAGCTAAAACTTCAGAATTGTTTAGCTTAAGGCTAGCATAATCAGGAACGCCACCAAACTATACAACGTCACAACTGACATCAGTATCACAATCTGATACAATACTCACAGGAGAAACAGTAGCAACACTCTGAGTAGGTACCTTGTCATTTCTTACATTATATTTTTTAATCATATTCATATGACAAAGCTGTGTCTCCTTACGATGGCCTTGTGTTTGTAACATAGTAAGTATCACTGACTTTTCTGCCAATAACATACAGACCGTGATGTCAAGCAAGTAATGGTTAACCAGAGATTGACAAACACTCTAAGACTTTATCGCCAGGACTGAAATTTCTCTATTGAGACTTTTTGTCATAATGTATTTTCATTTTGTCCTGGCATTCCTTCAAGTGATCCTTACCAACTTCACAAGCTTTTGAAAGCCTTGCCCGAAATGATGAGACATACTCTAACAATCTCATTTCAGATCTATCATTAAGCCATTGCTCCTTCGGGTACTTTAAAGGTCCACGAACGTGCGTATAGGACGATGATGTGTGCGTACGCGTGTATGTGTTCGCGTTTGTGTTTGTGTATATGATAAGATATTGTTTAAATATTACCCTCAAATCCTGGACAATGTACAAACGGTGGAGGTAGTATTGTCATTATTTGGATATCGAGATCATTTATTCGATTTGAATGTCTTTAATGATATAAAGGGACAAGAATTCAACAACGATAATTACAACCGTGCTTTAACACACGCACGAAATCGCACACACACACACATGCACGCGTGCACCGGCGCATTGATCATACCTTCCTCTCCCCAATGGCAGTTGGATCTGTATATAGCGAGTGAGCATACGTTTACATGCTTGTCGCAATAATAGAGAGTCACATGCCGGCAGGGCATACGCTGAAGCACCATTAACGAGACACTGGGGGTTCTCCCCGGAGCTGCTGAGCTACCTCCCCAGTTACATACGATAATACTTCAATTTGCTCTAATACATCAGACCTCACACAGTACTCCTACACACAGTGGCTGGTGACAGAGCTCCAGATGTAGCCACAGCCAGCCACTGCGATACACTTCATAACGCCCTAATAATTCCAATCGTGCGGATAGAGCTAAGACACACAATAGCGGAATCTGGCTCTGACCCAAGCACCGCAACGGTCACTGGAAATATTAATCACGCACTATCAGTTACCGCTTATCTCCACAACGAGGAAATAGAAGATCTTTGTTTCAATTGTCTCCGCATCAATATATGATTAGGATCGTTATCACCACAGCAGTACGTGCATAATATCCCACGGGTAACAATGATTTACTTGCTAAATATTTAAACTAGTCTTTAAGAAGCACCATTAATCAGGCAAGTTAATGATATTAAATCGCATCGATCAGGATCAATTTCCCTACATTTAACTATCGATGATTGATCAGTTCAGGACACGTGCTGCCTGGCTCTCCATCTTCTGTTATGGATGGGGGTGTTGCCGATCATCAGGTTGTGATTATCATAAGAACGGCGACTGATACAGTTATAGTTTGTTTGTTTGTTTGTTGTTTAACGCCGCACTCAGCAATATTCCAGCTATATGACGACGGCCTGTAAATAATCGAGGCTGGACCACACAATCCAGTGATTGACATCATGAGCATCGATCCACGTATTTAGGATACAATAACATACATCAACCAGGTCAGCGAGCCTGACCACCGATCCCGTTAGTCGCCTCTTACGACAAGCATAGTCGTCTTTTACGGCAGGCATGGGTTGCTGAAGACCTATTCTACCCCGGATCATCCCATTTCTACAGTAATAGTAATGTTTACAGCACGAAAGGACACTGGTATAGATGGATGGCAATAAGACATGTTTTAAGATCGTTTCAATTTCAGTGTTATAGCGACATACCATTGCAATGAGATGAATACATAATCAATATTTGTTATGCATTCTGCGTTTTAATGCAACAGTAAAAAAATCATATTAATGGGCAAATAAAGTGATATGCGTCTTCGATTATTTTACAATGTTAAACCTTGATGCTTATTTTGCCTACCGGTAGCCTAGTGGTTTAAGCGTAAGCTCGTCAAGCCGAAGACCCGGGTTCGGTTCCCCACATGGGTACCATGTGTGAAGCCCATTTACCCTGTCCCCCGTCGTGATATTCCTGGAATAATGCTAAAAGTGGCGCACTCACTTACTCATTATTTTGCCTACCAGTGTAAACATTTGTGGTCGGTGATATGCAATAAGGTGTACATGGCCACAAATGACACTTATTCTAGTGCATCTTGCCCTGTTGTGTACATTTGATAAATGGCACGTATTCTAAGGTGTCTTACCCCGTTGTGTACTCTGACTAATCACATGTATTCTCGTGTATCTTAAAGCGTTGTGTACTCTGACTAATCACATGTATTCTCGTGTATCTTAAAGCGTTGTGTACTCTGACTAATCACATGTATTCTCGTGTATCTTAAAGCGTTGTGTACTCCGACTAATCACATGTATTCTCGTGTATCTTAAAGCGTTGTGTACTCTGACTAATCACACGTATTCTCGTGTATCTTAAAGCGTTGAGTACTCTGACTAATCACATGTATTCTCGTGTATCTTAAAGCGTTGAGTACTCTGACTAATCACGTGTATTCTCGTGTATCTTAAAGCTTTGTGTATTCTAACTGATCACGTGTATTCTCGTGTATCTTAAAGCTTTGTGTACTCTGACTAAAATCACACGTATTCTTGTGTATCTTAAAGCTTTGTGTACTCCGACTAATGACATGTATTCTCGTGTATCTTAAAGCGTTGTGTACTCTGACTAATCACACGTATTCTCGTGTATCTTAAAGCGTTGAGTACTCTGACTAATCACATGTATTCTCGTGTATCTTAAAGCGTTGAGTACTCCGACTAATCACACGTATTCTTGTGTATCTTAAAGCGTTGTGTACTCTGACTAATCACATGTATTCTCGTGTATCTTAAAGCGTTGAGTACTCTGACTAATCACATGTATTCTCGTGTATCTTAAAGCGTTGAGTACTCTGACTAATCACATGTATGCTCGTGTATCTTAAAGCGTTGAGTACTCTGACTAATGACACGTATTCTCGTGTATCTTAAAGCGTTGTGTACTCTGACTAATCACACGTATTCTCGTGTATCTTAAAGCGTTGAGTACTCTGACTAATCACACGTATTCTCGTGTATCTTAAAGCGTTGTGTACTCCGACTAATCACACGTATTCTCGTGTTCGAATCCCACATTCGCCCTGATTATGATTCTCGGTTTGTTTATACCATATCTGTGTTCATGGATTTAGACGATGTGGAAAAACACCTAAGACGTGCATCACTTCGAACCAGAGTGACACGCCTTGATATACTGTTCACGACAGCCTTAAACCCACCCCACTCACTGACTCCAGTCTTCTATCCTACGGGGGCGGCCGGGTAGCCAAGTGGTTAAAGCGTTCGCTCGTCACGCCGAACACCCGGGTTCGATTCCCGACATGGGTACAATGTGTGAAGCCCATTTCTGGTGTCCCCCGCCGTGATATTGCTGGAATATTGCTAAAAGCGGCGTAAAACCATACTCACACACTCACTCTATCCTACAATGAAGTTGACAGTACATCAACATAGAAAGTGTACTACAACTTGAAACAGGCTATACTGAGATAACATATGCTGTGTTATCTTCAAAGCCGTGTCATCATCAGACAAGCTGGAGCTAGCAGCAATGTCCCCGAGTCCAGCACCACATGAAGAGCAACACAGTCCTTGTGGTTCCCTTAAGGCGTCTCCAAGTCATCTTCAAAACCGTGATTGATCTGAAGATGTCAGAGTGCAATACGGGCCTTCTTAACTTCCTTCAGTTATATTAGTTTTGCAACATCAAAGGGCGTCACTTGAGAGAATCACACTTTTCTAGTGATATTGCCTGCCTGGTTAGGGAAACGTTCACAGAACGGCAGTATCGTTCTCGCCTGTCCAATATCCTGACGTTTCCTACTTTTGCAACCAATTGTCCACTTTGACAATAAGCGTTTTAATAGCTTTGAGAATGTGAACAAAGAGATCCCACATTGCTTAACGTCCTTTTCACTCGCAGAGGTCTGATATATGCTCAGTGATGAAGGTGATGCACAACTACAACATCATGAGATGCAGCTGGTACACACGGGTTTACAGTAACTCTGAAATAATCAATTTACATCGTATGACAGTGTGTGAGCATCTGCAGATAGGGGGCACGCGTCTCCACAGAAGGAGCTATACACCTACCTAGCACGAAAGCATGTATGCTGCTTCTAAGGAAGTAGGGAGCTATCTTCACATACCTACGAGCATGCGTGTGTCTACATATAGGACGAACGTTCATGTGTCTACATTTGGGACGAACATGCCCGTGTCTACATATAGGACGAGCGTGCATATGTCTATATATACGACCAGCGTGTGTATATTCACAGAATATTCCACCTGTTTCTCCAACGCTTGACATCCATCTATGATATTATTCTAGCATCTATATATAATAGCTTCCTCACCACTGCTAACATTAAATAGGACTACATTCCCGACAACTTATAATTGTCCAAATACAATGCAATGAACTTCGACTGAATCTCAAAAGAAACAATGTAATAGACTTACAATAATTGTTTAAGAACAAAAACCACGGCAATATAACACTTTCCTCCTTCGGAGAAAGAAGTTTGAACATAGTGAGAACTTTCTTTGCTGATAAAAGTACAAAAGCTAATAAGTATACATGATAATCATGAGAAATGTTTATAAAAATGCAAATCATGTTCACTGACAGAACAGGTCACATTCAACTAACTCGAGGCAATGCATCAGCAATAACGTTGTTTTTGCTTTTTGACAAGCTTGATATATAAACCAAATTCTTGCAAAGACAGGCTCCAGCGCATTAGGCGCCGGTTTTCGTGCTTCGTTTTATAAGGAAATGTCAGTGGCTTGTGATCAGTGTACACTTGAATAGGAAACAAAAAGGAACCCAAGTACGCTTCAAATTGTTGCAAAGCTAACAACAGAGCAAGGGTTTCTTTTTCAAAGGTAGAATGATTTCTCTGATGTGTGTCAAACTTTCATGAACAATAACAAACAGGATGTTCAAAGCTTTTTGCATTTTCTTGCACCAGCTCCAGCACCAGTGTTACTCGCATCTACTGCAAATTTGATTTTTTTTCAAAGTTTATTGCTTGGAGAACAGGAGAATTCATGAGAGTGGCTTTAATTTTCTTAAAAGCAGCCGGACAATTGGTGTCCGAAATAAATTTTACTTTTTTGCCCAGTACATTAGTAAGAGGGGCCACCACATGTCAGATGTTTTGACAAAATCTAAGGTGGTAACCAGCCATACCCAGAAATCTCACAAGTTCCTATTGGTGTTGTGGAACTTGGAATTTTGTAAAAGCTTCTACCGTTGCTTGTACGGGATGTTAGTTAGCTAAAACTTCAGAATTGTTTAGCTTAAGGCTAGCATAATCAGGAACGCCACCAAACTATACAACGTCACAACTGACATCAGTATCACAATCTGATACAATACTCACAGGAGAAACAGTAGCAACACTCTGAGTAGGTACCTTGTCATTTCTTACATTATATTTTTTAATCATATTCATATGACAAAGCTGTGTCTCCTTACGATGGCCTTGTGTTTGTAACATAGTAAGTATCACTGACTTTTCTGCCAATAACATACAGACCGTGATGTCAAGCAAGTAATGGTTAACCAGAGATTGACAAACACTCTAAGACTTTATCGCCAGGACTGAAATTTCTCTATTGAGACTTTTTGTCATAATGTATTTTCATTTTGTCCTGGCATTCCTTCAAGTGATCCTTACCAACTTCACAAGCTTTTGAAAGCCTTGCCCGAAATGATGAGACATACTCTAACAATCTCATTTCAGATCTATCATTAAGCCATTGCTCCTTCGGGTACTTTAAAGGTCCACGAACGTGCGTATAGGACGATGATGTGTGCGTACGCGTGTATGTGTTCGCGTTTGTGTTTGTGTATATGATAAGATATTGTTTAAATATTACCCTCAAATCCTGGACAATGTACAAACGGTGGAGGTAGTATTGTCATTATTTGGATATCGAGATCATTTATTCGATTTGAATGTCTTTAATGATATAAAGGGACAAGAATTCAACAACGATAATTACAACCGTGCTTTAACACACGCACGAAATCGCACACACACACACATGCACGCGTGCACCGGCGCATTGATCATACCTTCCTCTCCCCAATGGCAGTTGGATCTGTATATAGCGAGTGAGCATACGTTTACATGCTTGTCGCAATAATAGAGAGTCACATGCCGGCAGGGCATACGCTGAAGCACCATTAACGAGACACTGGGGGTTCTCCCCGGAGCTGCTGAGCTACCTCCCCAGTTACATACGATAATACTTCAATTTGCTCTAATACATCAGACCTCACACAGTACTCCTACACACAGTGGCTGGTGACAGAGCTCCAGATGTAGCCACAGCCAGCCACTGCGATACACTTCATAACGCCCTAATAATTCCAATCGTGCGGATAGAGCTAAGACACACAATAGCGGAATCTGGCTCTGACCCAAGCACCGCAACGGTCACTGGAAATATTAATCACGCACTATCAGTTACCGCTTATCTCCACAACGAGGAAATAGAAGATCTTTGTTTCAATTGTCTCCGCATCAATATATGATTAGGATCGTTATCACCACAGCAGTACGTGCATAATATCCCACGGGTAACAATGATTTACTTGCTAAATATTTAAACTAGTCTTTAAGAAGCACCATTAATCAGGCAAGTTAATGATATTAAATCGCATCGATCAGGATCAATTTCCCTACATTTAACTATCGATGATTGATCAGTTCAGGACACGTGCTGCCTGGCTCTCCATCTTCTGTTATGGATGGGGGTGTTGCCGATCATCAGGTTGTGATTATCATAAGAACGGCGACTGATACAGTAACTGTTATAGTTTGTTTGTTTGTTTGTTGTTTAACGCCGCACTCAGCAATATTCTAGCTATATGACGACGGCCTGTAAATAATCGAGGCTGGGCCACACAATCCAGTGATTGACATCATGAGCATCGATCCACGTATTTAGGATACAATAACATGAATCAACCAGGTCAGCGAGCCTGACCACCGATCCCGTTAGTCGCCTCTTACGACAAGCATAGTCGTCTTTTACGGCAGGCATGGGTTGCTGAAGACCTATTCTACCCCGGATCATCCCATTTCTACAGTAATAGTAATGTTTACAGCACGAAAGGACACTGGTATAGATGGATGGCAATAAGACATGTTTTAAGATCGTTTCAATTTCAGTGTTATAGCGACATACCATTGCAATGAGATGAATACATAATCAATATTTGTTATGCATTCTGCGTTTTAATGCAACAGTAAAAAAATCATATTAATGGGCAAATAAAGTGATATGCGTCTTCGATTATTTTACAATGTTAAACCTTGATGCTTATTTTGCCTACCGGTAGCCTAGTGGTTTAAGCGTAAGCTCGTCAAGCCGAAGACCCGGGTTCGGTTCCCCACATGGGTACCATGTGTGAAGCCCATTTACCCTGTCCCCCGTCGTGATATTCCTGGAATAATGCTAAAAGTGGCGCACTCACTTACTTATTATTTTGCCTACCAGTGTAAACATTTGTGGTCGGTGATATGCAATAAGGTGTACATGGCCACAAATGACACTTATTCTAGTGCATCTTGCCCTGTTGTGTACATTTGATAAATGGCACGTATTCTAAGGTGTCTTACCCCGTTGTGTACTCTGACTAATCACACGTATTCTCGTGTATCTTAAAGCGTTGTGTACTCTGACTAATCACACGTATTCTCGTGTATCTTAAAGCGTTGAGTACTCTGACTAATCACATGTATTCTCGTGTATCTTAAAGCGTTGTGTACTCTGACTAATCACGTGTATTCTCGTGTATCTTAAAGCTTTGTGTATTCTAACTGATCACGTGTATTCTCGTGTATCTTAAAGCTTTGTGTACTCTGACTAAAATCACACGTATTCTTGTGTATCTTAAAGCTTTGTGTACTCCGACTAATGACATGTATTCTCGTGTATCTTAAAGCGTTGTGTACTCTGACTAATCACACGTATTCTCGTGTATCTTAAAGCGTTGAGTACTCTGACTAATCACACGTATTCTCGTGTATCTTAAAGCGTTGTGTACTCCGACTAATCACACGTATTCTCGTGTATCTTAAAGCGTTGAGTACTCTGAATAATCACATGTATTCTCGTGTATCTTAAAGCGTTGTGTACTCTGAAAAATCACACGTATTCTCGTGTATCGTAAAGCTGTGTGTACTCTGACTAATGACACGTATTCTCGTGTATCTTAAAGCTTTGTGTATTCTAACTGATCACGTGTATTCTCGTGTATCTTAAAGCTTTGTGTAAATCGACTAATCACACGTATTCTTGTGTATCTTAAAGCGTTGTGTACTCTGACTAATGACATGTATTCTCGTGTATCTTAAAGCGTTGTGTACTCTGATTAATCACACGTATGCTCGTGTATCTTAACGCTTTGTGTATTCTAACTAATCACACGTATTCACGTGTATCGTAAAGCTCTGTGTACGCCGACTAATGACACGTATTCTCGTGTATCTTAAAGCTTTGTGTACGCCGACTAATCACACGTATTCTCGTGTATCTTAAAGTTCTTGAAATACAGTCCTTAATATGAGACCTTTCAGTCATATATTCAGTAGTCGCGTTCAACGATGACTTTCCACTGTGTTGTCTTCCAAGTTCCAGAATTATAAGACTTTTATCACATGGGTTGTCTGTGAATCTTTAGCAACAACACGAAAGCTTCACTAATGAAATTCACTAAACATAAATATATCGACATTCTAGATTATATTACAAACGACTGGATGTGTTTGTACCTGCATTTCATGCCATTATTGCTTGATTTAAGCGACATTTCGTTGATTTAAACGACATGTTCTTGAATCAATATTAGTTTTGATTCTGTGAATGTTCTGTTGTAAAATTCCTTTTTCTAATCCGCTCTGACTGTAAAACGGATGTAAATTTCTATATTTGTGCCACATTACAATCTTTTGCTGGAGATTACTGCTGTCTTTCTGTGAGTTTTATTGCATGTGTAGAATGTCATTAATGTTTTTACGCCCCCCTATGCGAAGCATTAAACGAATTAACTTTTTCTTGTTTTACAATGTAATGAGCGGCCGAGTAAAGTGCAGGATCGCCTGCATAAACATGCACCGCGCTGACATAGCACCGCGCATAAATCCAACAGAGCGCCGTGAGAAATGCCCTGCTGCAATTGATGGCATGATGAATGATACGTTCACTTTGTATAGGCTGTTTTCGCCTATTAGTGTCAAAGTTGGACCAAGCTGTAATGACAGATGGAGAGAGTTCACTGGGAAGGCAGGGGGGGGGGGGGGGGGGGGGGGGGGGGGTGGGTGTCGAGGTAGATCTGGTTCGGAAGTAATTTTCTATCCAATATTAAATTATATATAATAAAAACAACGAGGATTATTCAACAGTTGCTGGATGATCTTCAATAGTAGTAGTAGTAAGCAGCAGTAGAAGCTATTGTGTGTTTGTTTGTTTGTTGTTTAACTCCACAGTCAGCAATTTTCCAGCTATATGGCGGCGGTCTGTAAATAATCGAGTCTGGACCAGACAATCAGCTTATTGACATCATGAGCATGGATCTACGCAGTTGGGACAAGATGACATGCATCAACCACGTCATCGAGCCTGGCAACCCGATAAAAGTCTTTTGAGTAAATGATATACGCACATATACATATTTGATGTCTATTAAAAGCTGGTTATTAATTGCTATATCTTTGCATAATAACCACACGGTTTATAATTCCAAATAACGTATATGGCCTCCAAACATACAGGCGTGCACATGACGTCGAATACAGTTCAATTGGTGTCGAATGTTCTGATCCCAACGACGTTCTATGGGTGACATGTCTGTGAAAGTGCTGGCCAGGTGAAAATATTGACGTTGTTCGTGTCCAGAAACTGTTGTACAACAGGGCTGGCATTGTCCAGTTGAAACAAGACCCTGGGGTTGCGATGTAAGAACGGTAACACGACAGGTAGTAGCACGAGGTCAGTATAACGCTTGGTTATAAGATTTGCACCAATGACAACTATTATTGCCTCTGTGCCAGCGCCAAATGGCAAGTCTCCTGAATACGACAAGGAGCTCACACATGTCGTGTTCCACGGTCGGCTCTGAACAGCTGGAACCTGTTGTCATCAGAAAATACACACGTTGTCAGTTATGACATTGCCAACGTTGAACTTGGCGCGCCCAACGAAAACGCCGAAGTCGATATTGCCTCGTCAACGCCAATCATCTGAAGGTCGGCGACATATTGTGTCACGTCTGCTGACACGTCAAAGCTGAGTTCAGATGACGAGTTCAGTGAGGAATCTGTTACGTAGGTCCAAGGTGGAAGTTGGTCCTCAATAGCTGTTCTGTCAGTCATCCAGTTCCGCTGCATCAACTTGGTGACCGTCGTTTTCGTGCACGTAATTCCACACACCACCCCCACCTCCAATGAACCTCGCATGTTCTTGCCGCGGATAGATTAACATTGCACTGAATACAACACGCAATGCCAATAAAACGCATTCACCGATACACACCACGAACGTACTGTAAAACCTCAAGGCTTTATTGTTTGGAAGAATGTTAATGTTTTTTAATTAGCGTGGTATTATAATGTTAAGAGCGCAGTCGATTGATGTCAACGTCAACTGACCCACGCACACAGACATATCAAGAGAAAATACGTACGCAATACACAGCAAATGGTGTGGATTCTGAACATGATCATCAATTCTGAAACTGTAATTGTAAATGTTTCTACATTTCAAAGCTTTCACATAGCATTTGGAACGTCATTGCCCCACTTCATCGTGAATAACATGTTTATTTCAAGCGAGACGTTTGACATTTACACTGAGTCGGAAATTCGCTGCATTGTGGAAGAAAAGAAGCTTTTTTGTGTCGAACCTTTGCTGATACCGGCAGGAAACACGCTCTCTTCCATCACATGCTTGTTTTCAACATAAATCTATTCACATTTACACAAAAAGTGTTAACAAGATTAAGTGAGTGTGCAGTGTTCACCCCTTGAGCATAGTGGCTGGACCAGAAGCCCCGACTTCTCTCTTCCCAGCATCATGTGTCACATCTTTCTCATTAATTTGTTCGATTTACTACCCTATAAAACGTGCAAATAGGCAGGCAACATTGCATGGGCAGACCAACTGCATGGCGTCGCATTCACGGAATACAAAAAGCAACTATGTCAAACGTGCAACCCATTTCATAATGGAATTATTTAAGTTTGAGGCATATTTAGTTTGATTGCGTTGCAGAAAGTGTAGGGTCGATTGTGTCCTTGCCTACCGACCTTTCAAGACAGACCACCGTGTTCCGAATCAGCGTTAACCAACATGAGGGACTTAAAACTTCTCAACTTGTAGCTTATTGATAAAGAACAGCGAGAGAATCGTACATGATAGATGGCTACAGACATATTGATGTACATAACAGAGGGCTAAAGACAGAGAGATGCACATGACAGAGGGCTAAAGACAGAGAGATGCACATGACAGAGGGCTAAAGACAGAGAGATGCACATGACAGAGGGCTAAAGACAGAGATGTACATGGCAGAGGGCCAAAGTCAGAGATGTACATGACAGAGGGCTGAAGACAGAGAGATGCACATGACAGAGGGATAAAGACAGAGAGATGCACATGACAGAGGGCTAAAGACAGAGATGTACATGACAGAGGGCCAAAGACAGAGAGATGCACATGACAGAGGGCTAAAGACAGAGAGATGCACATGACAGAGGGCTAAAGACAGAGAGATGCACATGACAGAGGGCTAAAGACAGAGATGTACATGACAGAGGGCTAAAGACAGAGAGATGCACATGACAGAGGGCTGCAGACAGAGATGTACATGACAGAGGGCTAAAGACAGAGATTTACATGACAGAGGGCTGCAGACAGAGAGATGCACATGACAGAGGGCCAAAGACAGAGAGATGCACATGACAGAGGGCTAAAGACAGAGAGATGCACATGACAGAGGGCTAAAGACAGAGAGATGCACATGACAGAGGGCTAAAGACAGAGATGTACATGACAGAGGGCTAAAGACAGAGAGATGTACATGACAGAGGGCTAAAGACAGAGATGTACATGACAGAGGGCTAAAGACAGAGAGATGCACATGACAGAGGGCTAAAGACAGAGAGAAGCACATGACAGAGGGCTACAGACAGAGATGTCACATGACAGAGGGCTAAAGACAGAGAGATGTACATGACAGAGGGATAAAGACAGAGATGCACATGACAGAGGGCTAAAGACAGAGATGTACATGACAGAGGGCTGCAGACAGAGAGATGCACATGACAGAGGGCTAAAGACAGAGAGATGTACATGACAGAGGGATAAAGACAGAGAGATGCACATGACAGAGGGCTAAAGACAGAGATGTACATGACAGAGGGCTAAAGACAGAGAGATGCACATGACAGAGGGCTAAAGACAGAGAGATGTACATGACAGAGGGCTAAAGACAGAGAGATGCACATGACAGAGGGCTAAAGACAGAGAGAAGCACATGACAGAGGGCTACAGACAGAGATGTCACATGACAGAGGGCTAAAGCTAGAGAAATGTATATGCAGCATGTTTACGTCATGATATACAGAATAAGATACGTTAACACCACATTTTGTTCATGGCGTCAAATATCCATTCGTGGCAAAGGGGAATAATTGATGAAAGCCTATTTAAACGCATGCATGTATTGTATAAAAAACAATAAAAACATGGTTCCTTCAATTATTGGGATTAGAAAAGCAGGAATGCATACCGTCCGTAGAACTGTCATGATATCACGCGATATGCCCCGAAATACATTTCACAAATAGTCTCATGTGGAAAGGATCGTCGTGACAATGTGAATGATTCATTTCTTTCATCGCCTCCCGTGAAATCCTAAACCAAAAAAAATCTAAATCTTAATAAGTTCCATGTCCCCTTGAGATTTTTAACAAATATGGTGATTGGGTTGTTCTTATCTTCTAAAGCCCGTAACAAATATAATGAGTTCAATTTTAGTTTTATCTTCGAAAACATGTAACGATTCACCGACGCATGGGAAGTTATAACGCTTTAGTTATTTTATCTGGCTATAATTCTTGAAGCATGCAGATTTACTGTGAAGAAATCAATTGATATTGATTCTAAAACACGCATAGAGGCATGTTTTATAAACTCTAGAAGGAGAGGAAGCCAAGGAAAGGAGTTCCCTGTGTCATTTATCACGACAAAGCTAATTGTTTATTCTCACCATGAAGTCTTATTTGACAGTGTTTTCATCATGATTAGCACTGATGCTCTCTAAGGGACATAATTACTTATGTGATGGAGTGACGCTCTTTCCTCATCGTGAAGCCTGTCAGTAGAGGGACTGCTGCCTATCTATGGGAAGATGCTAACACACTGACAAACTACAAGATGGGGGGAGCCGGTGCTTGTCTGTTGGTGAACATACTGAAACACTACAAGAATGGGAGAGCCGGTGCTTGTCTGTAGGTGAACATACTGAAACACTACAAGATGGGGGGAGCCGGTGCTTGTCTGTTGGTGAACATACTGAAACACTACAAGAAGGGGAGATCCGGTGCTTGTCTGTAGGTGAACATATCGACACACTACAAAATGGGGAGAGCTGGTGCTTGTCTGCAGGTGATTCTGACACATTACGAGATTGGGAGAGCTGTTGTTTGTCTTTAGGTGAACCCGCTGACACACTACAAGATGGGGAGAGCCGGTGCTTGTATGTAGGTGAACATACTGAAACACTACAAGATGGGGAGAGCCGGGTGCTTGTCTGTTGGTGAACATACTGAAACACTACAAGATGGGGAGAGCCGGTGCTTGTCTGTAGGTGAACATACTGAAACACTACAAGATGGGGAGAGCCGGTGCTTGTCTTTAGGTGAACATACTGAAACACTTCAAGATGGGGAGAGCCGGTGCTTGTCTGTAGGTGAACATACTGAAACACTGCAAGATGGGGAGAGCCGGGTGCTTGTCTGTTGGTGAACATACTGAAACACTACAAGATGGGGAGAGCCGGTGCTTGTCTGTTGGTGAACATACTGAAACACTGCAAGATGGGGAGAGCCGGTGCTTGTCTGTTGGTGAACATACTGAAACACTACAAGATGGGGAGAGCCGGTGCTTGTCTGTTGGTGAACATACTGAAACACTACAAGATGGGGAGAGACGGTGCTTGTCTGTAAGTGAACATATCGACACACTACAAGATGGGGGGAGCCGGTGCTTGTCTGTAGGTGAACATATCGACACACTACAAGATGGGGAGAGCTGGTGCTTGTCTGTAGGTGAACATATCGACACACTACAAGATGGGGAGAGCTGGTGCTTGTCTGTAGGTGAACATATCGACACACTACAAGATGGGGAGAGCTGGTGCTTGTCTGTAGGTGAACATATCGACACACTACAAGATGGGGAGAGCTGGTGCTTGTCTGTAGGTGAACATACTGAAACACTACAAGATGGGGAGAGACGGTGCTTGTCTGTTGGTGAACATACTGAAACACTACAAAATGGGGAGAGCCGGTGCTTGTCTGTAGGTGTACATATCGACACACTACAAGATGGGGAGAGCCGGTGCTTGTCTGTTGGTGAACATATCGACACACTACAAGATGGGGAGAGCCGGTGCTTGTATGTAGGTGAACATATCGACACACTACAAGATGGGGGGAGCCGGTGCTTGTCTGTTGGTGAACATACTGAAACACTACAAGATGGGGAGAGCTGGTGCTTGTCTGTTGGTGAACATACTGAAACACTACAAAATGGGGAGAGCCGGTGCTTGTCTGTAGGTGAACATATCGACACACTACAAGATGGGGGGAGCCGGTGCTTGTCTGTTGGTGAACATACTGAAACACTTCAAGATGGGGAGAGCCGGTGCTTGTCTGTAGGTGCACATACTGAAACACTACAAGATAGGGAGAGCCGGTGCTTGTCTGTTGGTGAACATACTGAAACACTACAAAATGGGGAGAGCCGGTGCTTGTCTGTAGGTGAACATATCGACACACTACAAGATGGGGGGAGCCGGTGCTTGTCTGTTGGTGAACATACTGAAACACTACAAGATGGGGAGAGACGGTGCTTGTCTGTAGGTGAACATATCGACACACTACAAGATGGGGGAGAGCTGGTGCTTGGTCTGTGGGTGAACATATCGACACACTACAAGATGGGGAGAGCTGGTGCTTGTCTGCAGGTGAACCCGCTGACCCACTACAAGATGGGGAGAGCCGGTGCTTGTCTGTTGGTGAACATACTGAAACACTACAAGATGGGGAGAGCTGGTGCTTGTCTGTAGGTGAACATATCGACACACTACAAGATGGGGAGAGCTGGTGCTTGTCTGCAGGTGAACCCGCTGACCCACTACAAGATGGGGAGAGCCGGTGCTTGTCTGTAGGTGAACATACTGAAACACTGCAAGATGGTGGTGCTTGGCTGTAGGCGAATCTGACACATTAGGAGATTGGGAGAGCTGTTGTTTGTCTATAGGTGAACCCGCTTACACACTAAAAGATGGGGAGAGCTGGTGTTTGTCTGTAGGTGAATCTGCTGACACACTAGAAGACGGGAAGAGCTAGTGCTTGTCTGTAGGTGAATCTGCTGACACATTACAAGATGGGAAGAGTTGGTGCTTGTCTGTAGGTGAACATACTGAAACACTACAAGATGGGGAGAGCTGGTGCTTGTCTGTAGGTGAAACTCCTGACACACAACAAGATGGACAGGGTCTGTACGTGTCTATTTCCAAATGGGGAGGGTGTTGTTTGTGTATAGGTGAATCTACTGACTACTTAAGTTAAGAAGATGCTGCTTGTCTATGGGAGATCTATTGTCTACTGGAGTGATGCAGAAAGATGCTGCTTGTCTAAGAGAGATCTATTGTCTACTTGAGTGATGCAGACAGATGCTGCTTGTCTAAGAGAGATCTATTGTCTAATTGAGTGATGCAGAAAGATGCTGCTTGTGTAAGAGAGATCTATTGTCTACTTGAGTGATGCAGAAAGATGCTGCTTGTCTAAGAGAGATCTATTGTCTACTTGAGTGATGCAGAAAGATGCTGCTTGACTGTCTAAGAGAGATCTATTGTCTACTTGAGTGATGCAGAAAGATGCTGCTTGTTTATGTAGAGATACGTTGTCGTCTTGAGTAGTAAATAGTGGAGGGGCTTGTCTCCCTTTGCAGATTGTGACGTAGCTCGTTGTTCTTTCCTGGATCGCTCCTTTTCATATTCGTTACTGTACGTTCGTGATAAAAAAATGCAATGTGGCTATGGAAAGACTATAATACACGTGAATAAGTCCTAGGCTAGGTACCAGTCTTTCTTACCAACAAAGACAAAGTGAGCAATGTGAATGTACATACGTTTCTCTATCTCTCTTCTTTCCTTTCTGTTACTTCATTTATTAACTGAAAAAGCATGCACGTAAACCTATGCCACAGGGCGAGTTGTGATATCTTGTGCCCAATCCTTTTCATGAGAATACAAAAAGTTAAAACTAAACTAAACAAAGACAAAGTACGAGATATAGAAGTGATGTTTTCAGGTTGAAAAGAGAAACATTTTAGTGCATCTGAAACACATTGTTTCCATCTTATTTGGAACATTTACAGGATATAGGTTACGGTTGTGTGGAACGGTCATTTATATCCATGAGAATAAATACAAGTTGTCTGAGTCTAGATGTGCTTGGGGGGATGTGAAAATAACGTAATGTTCTATGATCACGTCTGACTTACTGGACCAGCCATGTAATTACAGCAAATCAAAACGGCGCTGCAGTCAGACCAGACACATATACTGTCAGTCACGCACAGCATCCGTCAAGCAAATAGCTCCACGGACTGAAATATAGTGATCTAGTGTAATTGCATAATATGAAAAACATTAGCATCCTTCCGTATTGTGACTTCAGCACGAAAATAGCCTACATGTTTAACGGTAGAACCAATCGCGTGAGGGCCTTGTGGGCATTGAACTGTAGCAGATTGTTCCGCTATCTTTGGTTAAATATTCTGTATATTCGTGAATTGTAACATAACAGCAAAACAAAACGTTATGGATTAATTTCTTTTAAACATTGGCTTTTGTTTTGTTGTAAGTAAGATTCGGAAGATGGGTGAGTTTGTTTTTTACGCAATTTTGAACAGTATTTAAGTTACAGCACGTCATGTCAGATTGATGTCGGGGGGGGGAGAGGGGGGACGTCTGAAGAGATGCAGGTTTTCAATGTTTACCACCTGTTGAAACCAACGGGGTAAATGGAGATTTACCCTTCTGTTTGGTTCGCTTTGCTGATATTTCAAAGGCTTTTGATTTGGTAAATTAGTTAGGGTGGTAACGCAACTAATTCAGCATTGTCCTGTGCTCCATGTGGAGTTTTCATAAGATAACTTTATTTCAGGGACTAAGAGAGAGAGAGAGAGAGAGAGAGAGAGAGAGAGAGAGAGAGAGAGAGAGAGAGAGAGAGAGGAGAGAGAGAGAGAGAGAGAGAGAGAGAGAGAGAGAGAGAGAGAGAGTATATGGATGTATATATATTATGGGGAACACAGCGTGTTTCGGGGTATATGCTTACCTTCATCAGGTGTATGATGATTATATTCCGTATATTCTCTCTCATGTGAATTCGCTTCTGAATGCCATTCCAAGTCTTGATATGTTTATGAGGCTGTGCAGTTTAGGACAACCATATCGTCATAACTTTACATGCACGACTAATGGGGCTGCTGTAACAGTGCTCCACCATGGGCAGAGGGCCTTCCCCTGTGCTGAAATAGACTATGATGAATATGTTTTTACAGGTGAGAATTTGATACGCAGAAACTGGACGTTTGAAACCTCTGGCATCGATTACAAGGACGTCCACAACTCTGAAAACACATTCGCTCGGCATATACCAGATCTATTCAGGGCACTCGTATGATAAAATTGCTATTACACGGGAGTGAGTTGAGTATTCTCTATATCTTACAGCTGGAGCACATCGAGAAGATGCACTTCACTGTGTGGAGATGTGAGAAGATGTGGCCGAAATAAGTTGTGTACAAGTCGTATATTAAATCTTTACAGGATTATTTCGTCAATACATGAAATAAAAACATGTTAATGCAATGATATGCATGTTCTGTGTAATAATGCTTCGTCAGTCTCAAACATGACACGACAAAATCTCAAGACAATTATTATTTAAATATATCCTTTTGTTTCTCAGTAATTTGTTTAGTTATAGGTTGTCAAATCACCTATACATTTATTTCAGCTTTTTATTCAAATACTAGTTGATTAATGAATGATGAAACGTCAATGTTATGGCGTTAGGTTAACAGGAAATAGCTAAAAAATTGTTGATTCTATTCACCAATATTTATTGTTTATTTGTTGTTTAACGCCGCACTCAGCAATATGAAAACTACACTCTCTCAAAAAAGAAACGCAACCCCTATATTTTCAAGATGTTTATCTCAATATTCAAGTTATTATAACACATTTATTATTGAAGAAAACAACATGAAATTTGGTATGGTGGCAGTACAGTTATGCAAGTTTAAGTCCAGGCTTCGACAGTTCTCTCACTAAGATTGACTTGACGCAAGGGGGCGTCTTTCTCAGTACCTCGTATGAGCGCCACGAGCTGCGATCACAGCATTGCACCTCCCTGGAACAGAACGGATTAGACGCCGGATTCTTTCCTGAGGGACTGCTCTCCACTCCTCCTGCAGTGCAACGGCTAGTGCATCCAACGTCTCGGGCGGCGGTGTACGTGCACGTACTCGTCGATCCAGATAATCCCAAAGATGTTCGATTGGGTTGATGTCTGGTAATCGGGAGGGTCATGGTAACACGTTGACGTTAGAATTCTGGAGAAAATTCACTGTTGCATGAACAGTGTGCGGCTGGGCGTTGTCGTGTTGATAGAGCTCCCTCTGTTGGTCGATAATCGGCAGAAGATGAGGCTGTAAAACGTCATTGATATAGCGCTGAGCTGTCAAATTGCCACAAATGATCACCAAGTCTGATCTTTGGTTGTAAGACATGGCTTCCCACACCATGACGCTCCCACCACCAAATCTGTCGACCCGCCGAACACATTTCGGGGCAAAACGTTAGTTTCCTCTTTTATAGACACGCTGTCTTCCGTCACGGCGTTGTAAGCGAAAACGTGATTCGTCACTAAACCAGACGCGCCTCCAGTTTCTGAGGGTCCATATCCGAACGTTGGTGCACCACCTGAGTCGTTGGCGTCGATGTTCGTGGCGTAAAACAGGTCCAATAAGTGGTCTTCTTGCACGTAGACCGGCCTCTCGTAGACGGTTCCTAATTGTTTGTGCGGACACTCTTCTCAAAACTGGCACCTATGTTGCAGTGACGGTAGGTGTGGCTAGCCGATTACGTAGGTGGGTGACCCGGATGAATCGATCCTGAGATGGTGTGGTAACACTTGGCCTACCATTTCTGGGGCGATCTTCAGTTGCATGAAACTGGGTGTATTCGCTCCAAAGTAGGGAATCGTTGTTTTATGAATATTGAGGTGCCAGGCAACGTTTCCAAAGCTTTGTCCGGCCTCAATACGACAAATTGCGATATTCCGATCTGCAGCACTCAACCGTGGCATATTCGACCTTGTCTTTCGGTGAAAATGATAGAGTGAATTGCTAATCAACACGTGCTTTTATAAACCCATACTTCTACTGCTCTTTCCATGAATTGCACGTGCATGAGGCTTTTGGCATGGGCCACGTGACAATTTTGCTCACTATGATAAAAGTAACAATAAAATGCCCTTGTGCACGAAAGTTAATGTATATGGGCGCTTACGTTAATAAACAGTGTACATGGTATACGTGCATATCAGAAAAACTGTATTTACAATCAACATTTTTCTTTTTGGGGCTTTCTAACATTTTCAGACTGGGGTTGCGTTTCTTTTTTGAGAGAGTGTATAAGACGGCGGTCTGTAAATAATCGAGTCTGGACCAGACAATCCAGTCATTGACATCATGAGCATCGATCCACGCAATTGGGATACGATGACATGCATCAACCAATTCAGCGAGCCTGACCACCCGATCCCGTTAGTCGCCTCTTACGACAAACATCGTCGCCTTTTACTGTTTGAATGGGTTGCTGAAGACCTATTCTCTCCCGGATCTTCACGGGACTATTAACCAAATGGCCCTTTTGGATCTAATTTGTTTCGTATTGTATATCGCAGAATGTGGGGTTACCTTAAGCTCATTAAGCTAATTTAAGGAAATCATGTTGATGACCACACGCTCTCAGAACCTAAAAGACATTGAATTTCAAAACACCCCTTTCTTGTAACAAATGTTATATTTTGGATTACACTTTCTGTGTAAAGTACAGATTCTCGTACTTTCTAAATGACATTGTGTGTTCATACCTTTCGGCCATGGGGGCCCGTGCCAGTTTACACGTGTCAGAAGCTTACACAAAGTACATGATCTGGACTACCATTTGTCGGATTTTCATTTTTGTGGAAGCCTCGGTGGCTGAGTGGGTTAGATCGCGGACTTTGTGTGCTGGCGATTAGGTGTCAAACTCTTGCAGTGTGGGTTCGAGTCTCAGACGGGACTCAACCCGTAAACTTACGGGAATCTGTACTTTACAAAGAAAGAGTTATCCCAAATATAACATTGGTTACATTTGACCACTTTCTAAATGGCATTGTGTGTGCTCATCAATTTGTTATTGAAATTAGAATATCTAGTTAAACAAATAAAACAAAGCACGTTGGCAATGTTTGCCACCTGAACTTATTGAATTAGGAGCAGAGGGCTTTAAATACAGAATTGCCAAAGTCTACTGTACTTTGGACACCGTATACTCCGACTTACAAGATAACAGAACGTGAAAGCTATTTAGCTGTTTACCACGTTTCAAGTTTTGTAGTTTTGCAAGGTAATGTGTTAAATTTCCATTGTGCAGGATCACTTCCATAATGGGATTGACTCAATCGATTGGCAGTTACTTTCATGTTCTTGAAACTTTGCATCTGTACATAATTTCTTCACTATGAGCAAAAGATTTGTGTAAACATGCGCTCTTATTTGTTTCAAATGTGGACGTATAAAATTCATCAAATCTGAAGGCACTAGATATACATTTCCACCAATAATATAATTATAGTATTTCTTTACATACAGCATTTATAAAACAAGCTAAATATTCAAGATTCTAAGCAAGCTTTTGAAAACCACGATGAACAAAAACAATTCCTGAATTAACACCCCTGTCTGTGCTATTCCAACAGTGGCAGTGAAGAGGCAATTGTTGCAAGCGACTGGAACGTGTAGCGCCGGAAGTAATATTCGCCTAAATATCTACCGCTTAGCGCATGCAAATCAAGGGCAGATAAGTATGTTTCTAATAGACCCTGTGAGAAGTCAATTTAGAGTAGCGTCCCTTGAATATAATTTTAAAAAATGCTCCCTGACGTTGTTACAACTTTGGGCCAACTTATATAATCAGGCCGCGACAGTGCCAACCAACACCAACGTGTGCCTACGTCTGAAAGGCTATCTGGAGCCGCGTTAAACTCAACTCGCTCACTTCTCCACCGAAAGCCGATGGTCAGAAACGAGGGAATCAACAGACAGATAGCCACGTAGAGGGGAGGTAAACAGGTAGGACGTATTTACCAAGCACATACTGATAAGTGGCACGCGTCAATGGGGAGTACTGTGGTCCTCCGTGGACGACATCGCAACTCCGGGGTGAACGTGAAAGCCGTGATATTACATTCAACTTCAACTGGGAGGGGGAAATTGAGGAGAGCACCGACACGATGGCCGATAGCTCTGTTTCTCACAGCCTTGGCAGGGAAGCATGCTCACCGGATTACTCTATCTGTTCACGGACTGTTTCACAGCAGAATCAGCTCCACGCGAGAAATTACATTAAACACAATCACAGTAATCCCATTGTAGCCAGAATGTGAATGAAGTTTCAATTATCTTCTTTATCCCCTTTGCGTCTGTCAACTCGTGCATTGTCTGTCATGATAACCAGCCCTTGTCATGATATTGTCACCCCCCATCCCTTGTCATGATATTGTCCCCTCAACCATCCCATATCATGAAAATGTCCCTCCCCCACAAACACGCACAGCACCCCTTGTCATGATATTGTCTCCCAACCATCCCAGTTCCTGATATTGCCCCCCCCCCCCCCTCCACATACACACACAGCCACCCCTTGTCATGATATATTGTCTCCAAACCATCCCATGTCATGATAATGTCCCTCCTCCACAAACACACACAGCACCCCTTGTCTTGATATTGTCTCCCAACATCCCATGTCATGATATTGCTCCCCCAACCCCCTCCCCACACCCACCCCCCGCATACACACACCACCCTTGTCATGATATATTGTCTCCCAACATGTCCCTCCCCCCTCCACCATCTCTTGTCATGATATTGTACCTTCCCCTTCCCATCCCTTGTCATGATATTGTACCTTCCCCTTCCCATCCCTTGTCATGATATTGTACCTTCCCCTTCCCATCCCTTGTCATGATATTGTACCTTCCCCTTTCCCATCCCTTGTCATGATATTGTACCTTCCCCTTCCCAACCCTTGTCATGATATTGTACCTTCCCCTTCCCATCCCTTGTCATGATATTGCTGCCCAGCCCAACCACCTCTTGTCATGATCCTAACGTCCACTTCACCCTCACGTGTCATGACACTTCCCTTCCACCATCACGTGCCATGAGCCTTTCCCTTCCATCCTCACGTGGCATGACCCTTTCCCTTCCACCATCACGTGTCATGACCCTTTCCCTTCCACCATTACATGACCCTTTCCCTTTCACCATCACGTGTCAAAACCCTTTCCCTTCCACCATCACGTGTCATGACACTTTCCCTTTCACCATCACGTGTGATGACACTTTCCCTTCCACCATCACGTGTCATGACCCTTTCCCCTTCCACCATCACGTGTCATGACCCTTTCCCTTCCATCCTCACGTGTCATGACCCTTTCCCTTCCACCATCACGTGTCATGACACTTGCCCTTTCACCATCACGTGTCATGACCCTGTCCCTTCCACCATCACGTGTCATGACACTTGCCCTTTCACTATCACCTGTCATGACCCTTTCCCTTCCACCATCACGTGTCATGACCCTTTCCCCTTTCACCATCACGTGTCATGACACTTTCCCTTCCACCATCACGTGTCATGACCCTTTCCATTCCACCATCACGTGTGACGACACTTTCCCTCCCACCATCACGTTTCATGACACTTTCCCTTCTATCATGACGTGTCATGACCCTTTCCCTTCCACCATCACGTTTCATGACACTTTCCCTTCTATCATCACGTGTCAAAACCCTTTCCCTCCCACCATCACGTGTCATGACACTTTCCCTTCTATCATCACGTGTCAAAACCCTTTCTCTCCCACCATCAAGTGTCATGACGCTATCCTAACGGCCACGTCAACCTCACCAATCCCTACCAATAAAACATCCGATTCGTCTTTCTGTGCCACCGGTTCCGTCTCAGTCTGGTATATCAGTATGCACTTACGCGACCACTGATGACTGATACGTTTTAGTTAAAGCAGGTATCTGTAAATAGAGGTGCTCGTTCCTCCACTAGAGAGTCATGCCGGTAGAATATATATCAATAACAGACGCGCAATGTTAAAGCCATGCACGCCACTGACATAATAGTGTCATTATAAGAATAGAACATTCAGAAGAATAAATCAATTATTAACTACATTTAGCTCCGTGTGATTCTAACTTGATAGTTAGATGTTAGAGGGCCTATTTACATGAATAATTTACATTACATGGGTTTCACATCTGATTAGTAAATTTGATTACCAAAATATTCACGCATCGTTATTAAATTATGACAGTGTGCGTGTCAAGTACCGACTCCCCCCCCCCCCCCCCCCCCCCCCCCCCCCCCCCCCCCCCCACACACACACACACACACACACACACTGAAAAGCTAAATATGTACAACACCATGTTATAAGAAGTATCTACCTAATTATGATCAAGCAGATAAATAAACGGGTCTCTCTTTTTGAACTTATCCAGATTCTAGGTGTCGTAGGGGTAATTGTGTAAACGTTTTCTTCTCTGTCAAATGTCTAAAACGACGGCATAAACATATTTGCATATGTGATGAACCTGATGACCAAAAGTGAGTGACATTCATAACACACCCATCCATTTCACGTCTATCTTCCAGAATACGATGAACAGCCAGTTTTAGAGTACTGTATATCATTACCAAGGTAATCAGATGTTGTGGCATGAGGTAAATGTATGCAGTGATACACGTTGCTGTTTCATTTTCATTACTATAAGTAATAAGTAACACCTGGAAGTGTATCTTTTAAAACGTGACTGGGGATCTTAAGAATGGAGTTTTGTGGATGTTAGCTTCTTCGTAAGCACCTACTCCACATTGTTGAATGTGTGTCCGCAATAAGGGGCACAGGTGGCCCAGTCATCTAAGGCACCGCGATTCGCTGTGCAGAGTTGCCCTCCCTTGGGCACGCCAGAAACCTATGATTGTGGGTTCGAATCCCGGTTCGCCCCGATTATGTTTTCTAGGTTTGTCAGCACCATGCTCGTGCTCGTGGGTTTCACCGAAGTGGTAAAAGGTCTGAGACCTGCATCACTTCGGGCTTTCCTCCCACATTAAGCTGACACGCCGTGATATAACTGGAATAATGTTAACAGCGGCGTTAAAAACCCAACTCACTCACACTCTGTCCGCAACACAGAAGCTTATATCAACTTGGCTCTTATGTATACAACCTCAAACTGCCCAAAGATTGACATTTGTGATAATTGTGTTTAAATATTAGGATATATGCCCCCTTATGATCAATGACATCTTCAGAACATGATTTGATTCATCTTTCCTAATTCTTCACATATCTGTTGTTTGTTTTGTTTGTTTGTTTGTTTGTTGTTTAACGCCGCAATCAGCAACACCCCAGCTATATGATGGCGGTCTGTAAATAATCGATTCTGCACCTGACAAACCAGTGATTGACATCATGAGCATAGATCTACGCAATTGGGACACGATGACATCAAAGACGTATATACGCCTTTTACGGCAAGCATGGGTTGCTGAAACCTATTCTGTCCCGGATCTTCGCGCGGGTCCTTGACATATCTAATAGCACCAGCGTCAACATTGTTCAAACACGAGATTCAGTATGAGTAACGTGTTAATAGGGCAGACTTGTTGCACGCGCATTTCTTCGTGTATGCGATGAGTTTTACTTCGAGATATTGCTTTTGACATTTAGGTTTTTTCTTTGAACAACGTTGGCATACTAAAAACTCCAAACTTTCCACCAACAACGTAAGTCGTGGAATAGTGAGTGTCTCAAATAGTAAAGATTAGTTATTGGTAAATTGAGGGTTAGAAGTAAGAATAGTATTCAAAGCAAATGGATGCTATATTTGTTGCTGCAACTTTTTCAGATGAAACCTATCTGCCGGCATCTGAAGCTATTAACACTATATACATGCCTTATTCCAGAATTCATATTCCATTTATGGCAGCTCTGTCGCCTAGTCTAAAAATAACAGCTTTAGTGTTATATGTCGGGATGTTCTTATAAACAAATATTGACTCACAGAACAACTTAATATCGTAAGCAAAAAACAGTTGCAACAGACAAATATTGAGAGAAGGCTATCCAATGTTCTGAGAAATTAAAACTACATCGGTGGAATAAAATATAACATACATGTAGGCGACACATTGTCGCCATATCCAAACCCACGACCATCAAAAAGAACTCTGAGCAAATATAATTGGACATTGGAACACGTGGCATCATAAAAATAAGATATGGAGGTGGGTGGGGTGGGGATGGGGTGGGTCGGGGGGTCGGGGGACAAAACAATAGAGAATGAGCGACACATTTCTTGCCATCATACGATTGTATCATTCTGGCTGCTTCATAAACATTTTTTTAGGAGAGAGCGAGTCAGCTTAATGTGGGAGGTAAGCGCGAAGTGATGCAGGTCTCAGACGTTTACCACTTCGGTGCAACCCACGAGCACGAGCATGGTGCTGACAAACCTAGAAACATAATCGGGGCAAATCGGGATTCGAACCGACAATCAAAGGTTTCTGGCGTGCCCAAGGGACTCTGAACAGCGAATCGCAGTGCCTAAGACGACTGGGCCACCCGTGCCTCCCATTTCCTTTGAAGCTCTATGACCAGGTGTTCGATTTAAGTCATTATACTAAAGCGGTCGTCTGTTTATATAAACGCCTTCAGAAAAAAATGATTTAAAAAGCTTGCCATGTCACAAAATGAATCTACAACACTGCATTTTCTATGTTACAGGGCGGTCGGGTAGCTTAGTGGTTAAAGCGTTCGCTCGTCACGCCGATAACCCGGGTTCGATTCCCGACATGGGTACAATGTGTGAAGCCCATTTCTGGTGTCCCCCGCCGTGATACTGCTGGAATATTGCTAAATGCGGCGTAAAACCATACTCACTCACTCACTCACTCTTAGTTAGATCATCATATAAATAAGATATATATTATTACATTGCGCAAATTTCTAATTATACATAGTTGGTAACCACGGTTCTGTACAAGGTAAGAAGATCTTAATTGGAGTCCTTCATATATGAAAGTCCTTGGAACTATATCCGATGATACATTCTTTAAGATTTTCGATACAAAATAAATCCAATTATGTTACATGGAGCGGTTGTTTGGGGATTAGAAACGTTTGATGTTACAGAATATATTTGTGAATATTCATGCCAAAGATTCCTTGGTGTGAAGCCTTGTACATCTAATTTAATGGTTACGGAGAATGTGGACCAAGCCCATTGACTATATTTGCTAAGGTAAAGACGATAAAATACTGGATTAAATGATCTAAAATGACCGAAACAAGATATCCAAAGAAATGTTAGAACTCTATGATCAACCAGGACAGACAAACTGGGCACCCTCTGTTCAATATCAGCTTTAATCATGTTGTTATGGTAATATATGGACATAACTGGACATGTATATACTAGACCATGTCATATATGTTTTTACTCAGAGTATGTAAGATGTCTGTATTCAAAATTGGCATCAGTCTCTGTCATTATACAATAAACTTTCAAGTTATTCCTTCTTTGAAAACAGTTTCTGAAGAGAGCAATGAATATTTAATGTGACAGTGAAAACATTTTGAATAATTGCAAGATTCACCTCACACGAACTCTTTATCGAGACGGAAAGATATAGTGGGGTATCAAGAACACAGAATTTGTCAGTTTTGCGATTTAAACTTTCTAGAAACTGAATATCATTTCTTGCTAACATGTCCGTTGTATGCTAAACTCATTGATTAATATTATACCCGTTATCCTAGTTTACAGAAATGTGTTTCGTTAATGTCAAGTAACAATGACTGTAGTGACGAAAAAGCTGTGTTTGTACATATTGTATGCTTTGAACCTAAGAAGTTCCAAATATGTTACCTTATAATTGTACACTTATATACAACCATTACTATATAGCATGTACTATAGACCAAAGGCCTCTCCGTATTATTAATACACATATGAATTATGAATACATGGACTGAATGCAGCTAAACATGGAGCAATGGTCACGCCTCCACAAGAACAAGCCTTACCAGTTCATTGCGTATATGTCTTATCTTGTCAATGATTAATTATAACATACTGGCTCTGTTAGCCAGCTATAACGACAGAATAAAGGTGCAAATGACCAGAATCCTTGTGTGTGAGAGATATTTAATCTTCCTTCAAGCTTAACTGTGATAATCATGTTAGATCCTTTCCAGCGTAATTCCTACTTTTACAACACGTGTGGCAGATGCCATTGTTCTAGAGTTGACCGTGTCGCGTAACTCGACATCCTCTGCACCTTGAACTGTTACGTTAATAATTCCTTGTCATGTCACCATTTCCGCGGATTGCACGTGCAAACTATGCCAACTGATTTCGGTGTCAATCGATCTACCTACCTGTCAACCTATTTGTCAATGTTATTAGATTTTGTATTTAAACATTCTCTGATACCATTGAGCCTTTTCTTGGTAATTATTATATGAAAACTAGTTACACTTGATGCAAGGCATCAACACGGCGCCATTCCCAACACAGTCCGGCTGCTTGGCTGCCGAAAGTCGTCTTTAACGTCGCAAACATACGTGGGGTGGTTTAAACGTTCTAAGCCTAACTATGGAGTGCGTTGATGCAGTTGGCTGCTAATTATTTGTCAACATCATCCCTTCTGAGGTCCACACACGTCTGCCAACGACCCCCATGGTGTAGTTTTCCCCCTGGTTTTGTTAAACTCCCTATATAAGAAATGACGTCATCATCATTTGCATAATGCTAACAAGTATGGTCTTGTTTTCAAGTTCAGGAAGAGTGTGGAAATCTGTCAGTGCTAAATCTGGTAAATACGAAGGATGTCGATTGAGTTCAAAGCCACAGGCATGCATTGCAGCCATGACGACACCAGACCTGTGCACAGGTGCATCACCCCGGCGGAACAACTCGCCTGTGTATTTCCACGACCATTTAAACCTGATATTATTCTGACGCAGTTCTCTAAGCAGATTATTGGGCGTCAAGGGTAGCAGAAACCCAAAGCTATCGCCTTGCCAACTGGTACGCAGATGACGCTCTCTCCCCCCCCCCTCTCTCTCTCTCTCTCTCTCTCTCTCTCTCTCTCTCTCTCTCTCTCTCATACATGCTGTATATTTAGCATGTAAATTTGATGGATTATAACGAACACGCTTATAACGAAATATAACGTGACTTGATCCAAGATGTGCAGTGGAGATGTGGAGGGTGAGGGTGGGGGTGAGACTCTTAACCAACTCAATCTTGAGTTTAATCCTTTTTTATGTATTCTCTGGGGCCAGGGAGACAGGGCGTAGTGATGATCGTGTATACATTGTTATTTTCACAGGCAGTTCTGGAGAGGGGAGGGGGTTGAATTCTACGTGTGAAAGAGGTTGAACCTTAAAAACACATGATTAATGAGTATTAAAGAAAAGACGTTATCAGCATCTATTCCATCTACATCTAGTATCATGATTTGATGGTTGCTGACATTGATAACAAGAAATTAAAATTGACCAAAGACGGGATTTGTTTATATTTGAGAGACATGTTGCTGTTAAAACTCGAAGCCTCAAATGGTCGTGTTCGGAGGGGGTGGGGGTGGGGGGGCTTGGGCTTGGGCTTGGGGGCTGTTTGACTCATCTCATGTTACTGGCACACAATTTCTACCAGAGCGTCACGTGATTACATAGTTATTTACCATTTCAGGCTTTCGTGTAATTTAAATAAATCCAAATAAGCCTTCATTCATTGTAAACAAGGACAGCATTAGCTTCCTGTCAAACTTTGAAAACATATCAAATGTTGAAGTAAGACGAGTTCTATGGATGAACAACTTCTTTATTACAATTAGTGCGACGTTTCGGTGTAGATCCTAACACCTTTATCAAGCAATTGATGAAGGTGTTAGGATCTACACCGAAACGTCGTACTAATTGTAATAAAGAAGTTGTTCATCCATAGAACTCGTCTTACTTCATCACTCCAACTTCTAAATGCCACTGAAAGAAGATATCAAATGTTGTAAGAAGATTATATTGGCGCTAAATGTAGCAGTTGTAACGTATTTTGAATATTTCAAAATGATATTTTACCTTCGATGTAGCTGGGAATATAAATAGGGCATCAACCGTGTATCAGACATAGAACGTGTAGAATAACGATGCTACTTATCTAAAGGTGGGCGAGGTTGTCGTATTCGAGAATTCCATGAACCTAGGTGGTCGTCTAAGACATGCATTACTTCGGGTTTGCTTCTTTCACGCCGTGAGGTGGGTGACAAAATCTGTTCCGAGCTACCTTAAACCCCACACACTCACTCACTCACCCACTACATCACTAAACAGGAAATATACATAGCACATTTAACGCTGCGTTAGACTGACACAAGCCACGTGGAATGCAGTAATAAACTTAATGTCAAAAACTAATTACTTTACATCAAAGATGGCGACACTGTATTGGTTGCGTTCATCTTAATCTAATCAAGTGCGTTCTGATACTGACTATTACTGAGACAGGCTTTGTACTAGTTCACGGGGTCATGCCACACATAGAGATGTCGCGTACATACTGATTGTAATGGCCCGAAGAGACAAACACTTAACCAGCCTATAGTCAGGTCTTCAAAAATCTTTCTTTTCGTATAGAAAGATCGAAATGAATTCGTCTGGAGGCTGTAAAACGCTTATCTAAAAGCCCAAAAATATTTCGGGTTGTCAGACTTCCGCTTTGTGGTATTCCGACTTTTTATCGTATTCCGACTTTTGTATTAACCCCTTTGTTCTTTCCTTCAAGAGCAAGCCGATCACGCTCTTTCCAGGGCCCCATATTCCACCGGGCTGCCAATCAACTAATCAGCTGCCGACGTTGATTTCAGTGTAATCTGCAATCAATTGCATGTAAACAACGTCCTTCTTCAATGTTATTGATTGGCATACGGAGACAGGTCGACGGAAAGGTTGCCATCAGTGCCTGGCGATTGGAAAATCAAAGAAAACAGGATTTTGTCCTGTTATATTTAAACTAATCAAAGTCTGTCTTTAAGTTCTCTTGACATCATTTTTTCTGCGTTGAATATTGACGCAAGATTTGTCAGACAAGATCGCATGCAAACTACCTCATGGCCCGACCAACTGCACCGTAGAGACGATGCAGTGTGTGATAGAAACGACCCACTGCACGTGGCGATCTGCTGAATGACAGAAACGACCCACTGCACGTGGCGATCTGCTGAATGACAGAAACGACCCACTGCATCAAGGAAATAAACCACTGCATGTGGCGATGTACTGGATGAAGGACACGCCCCCTGCACGTGGCGATCTACTGCATGAAGGAAACGACCTCCTGCACGTGGCGATCTACTGCATGAAGGAAACGATTCCCTGCACGTGGCGATCTACTGCATGAAGGAAACGACCCCCTGCACGTGGCGATCTACTGCATGAAGGAAACGACCCCCTGCATATGGCGATCTACTGCATGAAGGAAACGACCCCCTGCACGTGGCGATCTACTGCATGAAGGAAACGACCCACTGCATATGGCGATCTACTGCATGAAGGAAACGACCCCCTGCACGTGGCGATCTACTGCATGAAGGAAACGACCCCCTGCATGTGGCGATCTACTGCATGAAGGAAACGATTCCCTGCACGTGGCGATCTACTGCATGAAGGAAACGACCCCCTGCACGTGGCGATCTACTGCATGAAGGAAACGACCCCCTGCATGTGGCGATCTACTGCATGAAGGAAACGACCCCCTGCACGTGGCGATCTACTGCATGAAGGAAACGACCCCCTGCACGTGGCGATCTACTGCATGAAGGAAACGACCCCCTGCATGTGGCGATCTACTGCATGAAGGAAACGACCCCCTGCACGTGGCGATCTACTGCATGAAGGAAACGACCCCCTGCATATGGCGATCTACTGCATGAAGGAAACGACCCCCTGCACGTGGCGATCTACTGCATGAAGGAAACGACCCACTGCACGTGGCGATCTACTGCATGAAGGAAACGACCCCCTGCACGTGGCGATCTACTGCATGAAGGAAACGACCCCCTGCATGTGGCGATCTACTGCATGAAGGAAACGACCCCCTGCACGTGGCGATCTATTGCATGAAGGAAACGACCCCCTGCACGTGGCGATCTACTGTATGAAGGAAACGACCCCCTGCACGTGGCGATCTATTGCATGAAGGAAACGACCCCCTGCACGTGGCGATCTACTGTATGAAGGAAACGACCCACTGCACGTGGCGATCTTCTGCATGAAGGAAACGACCAACTGCAGAATACAATGGGTCATATGTACGGTAGTCCAGATATCCTAAAAGCCCATCAGGTAGATATTTGTAATAGCATGAATTGATAGTCAGGATTGCCTGAATAGGCAGTCGGGATAGCACGAATAGGCAGTCGGCAGAGCATGAATAGATAGTGTGGATAGTCTGAATAGGCAGTCGTGAGATTATGAATAGATAGTATGGATAGTCTGAATAGATAATCTCGATAGCATGAATAGGCAGTCGGGTTAGGATGAATACATAGCCTTGATAGCCTGAATAGGCAATCGGGAGGGCATGGATAGGCATTCGGGAGAGCATGAATAGATAGTCCGGATGGTCTGAATAGATAGTCGGGATAGCATGAATGGGCATTCGGGTTAGCATGAATAGATAGTCTCGATAGCCTGAATGGGCAGTCGGGAGAGCATGAATAGATTGTCTGGATGGTCTGAATAGATAGTCGGGATAGCATGAATGGGCATTCGGGTTAGCATGAATAGATAGTCTCGATAGCCTGAATGGGCAGTCGGGAGAGCATGAATAGATTGTCTGGATGGTCTGAATAGATAGTCGGGATAGTATGAATAGGCAGTCAGGAGAGCATGAATAGATTTTCTGGATGGTCTGAATAGATAGTCGGGATAGCATGAATAGGCAGTCGGGAGAGCATGAATAGATTGTCTGGATGGTCTGCATAGATAGTCGGGATAGTATGAATAGGCAGTCGGTATAGCCTGAATAGATAGCCGGGGTATTCTGAATAGGTTAATCGGGATACCCTGAATGGTTGGTCTCTTTAAACATGTATGTCCTACTGATAGTTGTGGACACAAACCATGTTGAGGGTGGTACAGATACTATATTCGCCGTGCATAAGCCAAGGGCCCCGTTCCTCAAAGCGATCTTTGTGCTACGATGATCGTAAGCCTATGTTAAAGTATGGGACTTACGATCACCTTAGCGCTAAGTTCGCTTTGGGGAACGGGGCCCTGGTCCATTTGCTAGGGGGCTATACAGGCACATCTAACTGGTATATCCACAGTGTATAAACCCGAGTCAATCTTCTCTTCTCTCATGGATATACACGAAGACAGTGTGACCTGTGTTACTCCCAGAACCCACTCATCCCATACATTCGCTGTATTGACCAGGACTGCAAGACGTGTCACTAACGGATTATTCCGGGAAAAGGATTTTTCAGATAGCAGGATGTCTTTTAAAAATCTTAGTCCACTGATGATAAGCCATTACGACGAAACGTTGCAATGGTTTGTGTGTGAATTACTTGTTGGTTTGTGAAGACCTGATTGCAATCAATCAACCGGATAGCCTGATTTGAGAATTATGTAAGTTAATGACAATGTCATTTTAACGCGGAGGTTTGTTTTGTGCCATGCGACTCCATTTGCTAATATGATGCTTGCTTCATCACAAACAGTCCGTGTTTGTTTCATAGATTAATAGTTCAATATTTTGTATTTCACATCTTTTCCATAACACTGCTGACGAGGCTTAACACAATATCATGTGTGTATTCAGTATTGTATTTCGTTTTCATTGAAATAAAATGTAATCGCGGAAAGCCGACGGGGAAAATCTTTTCTTTTACCATATGTCATATAATTCCACACAATCGCATTCAGAGATGTGAACCTCGTTAAAAGCACATTGGAGTATAGTTAACAACTACAGACAGACCAGACGCGGCGCTCAGCTACGGGCGATATTATTCGCCGGACAAATACTTCGTTCAACTGCTGTGATGTCTAGAAACTATTATTCCTATATTGACTGCGACACGCGAGTTATTAGTCCGGCAATATACAACGGCATCTCCCCAGAGAATTGTGAAAGCATTAAACAGACGGTATAAAATTATACAATATGATATTCCATTCTGTCCGAGGCCATAAGCGCGTGGTTAATGAGGTCGCCGAACTGGCTAGGAATAGTTTTTCGCGTAAATACAAAAATCATGTTTAAAGGTTTTCCATTTCTATACCATTATCGTGTTAAATCATCCACAAGTACTAATGGTAGTTTACCATGAAGCTAAGTCATCGATTTTGGCTTGTAATTACGAAATGCATAATTACTACGCTAGTTACGTCAAGTGGGATGTAGGACTATGTTGACACGCGGAGGCGAAGGGCTTTGTGTTTAGCACACGTTGTCAGGCCAGACTGTAAACAAGATCCGCGTTGGTTAGATTTTTTAACCTTTTTTGCCTTTTTAACTCTCACATATTAATGACGTGCTGATGTAGGATCAAAAGATGTTGACTTGACATAGCTTGCATATTGCTGACCCCGGGTCATTATTCACTCAATGGTGGGCACGATAACGAACACAGTGAGTGAGTGAGTGACTTGGCTTTAACGCCACTGAACAGTATTCCTGTTATTTCATATAGCTTGCTGTGGGAGGAAAACCCGAAGTGATGCAGGTCACAGACGTTTACCACTTTCGTGAAACCCACGAGCACGGGTATGGTGCTGACAAAGCTAGAAACGTAATCGGGGTTCGATCGAACCCACAATCAAAGGTTCCTGGCGCGCCGAAAGGGACGTAACTCTACACAACGAATTGCGGCGCCTTAGACGACTGAGCCGCCCCTGCTCCGAACAGACTCAGCCATGATCGGATAGATTCAACAAATAAGTGTCAACATCTGATCCCTGAGTATGGCGGTTGTCTTTCTCTGACTAAGGGAGGGGCGGTCGGGTAGCCTAGTGGTTAAAGCGTTCGCTCGTCACGCCGAAGACCCGGGTTCGATTCCCGACATGGGTACAATGTGTAAAGCGCATTTCTGGTGTCCCCCGCCGTGATATTGCTGGAATATTGCTAAAAGCGGCGAAAACCATACTCACTCACTCACTTTATAATCTGTGTATGTCTCACACATTTTGTGTGTCTGTCTGTCTGACTCTGTGTGTGTGTGTGTTTGTCTGACTGTATGTCTGTCTGACCGTGTGTCTGACTCTGTGTGTGTCTGTCTATCTGTGTGTGTGTCTGTCTGACTGTGATTCTGTCTGACTGTGTGTACGTGTCTGTTTGACACTGTGTGTGTCTGTCGGACTGACTCTGTGTGTCTGTCTGACTCTCTGTGTGTCTTTCTGACACTGAGTGTTTCTGTCTGTGTGTATGTGTGTCTTACCTTGTGTGTGTCTTTCTGAATGTGTGTCTGTCTGTCTGACTGTGTGTATGTGTCTGTTTGACACTGTGTGTGTCTGTCTGACTGAAACTGTGTGTCTGTCTGACTCTCTGTGTGTCTTTCTGACACTGTGTGTTTCTGTCTGTGTGTATGTGTGTGTCTTACTCTGTGTGTGTCTTTCCGAATGTGTGTCTGTCTGTCTGACTGTGTGTATGTGTCTGTATGACTGTGTATGTGTCTGTCTATCACACGATATCGCTGCACAGCACCATCTGTCGTAAACTGCTAACCATTGATTCTTTAAAATAAACCTCATTAAATTACGTTGATATGTTATTTTGAGCTTTTATTCAGTTATGTACAATGTATTGCATCACATAATTTCAAAGGACAACATTGCTTTCACTGATACCCAAATCAGAGAATTATCTTGACGGTGTAAATAACACGAATAATACTATAAGTAAAATATATTGAAGATAGCTACGCGATAAATCACGAAGAACAACAAAGAACGAAGCGTGGTTTATTTCACGATATTTTTCGCTAATGACGTCATTTCTTGAAATTAGAACACATGCTCGCATCTTGATGGCGTCGTAAATTGGACAACGTTATTTTTTAGATTGAAGTGTCTTGTGAGTTGTTCCCCATAGATGTTGCTGGGCAATGCAAATAGACGCTATGGCCGAACGATTGCATCCGAATGTGGGCGAGATATGACAATCGGAATTGGGAGAAAAGATATAGAAAATCGACGTGACATTTGTGAGAATATCCGGGAAATATCAAACTTCAACCCCTTCTTCATAAAATGTAATTGTCCGACATTGCTGAAGTCGGATTGTATTCATGGAGTGATCATTGTTTATATAGTATTACGGTTAAATATATTTAGAGCTCATGCTGTAGATGATGTCGGTATCTCACATCTCACTCGTGGTCGTACAATACATCGTACAATAAAACACTCCAGGGACAATGAACAGCTCGGGACCGCGCCCCTCATTGTTTATTCTCCCTGCAGTGTTTTATTGTACGATAAACAGTTCCCACTGCCTGTGCTCCCTTGTGAGTAACAACTGACTGCGATCCCTGGTGTGTGTAACAACTGACTGTGCTCCCTGGTGTGTGTAACAACTGACTGTGCTCCCTGGTGTGTGTAACAACTGACTGTGCTCCCTGGTGTGTGTAACAACTGACTGTGCTCCCTGGTGTGTTTGATAACTAACTCTGCTCCCTGGTGTGTGTAACAACTGACTGTGCTCCCTGGTGGTGTGTGTGTAACACCTGGCTGTGCCCCCTGTTGTGTGTGTGACAACTGACTGTGCTCCCTGGTGTGTGTGACAACTGACTGTGCTCCCTGGTGTGTGTAACAACTGACTGTGCTCCCTGGTGTGTGTAACAACTGACTGTGCTCCCTGGTGTGTTTGATAACTAACTCTGCTCCCTGGTGTGTGTGACAACTGACTGTGCTCCCTGGTGTGTGTGTGTGTAACAGATGACTGTGCTCCCTGGTGTGTGTAACAACTGACTGTGCTCCCTGGTGGTGTGTGTAACAGATGACTGTGCTCCGTGTTGTGTGTAACAACTGACTGTGCTCCCTGGTGGTGTGTGTAACAACTGACTGTGCTCCCTGGTGGTGTGTGTAACAACTGACTGTGCTCCCTGGTGGTGTGTGTAACAACTGACTGTGCTCCCTGGTGGTGTGTGTAACAACTGACTGTGCTCCCTGGTGGTGTGTGTAACAGATGACTGTGCTCCCTGGTGTGTGTAACAACTGACTGTGCTCCCTGGTGGTGTGTGTAACAACTGACTGTGCTCCCTGGTGTGTGTGTAACACCTGGCTGTGCCCCCTGTTGTGTGTGTGACAACTGACTGTGCTCCCTGGTGTGTGTAACAACTGACTGTGCTCCCTGGTGTGTTTGATAACTAACTCTGCTCCCTGGTGTGTGTGACAACTGACTGTGCTCCCTGGTGTGTGTGTGTGTAACAGATGACTGTGCTCCCTGGTGTGTGTAACAACTGACTGTGCTCCCTGGTGTGTGTGTGACAACTGACTGTGCTCCCTGGTGTGTGTGTGACAACTGACTGTGCTCCCTGGTGTGTGTGTGACAACTGACTGTGCTCCCTGTTGTGTGTGTGACAACTGACTGTGTTCCCAGGTGTGTGTAACAACTGACTGTGCTCCCTGGTGTGTGTGTGACAACTGACTGTGCTCCCTGGTGTGTGTGACAACTGACTGTGTTCCCAGGTGTGTGTGACAACTGACTGTGCTCCCTGGTGTGTGTAACAACTGACTGTGTTCCCAGGTGTGTGTAACAACTGACTGTGCTCCCTGGAGTGTGTAACAACTGACTGTGTTCCCAGGTGTGTGTAACAACTGACTGTGCTCCCTGGAGTGTGTAACAACTGACTGTGTTCCCAGGTGTGTGTGACAACTGACTGTGCTCCCTGGTGTGTGTAACAACTAACTGTGCTCCCTGGTGTGTGTGTGACAACTGACTGTGCTCCCTGGTGTGTGTGACAACTGACTGTGTTCCCAGGTGTGTGTGACAACTGACTGTGCTCCCTGGTGTGTGTAACAACTGACTGTGTTCCCAGGTGTGTGTAACAACTGACTGTGCTCCCTGGAGTGTGTAACAACTGACTGTGTTCCCAGGTGTGTGTAACAACTGACTGTGCTCCCTGGAGTGTGTAACAACTGACTGTGTTCCCAGGTGTGTGTGACAACTGACTGTGCTCCCTGGTGTGTGTAACAACTAACTGTGCTCCCTGGTGTGTGTGACAACTGACTGTGCTCCCTGGTGTGTGTGTGTAACAACTGACTGTGCTCCCTGGTGTTTGTGTGACAACTGACTGTGCTCCCTGGTGTGTGTGTGACAACTGACTGTGCTCCCTGGTGTGTGTGTGACAACTGACTGTGCTCCCTGGTGTGTGTGTGACAACTGACTGTGCTCCCTGGTGTGTGTGTGACAACTGACTGTGCTCCCTGGTGTGTGTAACAACTGACTGTGCTCCCTGGTGTGTGTGTAACAACTGACTGTGCTCCCTGGTGTGTGTGTAACAGATGACTGTGCTCCCTGGTGTGTGTGTGACAACTGACTGTGCTCCCTGGTGTGTGTGTGACAACTGACTGTGCTCCCTGGTGTGTGTGACAACTGACTGTGTTCCCAGGTGTGTGTAACAACTGACTGTGCTCCCTGGTGTGTTTGATAACTAACTCTGCTCCCTGGTGTGTGTGACAACTGACTGTGCTCCCTGGTGTGTGTGTGTGTAACAGTTGACTGTGCTCCCTGTTGTGTGTGTGACAACTGACTGTGCTCCCTGGTGTGTGTGTAACAACTGACTGTGCTCCCTGGTGGTGTGTGTAACAACTGACTGTGCTCCCTGGTGTGTGTGTGACAACTGACTGTGCTCCCTGTTGTGTGTGTGACAACTGACTGTGCTCCCTGGTGTGTGTGTGACAACTGACTGTGCTCCCTGGTGTGTGTGTGTAACAGTTGACTGTGCTCCCTGGTGTGTGTGTGACAACTGACTGTGCTCCCTGGTGTGTGTGTGACAACTGACTGTGCTCCCTGGTGTGTGTGACAACTGACTGTGTTCCCAGGTGTGTGTGACAACTGACTGTGCTCCCTGGTGTGTGTAACAACTGACTGTGTTCCCAGGTGTGTGTAACAACTGACTGTGCTCCCTGGAGTGTGTAACAACTGACTGTGTTCCCAGGTGTGTGTGACAACTGACTGTGCTCCCTGGTGTGTGTAACAACTAACTGTGCTCCCTGGTGTGTGTGACAACTGACTGTGCTGTGTTCCCAGGTGTGTGTAACAGATGACTGTGCTCCCTGGTGTGTGTAACAACTGACTGTGCTCCCTGGTGTGTGTAATTATTACTGTATACAGGATACAGATTAAGCCGTCAAACAACAATGTTGACCCTTCGTATACCAGTGCGGATATACGCATGCAGACAATTCCGATAGATATTTGCAGTCTGGTACATGACGCCGGATCTATAACTCTGTACTCTGCAAACACAAGTGCTAACAAGAAAAGCTTTACTTCTATTTAGTTGTCAATAATCTGGAATTAGTTTGTCTATGCTGCATTCAAACAGTTACACATCTAATAATATCACTACACAACAGACGCATATAGAGCCTTGCCTCGCTTTAATAAATTATTTGCAAACAATGTCCCTGTGCATGAAAGATCCAATGCCGTCCCCGCAACAAATGCCATATAGAAGTCCCAGGCACTTTACAAATCGCATCTTTCAGACGATCGCCGCAATGTACTTGTTAAATACATTCTTAGTGATCTGTAATTTGGCCTCAATCTAAAACATCGGTAGTTCCCTACAGTACATGTCGTAAACATGTTTGTACCGGAATTGATTGATTTTGAACAACACGCAAGAAGAATACCATGTAAGTGAAAAACCGGTAATTTTTTCGACACAAACCTACTTTTAGAACAAGTGTCAAGGTGTGTCCACGTGATAGTGTACCTCCTCTAGGGAGTATCCTGTATGTATCCATATGTACAGAACAGTGTACCCCCACTGGAGAGTATTCTGTATACATATTGTGATTGCATCAACTTGTGACGTGATAAAATACACTTCTTTATTTGATTTAGCCAAGAGGATACCCATACTCGTGGACCTCAGTCACGGATTGGTCCAACATTGGTAGTGGTTAGCATTGCAAGTACCTGTAGGACACTCACACAATGGGATCGTCGGGGGACTCAAACAATGGTATTTTCCGGGGACTCACACAGTGGTATCTTCGGGGGACTCACACAGTGGTATATTCGGGGTACTCACACAATGGTATCTTCGGGGTACTCACACAATGGCATCTTCGGGGTACTCACACAATGGCATCTTCGGGGGACTCACACAGTGGTATCTTCGGGGGACTCACACAGTGGTATATTCGGGGTAGTCACACAGTGGTATCTTCGGGGTACTCACACAATGGCATCTTCGGGGTACTCACACAATGGCATCTTCGGGGTACTCACACAATGGCATCTTCGGGGTACTCACACAGTGGTATCTTCGGGGTACTCACACAATGGTATCTTCGGGGGACTCACACAATGGCATCTTCGGGGTACTCACACAGTGGTATCTTCGGGTGACTCACACAGTGGTATATTCGGGGTACTCACACAGTGGTATTTTCGGGGTACTCACACAATGGCATCTTCGGGGTACTCACACAATGGCATCTTCGGGGTACTCACCCAATGGCATCTTCGGGGTACTCACACAGTGGTATCTTCGGGGGACTCACACAATGGCATCTTCGGGGTACTCACACAATGGCATCTTCGGGGTACTCACACAATGGCATCTTCGGGGTACTCACACAATGGCATCTTCGGGGTACTCACACAGTGGTATCTTCGGGGGACTCACACAATAGTATTTTCGGGGGACCCACAAATGGTAGTGTTCAGAAGACTCACACAATAGTATCTTCTGGTGACCCACACAATGGTCGTGTTCAGAAGACTCACACAATGGTATTTTCGGGGGACCCACACAATGGGAGTATTCAGTAGAATCACACAATGGTAGCTTCAAATGACCCACACAATGGTTGTGTTCAGAAGACTCACACAATGGTATTTTCGGGGGACCCACACAATGGTAGTGTTCAGTAGGATTCACACAATAGTATCTTCTGGTGACCCACACAATGGTTGTGTTCACCCAATGATAGCTTCAAAGGACCCACACAATGGTAGTGTTCAGAAGGCTCTCACAATGGTATTTTCGGGAAACCCACACAATGGTAGTGTTCAGAGGTCTCACACGAGTGTAGTGTAGTGTTCAAAGGTCTCACACAATGATAGTGTTCACAGGACGCACACGATGGTAGTGTTCAGAGGTCTCATATAATTGTAGCGTTCAGAGGTCTCACACAATTGTAGTGTTCAGGGGTCTCAAAACCATTGTAGTGTTCAGTGGGACAAGTAGATTCAGGGGTCTCACACAATTGTAGTGTTCAGAGGTCTCACACAATTGTAGTGTTCAGGGGTCTCACACAATTGTAGTGTTCAGAGGTCTCACACAATTGTAGTGTTCAGAGATCTCACACAATTGTTGTGTTCAGGGGTCCCAGACAAGTGTAATGTCAAGTGGGACAAGTAGATTCAGGGGTATAACATACTTGTAGTGTTCGTGGGTCTCAAACAATTGTAGTGTTCAGTAGGACAAGTAGATTCAGGGGTCTCACACAATTGTAGTGTTCAGGGGTCTCACACAATTGTAGTGTTCAGAGGTCTCACACAATTGTTGTGTTCAGTACGACAAGTAGATTCAGGGGTCACACACAATTGTAGTGTTCAGAGGTCCCAGACAATTGTAGTGTTCAGGGGTCTCACACAATTATAGTGTTCAGGAGTCTCACACAATTGTAGTGTTCAGAGGTCTCACACAATTGTAGTGTTCAGGGGTCTCACACAATTGTAGTGTTCACAGGACTCACACAATTGTAGTGTTCAGAGGTCTTACACAATTGTTGTGTTCAGAGGTCTCACACAATTATAGTGTTCAGGAGTCTCAAACAATTGTAGTGTTCAGAGGTCTCACACAATTGTTGTGTTCAGAGGTCTCACACAATTGTAGTGTTCAGAGGTCTCACACAATTGTTGTGTTCAGAGGTCTCACACAATTGTTGTGTTCAGAGGTCTCACACAATTGTTGTGTTCAGAGGTCTCACACAATTGTTGTGTTCAGAGGTCTCACACAATTGTTGTGTTCAGAGGTCTCACACAATTGTTGTGTTCAGAGGTCTCACACAATTGTTGTGTTCAGAGGTCTCACACAACTGTTGTGTTCAGTACGACAAGTAGATTCAGGGGTCTCACACAATTGTAGTGTTCAGAGGTCTCACACAATGATAGTGTTCAGAGGTCTCACACAATTGTAGTGTTCAGAGGTCTCACACAATTGTAGTGTTCAGAGGTCTCACACAATTGTTGTGTTCAGTACGACAAGTAGATTCAGGGGTCACACACAATTGTAGTGTTCAGAGGTCTCACACAATTGTAGTGTTCAGAGGTCTCACACAATTGTAGTGTTCAGAGGTCTCACACAATTGTTGTGTTCAGAGGTCTCACACAATTATAGTGTTCAGGAGTCTCACACATTTGTAGTGTTCAGAGGTCTCACACAATTATAGTGTTCAGGAGTCTCACACAATTGTAGTGTTCAGAGGTCTCACACAATTGTTGTGTTCAGAGGTCTCACACAATTGTAGTGTTCAGAGGTCTCACACAATTGTTGTGTTCAGAGGTCTCACACAATTGTTGTGTTCAGAGGTCTCACACAATTGTAGTGTTCAGAGGTCTCACACAATTGTTGTGTTCAGAGGTCTCACACAATTGTTGTGTATAGAGGTCTCACACAATTGTAGTGTTCAGAGGTCTCACACAATTGTTGTGTTCAGAGGTCTCACACAATTGTTGTGTATAGAGGTCTCACACAATTGTTGTGTTCAGAGGTCTCACACAATTGTTGTGTTCTGAGGTCTCACACAATTGTTGTGTTCAGAGGTCTCACACAATTGTTGTGTTCAGAGGTCTCACACAATTGTTGTGGTCAGTACGACAAGTAGATTCAGGGGTCTCACACAATGGTAGCTTCACAGGACTCAGATAATTGGAGCATCAGAGGACGCACACAATGGTAGCTTCACAGGACTCACACAATGATAGTGTTCAGAGCACCATACAATAGTAGCTGCATGGAGCTCACACAATGGGTAGAGTTCGGTGGGACAGTTAGCTGCAAAGCATTCAAACCTTGGTAGTCTTCACTAGGAATCAGTAGCTAGAGGTGACACACACAATAGTAGTGCTAATACTTGGACGTGTAATGAGGTCCATGATAGCAGGAATGGTAGTCTTAAGCAAATGCCACCTGAGGTTTACTGAAAAAAAACAATATGTGAAATGCTGGACTTCCTCATTGATAACATCTACGTTAATTTAATTGACGGCAGGGCAAGAAGTGGGCACCCCCATGGTTACCAATTCTGCCCCCCTTCTTTTGGAACTGTTTCTTTATGCATATGAATCGGAATTTCTGTTCGGATTGGCAAAGTCAAGATAATCTGGTCAAGAAGTTTAACTTAAGCTTCAGGTATATTGATGATCTGGTCAAATAGCCAATTACCTTCCACTGACTTACCCACCTGAACTAGATATAAGGGAGGCCAGTGAGACCGCCTCATCTGTTTCATATTTAGATTTATGCATAAAGATTCAGATTGACAAAACTCTCTCTACAAGACTGCATGACAAGAGGGATGACTTCAACTTTCCCTTCATGTCTAGCAATATTCCAGCAGTTCCAGCCTTTGGTGTTTACATTTCACAACTATTGAGATACAATCGAGCATGCTCTTTGTACCAAGATTTCAAAGTGCGTCATACGACTCTTGCTCAGAAGTTGTTTGATCAAGGTTACAACATTCAAAGTTTCAGTAAAGCTTTCAAAAAGTTTAAAGGAAGACATGTAGAGGACATTTTGACAAATTTGACGCATCAGTCACAAAAATTGTATCCGGTGCAATTCCCTATTTTGACGTGTACCATATGTTCCCTTGCTTTTTTAGCTAAACAGTTGACTTGCCTTTGCGTGTGTTTGTGACGGGTACCACTGGTGAGACAGGATACGCTCACCTTTTCGCTAACATCTGGTGTCATTACTATTTGATAGTGATTTATGAACACATGCTAATGATTTTTTTGGAATCGTACAATCGACTCTGCTTTATGCAAGAGACGGCAAGAGACGGCAAGCTCTCATAGACTTCCATTGACTGCATGAAAATTAACTTTGAATTCTAACAATAGAAAGAAAAAGCATTGGGTTATAATTTTTAGTTTCGTATCAAGAGAATCATTCCCTGATTTATATCATTAAAATTGACCGGAAGTCGTCCCACATACGTGACGCCCGGATGTTTTCCTGTTAGACGTGACCCGGGGGAACTATAGGATATTGTCACGACAACTTGCTCCGCCATTGGGATATCTATGTCATGTAGCCGTAAGTAGCCCATCAATTATTTATATGGGTAAAATGCCTTCTTTGTGTTGGTATTACCGGGGTTTAACCTGCCGCACATCGCTATAATCTGGTAGACGGTTATGAGGAAATGTAACATGTGTTATCATTCATGGTTTAATCTAAAAGATGCCTTATTCATTGCAGTCATAAATTTATGACTTGAAGAGTGACACGGTGCGAACTCAGCTAGACGGCTGCTGAAACAGAGATCGTGGTCTAACTCCATATAAGAGGACATGGTTCGGCTGACCGGTCATTGCCCAGAGATTCACATTCAGGGCCACTAAATGTTTTTGTGCAAAGCGTTCACCCTTTTACGAAAGATATGCAACTGGAATATAGGCGCATATCATTTGTTGTGCATACTTTGTCGTAGGGCTGGGACGAGTCCAAATTTACTACCCGGGTACCCACCCCCTATTACCCGACCCTCCCCGGTTAGGTCTCAGGAGATGTCTCAAAATGTCCGATTAGGACCATTTTTGACATAGCCCTGCCAAAACGTATTTAGATACATGTATTAAACAATCTGGTCAGTCATACCCTGAAGCTGAATTACGTTATATATTTATTCAACCATATGAAAAATCAGAAGGAATGGGTGCTTAGTCAGAAAGAAATGCGAACATTAGTGACAAGACCTTCCCTCTGTGACGTTGTTCAGCGGTCTAGGCTATACCTAGATGAAAAATCAGAAGGAATAGGTGCTTAGTCAGAAAGAAATGCGAACATTAGTGAAAAGACCTTCCCTCTGTGAGGTTGTTCAGCGGTTTAGGCTATACCGTTATCTTGACAGACCTTCCCTCTGTGACGTTGTTCAGCGGTCTAGGCTATACCGTTATCTCGACAGACCTTCCCTCTGTGACGTTGTTCAGCGGTCTAGGCTATACCGTTATCTTGACAGACCTTCCCTCTGTGACGTTGTTCAGCGGTCTAGGCTATACCGTTATCTTGACAGACCTTCCCTCTGTGACGTTGTTCAGCGGTCTAGGCTATACCGTTATCTTGACAGACCTTCCCTCTGTGACGTTGTTCAGCGGTCTAGGCTATACCGTTATCTTGACAGACCTTCCCTCTGTGACGTTGTTCAGCGGTCTAGGCTATACTTATATCTAGCCGGATCACCCCTCTCTGACGTTATCAATCGGTTTAGTCTACAGCTTCACTAACTAAATCAGTCCCCTTTGACGTTATCAAGCGGTCTAGACTGTACCTTTATCTAGCCAGATCTCCCCTTTTTATGTCATACCCGTGAAGATCCGAGTTAAAATAGGCACTCAGCAACTTGTGATTGCCGTAAAAGGCGACTCACGGGATCGACGTAGATCGACGCTCATGATGCCAATCACTTGTCTGGTCCAGACTACATTATTTACAGCCCGTCATCAGTTTGCTGGAATATTGCTGATTGCAGCCTTAAACGACAAACAAACAAAACAAGCAAATATTTGACGTTATCAAGGGGTCTAGACTTTATCCTATGTACCTAGATCACTCCTTTTTGACGTTATCATCGGTCTAGACTATACCGTGTATACCCAGATCACTCCTTTTTGACGTTATCAAGGGGTCTAGACTATACTGTGCACACCCAGATCACTCCTTTTTGACGTTATCAAGGGGTCTAGACTATACTGTGTACACCCAGATCACTCCTTTTTGACGTTATCAAACTGTCCAGACTATACCGTGTATACCCAGATCACTCCTTTTCGACGTTATCAAGGGGTCTAGACAATACTGTATATATCCAGATACCTCCTTTTTGACGTTATCAAAGGGTCTAGACTATACCGTGTATACCCAGATCACTCCTTTTTGACGTTATCAAACGGTCTGGACAATACTGTATATATCCAGATACCTCCTTTTTGACGTTATCAAACGGTCTTGACTATACCGTGTATACCCAGATCACTACTTTTTGATGTTATCAAGGGGTCTAAACTATACTGCATATATCCAGATACCTCCTTTTTGACGTTGCCAATTGCCCGTGCGCTATATCGTTATCAAGCCAGATCGACTTTCTATCCAACGTTTTCAAGTATTCTAGTCTACACCGTTATTAGATAGCAGTAAAACTGCATCTGGGGCAGCATCGGGCACCCTCACAGTAAAACTATCTGTGACAGCATTGGGTACCCTTACACTAAAACTATCTGTGACATCGGGTACCCTGACAGTAAATCTACCCGTGACATCGGGTACCCTTGCAGTAAGTGTATCTATGACATCGGTTACCTTCACAGTAAATCTATCTGTGACATCGGGTACACTTACAGTAAGTGTACCTATGACATCGGATACCCTTACACTAAAAGTATCTGTGACATTGGATACCTTTACAGTAAATCTACCTGTGACATCGGGTACCCTCACAATAAGTGTATGTATGACATCGGATACCCTTACAGTAAATATATCTGTGACATCGGGTACCCTTACAGTAAGTGTATGTATGACATCGGGTACCCTTACACTAAATCTATCTGTGACATCGGGTACACTTACAGTAAATACATCTGTGACAGCATCGGGTACCTTTACACTAAAACTATCTGTGACATCGATTACGCCTTCAGTTAATATAAACTGAAGTACAAAAGAAAGTACACACCCCTAAAATATCATATATTACGCATATGGTTGAAAAAAGTTGTTACATTTTTGGCGCTATCGTAATGTAATGAACAAAACCATTGAGAGCATATCGCAGAAACGTAACCGTGACATTATGATAGGCAACAAAAGCACACATTGTGAAAATGGCAATTTTCTCCATTTGCACGTGCAATGTGCGTAGAAACAGTATAAAAGGCAGTGGATTCTATCGTTCATTACACATTCAACGAAAAAAACACAAGACAAATGCCACGTTTAACAGCAGCGGAGCGAGAGAGAGCTGTGGGAATGTCCCAATTGGGGGCGTCGAACAGTCACATCGCAAGGACCCTTGGCTGCACCAGGCAAACCATTATCAGACTCCTTTCGTCGTGTCAACCAGACTGGCCAGACATCCGACCGCCCAAGAAGAGGAAGACCGAGAGTGACGACCCCTGCAGAAGACCGGTACATACGCACATTACACCTGCGCAACAGGTTCCTCACCACGGCATCAACAGCGTCGACAGCGTTAGGTCACCACATCAGCAGGAACACAGTCATGAGACGACTACGAGCTGCCGGTATCCGGGCTTATCGACCATTCCGTGGGATGACCTTGACCGCTCAACACCGTATCAGCCGTCTTCGCTGGGCAAGAAGAGTCAGACGCTGGCAACGTCGTGACTGGTCACGAGTCCTCTTTACCGATGAAAGTCGATTCAACCTCTACCATGCTGACGGTAGAGTGAGAGTCTACCGACGTAGAGGCGAGCGACTGGCTGGAGCATGTGTCCAATAAGTTCATCCTTTTGGCGGAGGCAGCGTTATGGTTTGGGGAGGCATTTGCGGCGAACAGAAGACGGATTTGGTCATTCTCCACCAGACCCTGACAGCCCAGAGGTACAGGGACCAAGTGTTACAGCCGGTGGTGATCCCCTTCATGCAGAGGCAAAGGCAGGGGTTTCTTTTTCAGCAAGATAACGCCCGACCACACACCGCTAGACTCACTATGGACTTCCTGAACCGTCAGAACATTCAGCTTTTGCCTTGGCCGTCACGCTCTCCGGACTTGTCACCCATTGAACACCTGTGGGACCATCTCGGTAGACAGTTGCGACGACGTGCACAGCCACCAACCACCATACCACAGCTGGAACAGGCTCTGCGAGAAGAGTGGCAGCGGATCCCTAATGACGTCATCCGACGGTTGACCTTTTCCATGAGAAGGCGTGTCCTGGCTTGCATTAACTCAAATGGGGGTCATACGAGGTACTGAGACCACTCGCATGGCCTTCATACCTGGGACTGTAATCATTTCTACAAGTGTGATTTTTGATGAGTGACCGCCTATGGACGTTATTGTCAGCTGAAAAGTTTTATGTGGCCACAAATCTTTAAATCCATTCTTAACATGTTTGAAAATGACTCAACAATGACATTAAACATTACAATCACAATCAAGTTTGCCCTGTCTTCTTTTACTGTCAGAATAGTGGGGTGTGTACTTTCTTTTGTACTTCAGTTTATCTGTGACATTGGGTACCCTTACAGTAAGTCTATCTGTGACATCATGTACCCTTACAGTAAATTTATCTATGTTGTAGGATACCATCACAGTAAATCTATCTATGACATCGGCTACCCTTACAGTAAATATATCTGTGACATCGCGTACCCACACAGTAAATATATCTACGACATCGGGTACCCTTACGGTAAATCTATCTGTGACATCTGGTTACCTTCACAGTAAACCTATCTGTGACATCGGGTATCTTTACAGTCAGTCTACTTATGACATCGGGTACCTTTACAGTAAATCTATCTATGACATCGGGTACCTTAACAGTAAATCTATCTGTGACATCGGGTACCTTTACAGTCAGTCTACTTATGACATCGGGTACCTTTACAGTAAATCTATATGTGACACTGGGCACCCTTACAGTAAATCTATATATGACACTGGGCACCCTTACAGTAAAGCTATCTGTGACACCGGGCACCCTTACAGTAAATCTATATATGACACCAAGCACCCTTACAGTAAATCTATATATGACACCAAGCACCCTTACAGTAAATCTATATATGACACCGAGCACCCTTACAGTAAATCTATCTGTAACATCGGGCACCCTCACAGTAAATCTATATATGACACCGGGCACCCTAGTAGTAAAGCTATCTGTGACACCGGGCACCCTTACAGTAAATCTATATATGACACCAAGCACCCTTACAGTAAATCTATATATGACACCGGGCACCCTTACAGTAAATCTATATATGACACCAGGCACCCTTACAGTAAATCTATATATGACACCAAGCACCCTTACAGTAAATCTATATATGACACCGGGCACCCTTACAGTAAATCTATATATGACACCGAGCACACTTACAGTAAATCTATCTGTAACATCGGGCACCCTTACAGTAAATCTATCTGTCACATCGGGCATCCTTACCGAAAGTTTGTCCATAACAGCATCGTGCACCCTTGCAGAAAGTCTATCTGTGACAGCATCGAGTACCTTTCCATTAAGTCCGACAGCGAATCTCCACGCAATCAAACGCTCATCAGGGCTCAACATATTTCACAATAAGCTGTGAATTCCTTCGGGAAATGCGGTTATTGATTATTGGTGGTGATTAGTGCTCAGCAACTGTCGTATGGCCTCGATATCCCCCAAAGTTCTAAACCTCCGACCTAACTAGGAGCCACCTTGCCTGGTCGATCAGAGCCATCTGGTGTGCCTCATCGATTATATGCCCTCTAAGCAATATTTGATCTTTCTTTCTGCCCATATCGATAATCCCGTCTCAGACATTCCCGATTCGAGAATAAAGACGGTCCTCAATTTGTATCTCACCCATCTCAATACGCGTGTTCAGATCTTCTTTCAAAGCCGATTCTCTTGACGTGGACATTCCAAAGGCAGATAAGAGTTGATTCCGTGTCATGCGATGGATAAATCTGAACTCAATCTTAATTAAGTTCTAATTTAATCACCATAAGCCCATTTGCAAAGTGTCAGGTTATATATAAGCAAGCATTACGTGTTTGGCAATCCCACATGGGTCCTGCTATATCGACGATACAGCTCACGAATCCATCTTACATTAAGCCTCGTTGTGGTTCAACACTTGCTTCCGGATATTCCCTGGGGACTTAAACAATTAGAATAAACCTAAATGTACATAGAATGTTGATGTGCAATCGTGTTTCTCCACTTAAGGACAGGGGCGGTGGGGTAACCTAGTTGTGAAAGCGTTCGCTTGTCACGCCGATGACCCGGGTTCGATTCCCGACATGGGTACAATGTGTGAAACCCATTTATGGTTTCCCCCGCCGTGATATTGCTGGAATAGTGCTAAAAGCGGCGGGAAACCAAACTCACTCACTCACTTAAAGTATTGTTATATAAACGTGTACCGTTGTCCAACTCACCCTGAAGCTATATTTACATCAGACCGAGGACTGTAAAGAACAACATTGTATCAAGGTGTAAAAAAGTTTAATTCCTGTAATGAAAGTATTTCTTTACTTGTAACTGAACCAGTATTATCCTGCTGAACTTATATCGTCATCAACATGTTTTGGTCATCCAAATATGAACATTTCCAGAAACCGCTACAGTTCCATTACAGTAAACTACGGTTATAACGAACACGCTTATAACGAACTAACAGATATAATGAACTAACTTTTTAGTCCCTACTATATGCTGTAGTTATGCTGTATATATGCTTATAACGAATAACGGTTATAACGAACTAAAATTAGTAGTCCCTTTGAGTTCGTTATAACCGTAGTTTACTGTATATAAAAAGCTATGCTTTTTAATGGTCCATCCAAGTAAAGTGTGTCTCGTTCTCACGGCTACCGGGGCTGTACACAAGACGCTCCCCCTTTTTCATATTACAATCGAACGGAATCATATATTTCGTGAAAATATCTTTTCTATGGTATACTCAAACAACGATAGTTTACATTGTGTAGTTACCTCATTACATTAAAGCAATATCACGATCACCTGATTACTCACAGATAAAGTTCGTCAATATTTAACTCTCAAATCATTTTTGAAATTAAAGAAGTTAGCTCTACACCCATGTGTAGTGTTTCCCTGAACTGTTATAGTTAAAGTATTAGGACGCATATTGTTAGTGAGTGATTTGGGGTTAACGCCATTATTCCAGTTACTTGTATATCATGGCGTGTTAGCTTGTTCGGGGAGGAAAGCCCGAAGTGATGCAGGTTTCAGACGTTTACCACTTTCATGAAACCTACATGCACGGGTATGGTGCTGACAAACCTAGAAACATAATCGTGGCGAAATGGGATTCGAACCCGGAACCATAGGTTTCACGAACTGCGGCGCCTTAGACGATTAGGACCTGAGTCTACAGGACGATAATAACAGTTGAAGTAAAAACTGCACCGTATTACAATATACACGGGGATAGAGCAAACTTCATTACTTTTCTAAAACGCCGAATTTAAGGCTACCTTGTGTTTTAAAGGAAATGCCTTGAAAATCAAATATGTAAGAAGCGGGGCCTTAAATTAAAATCCTCGGAGAGGGCTAACTGGCGGGCTGTTCCATAGAATTGCCTTCACCACTACGTTAAGAGACTAAAAGGAGTTTTAAGATAATGCACCTCAACACAATTGTGTAGTTTTGGGTTAAATAAGTCACACGAAATTATTCGTACAGTTTGTGATTTTCCAAAAAAAACATGCAACAATATATAGAATTTGAATTTATGTTTGTACATTCATTTTATCACGTGACATTAAACATTCCACAAGTGCACTTTGGGGCCGAGGTGACACATGTAAACACAGCAGAAGTTGAGTGTCACTGGGTTTGACATTTTCGTCGTAAACGTTGCACCATGTCCCATCACCACTGTTAGCAGACTGGTGGGGCAACTGTAAGCCATGAAATCCTATGCTCACCGAGATGGTTGAACAGTGCAGCTAACGTGATTCGGCGGTTTATGGCGAGAACCCGACGTCCATGGCGGTCGCCGCGGGACAAATATGGCGGAGGAAGAGCAACTGCGGTCTTCATGTTCGACTGCCTCTATAGTTGTTTGATGCCTAGTTTAATTCCTGGTTTTCAGTGATCCATTCATTTATTAAAGTCTCACCGCTCTTTTGGCTTTACGTCAAATGGAATCTGTCTCGGTGGATAATCGAGACTGGTTATTCTCTGGCTTTGCGGTTTATATTTACGGTGAGCAACAGAAGTTGTGGTTCTGTTATCTTTTGAAAGTGACTGGCATATACTCTCCCAAAATCGTATGGCATATTCGAAAATATCAGATGATTACAGCACTGCAAAGAGGTGTCGAGTGAAGGTAATGGATGGAAAAATACATAGAAAGGACTAGGTGTAGGAAGACAACCAACAGAACATGTTGGCGGTGTTTTGTAAGGATGCAAACAACCATGAAAGACGAAAAGGTGCGTAGTCGAAAAATGAACGATTGAGATGACTTGGTCAATAATGGCTTGCGTCCCCGCAACTGGTCATTCGTTTATACAGTGTGGCATGGTCTGAATCAATCTCTTGATGATACTTTAAGTCTTGTCGACTCCTGGTCCAGTTTGGCTAACGTTAACGTTGCGCAAACAAGGCGACTCTTGGCGCCAGAATGTTTTTCAGCAGTACTGTCCTGCAACCCTCACATGGACTGGACACAGTGGCGTTCCGGCAGTCATTGTGATCCCACCCCGTATCATTACCCAGAGGGGCGGTGGGGTAGCCTAGTGGTTAAAGCGTTCGTTCGTCACGCCGAAGACCCGAGTTCGATTCCCGACATGGGTACAATGTGTGAAGCCCATTCCTGGTGTCCCCCGCCGTGATATTGCTGGAATATTGCTAACAGCGGCGTAAAACCATACTCACTCACTCATTACCCAGGTCATTAATCGGTCATCTTGTCTTACGATGACTTTCGCATGACGTTCGTGAGGACGCCTCCAGACTCGTCCACGCCTATTCAGGAATTTCCAGAGTGAGTTCGGATTCATCTGAAAACATTAGACCATTTCTACGCTCTGAATACCATTGGCGTCTGTCTAGAATGTGCCGATCTGCTTACGGTGGTACAACATGTAGTCACCAAGGTGATCAGTAACTTCTGTTAACCAGGCGCGATAGTTAGTGATTTGATTTGCTTACTTAGGGCGTTCTGTGCGGGCTGATCATGCCTCTCCACTCCACGGACCGCCTCCGTGGTCTAGTAGAGCGACCGCCCGGAGAGCGGAAGGTCCGGGGTTCGATCCCCGACGGCGTCATACCAAAAGACGTTAAAAGATGGTACTTGTTGTTACACTGTCTGGCACTCGGCATTAAGGGGCTAAAACAAGGACTGGTCAGCTCGGAGTCAGTATACTGTGTCTGAGTTGGGTATTCATGTTAAACGGTGGCATGGTATCTCAGTGAGCTAGCACTATCAATCGGCATCAGTCCGGACTAGTACAAGCAGCCGCACACACACACACACGTACATGCACGTCGCTATATAAGTGCAATAATCTTGGACGCGACGTTAAACCCCATTTCACCTCTCCACTCCACACCTTAAATCTACTCTACTGTATAAACTATCTACTACCTGTATAATATTATATACTTGTCAACCATACTCTGTATACACTTGCATGATAACTTGCTGTCAGAACCCACTCCTAATCGTAATACGAAGTTGTTGATCCATATATCTTATCCTTGCTCAATTTACCTTTTTAGTCTGCAGAAATCTCCTTCAAAGTCTGCAAATCAGTCTGCAGTGAACGAAGGAATTGCAAGGTCCACGTGCTACCTAACGTTTCGTTCGTTCATGAGTGAGTCATCTTGACCGAGGGAGCACAAGTTACATCCTCAGACATTCAGCAGCGCATGTGGTCATCGAGGGCTAACTGTTATAAGGGTGGCCCAAGAATATATTCTCAGCTGATGATACGACCATAGACCATAGACTGTTCTCTCAATGTGCATGGAACATGACAATAACGTGAGCAGATATAAGCGATAAGATACCATTTCTAAATTATGTTCATAATTGAAAAGTGTGTGAACACCCGCAGCGGATCATGCAATGTGTGCACACAGTTTCTTACGTTTATACCTCCATAAACGAACAAAATGTTCCTATAAATAAACACGTCAACAATAATAACCTGACTGCGTATTTAATCATTAACACACAAACGCTGCAGAAAACAATGTCATTGTTCGGCGCAACAATACAGCACAAGCCCCGCCCATTTTATTATCAGCCAGTCAGGAAGCCGTAAACAGTAAGTGGGAACGGCCTATTTTCGGTTAATGGGAACCAAGACGCAAAAAGAAATGTTTGGTTGGCCAATCGATTGCCACGAAATTACTTACAATTTATTTATATCGATATTACAATTAATGATTAGCCAAGTAATATGTGCATAAGTTTCTATAACATCTAGAGCTGTACTGAAAAGGGCTACAGATAAAAGATCTCCATCAAGGTCACAAGGTTCGATTGTTCACATTGAGAAACCAATTCTTAGTGTCATGGCCGTAATTTTGCTGGGATAATGCTAATTTGTGACTACTTGTTATTCGGGTTCTGTGGAGAGAAAGATGTATAACGCGGCCTACGATGAAATTAAAGAGACATTTACGAACCATGCCATACATAAACATCCATCTTCCCTAGTCAAGGGACTATAAAAGTCCAGTTTCCATCCTTGCTGAACTAGGCTGGAATTATCTTTTACAGTTTGGCTGGACGAACAACATAAGGGCAAGTTAAGTGAAAACAATGATCAATATTCCAAAATACATTTCGTCAGTTTCCGACAGAGAAAAGTTTATGATATTGCTAATGATAAGTGAAAGTGCTGAAATTACACGATCAGTCATCGGCTTCCAAAACAAACCTATTTGGGTCGCGGCCTAAGGCTACCGGCGTAGCGGTGACAAATATTTTCTATCTTGTGATTTTTAGTCGTTATGCATATACTGTTTCTGCTATTTCTGTTAATCCTATGAAAATAACAACATTGCATACATTGTTGATTGTGTGAAGCGACCTTTGAACTTGACATTGTGAATAATTAAAATAACAATTTACAATCGGTAAATTGCGTTTTAGTACAAACATTGTATTTGTGTAATAAAACATCAACTGCTCTCTGTCCTTTTGTACGCAATAAATGCCTGTCAGGGATTAATCCTGAGTAAACAACTGAAGGCATCTTCAGTGTTGTTACTAAGGTGACATTAGATGTGGATACGGTGATCAAAAGGATGAGCAGACAGAAAAAGACATTACGTATTACAGAATCCGAGGCAGAACAGGCAGACCGATAGGCATGATCGTGAAATTGCGCAGCGCGTCAAACATCAGGAACCTGTTTTAACCCAAGTAAGAAGAATCCCCTCAGTGGCTGACTTTTTCTTTTGGGGGACAATTTCGAGTGTCGTTTTTTATCGTCTGTTTTACGCTATTTCCGTTTTTTTTTTATTTTGTTGAAGCATTTCTGATTAAGTGTCCTAGAGTATTAAAGTATGGAATATTGCTGAGTGCAGTGATAAACAACAAACAAGAGTACCAAAACAAAATCCAGTGCCAAAAACAACAGAGCCCGGCCCGACAACATGAACGTATGCGTTACCACAATCGTAAGCCTACGGGACAGTGTTGTATATATAGATAGTCGTCGCTGTAAGCCAGCGTTGTGGACTCGGTCCCAGCGGAGATTTTTCAGAAAGAGTCCTTCAGAGTCAGGTTTCTAAGTGATGTCGTTGACAGTGTCTCGTGGTCAGCCTCCGCGCTATCGATGAAGCTCTTGCTTCAGCCAGACTATGGTTCCCTAAGCGTCCTATCACAAGCTTCACGTTTTGTCCTTTGAAATCCACAGAACGCTACCCTCGTGCCGCGATCCTACATCCACAGGGGAAACTGTATTGACGTTCTCTGAGTTAATCTGCGTTCTTCTGATCCAGAGCCTTGAGGAACAAACCCCATCATGTTCATGTGTTTTTGCTTCTATAATGAAATGGCTTAGAAACGGGAATTAATATTCTTAACCTCCCACATGAATCGATAACATTGACGTTCATGCCGTGTGGTCAGGGTTAGGACGAGTCAAACAAGACAGTTGAAAACTTCCACCATTATATTACTGTATAGTTGGAAAGGACTATACAGATTTGACAAGACATTGGTAGACTATATGGTTTCTGTAGTGTTTGGAATAGTTATGTCATATCGGGCTCCAAACCAGTAGAGATACATGTACTCTCTCTCTCTCTCTCTCTCTCTCTCTCTCTCTCTCTCTCTCTCTCTCTCTCTCTAAACTGAGCTATAGGAAACAATACTCAGTGAATGTTCCTCAAAAACAAATATATACAATGAGGGCTCTCTGTCTGGATCGAATTGAATAGCTTCATTATGAATGCAAGAACTATTTAGGTTGGCATCTCTGTGAAAGGAATTAATGATTAGCTAGTATTCGTAAGCCGTGATTAGTTCTGGGGTTCGAAGTCTATTTAAACACGTTTTGAATTAATGAGATTTGCAGCACACATTACTTGAAAGTATCCGCCAGTTTTACAATCATTGTGGAGAGATGGAGATGGAGAGATGTAATGTGATCAGATCTGGTGTGTGCCAGTGAGTGCTGTCCATCCCTACTGCAATCTGTTAGTACTGGTCTAAAGGACACGTCCGTTACTGTATTGTTGAAATACTACCGGTGCGTCCTTACGTTTTAAATCTCGATAAAGACGCCCTAGTCGCGTTGGTAATTATCGACACATTATTGGGGAAACGGTTTTTGGCGTTTAATGTTTTTTATTAGCAAAACTGTTTTCTGATAGAGAGTTTTTAAAACCCCTGGTTGTCCGCGCTATGGGGCTGTGTATTAACATGCCTTGTTTATTTGTGATGGTCCAGTGTTATATGACGCGGTGTTTCTGTAATATTGCCTTTAGCGGCGTAACGCCATCTCTCGCTTGATTAATTGGAGTTCGTGCGGTGGAAGATGACTTTCTACTTTGTGCATTAATAGAAGTGTCATTTGAATATTTGACTTGTCTTTGCATGTGTTTGTGATGCGTGCCACAGGTGGGCAGGATACGCTCACATTTTCGCGAAGACCTGGTCTCATCACTAAGTGATAGTTACTCATACACAAATACTTATGATATCGCCGGATTTGTACAGTGGACTTTGGTTTTAAATAATGATTTCTTATGATTTTGGAAACCGGTTGTTGTATCTACCATCGGTGTCAACACGGGCATCAATGAGTCATAATTGGCACCTTGAAGTCATCAGTTGTACCTTGAAGTCATCAGTTGTATCTTGATGTCATAAGTGGCATCTTGATGTCATAAGTGGCATCTTGATGTCATAAGTGGCATCTTGATGTCATTAGTGGCATATCGGAGCAATCATTGGCATCTCGGAGTCGGAACTGACAACCTGAGACCATAGCATGGCATGAAGTGATGGCATGGTAATATTAGTCTGGATCATCTGATTCTGGCACTTATAAGGGAGGCTACTCAAGGTATGTCCAGCGCGTTAATCTTGGCATGGTGTCTAGGGTCGAAAGTGTTTTGACCTTGACCTCCACTGACGACATGAACTACCGATAGCGCAGTTTCCCCGTTTCGTGGGACCAGTGACGTCACCAAACAGTGACTGCACTCGTCAGTATTCCGAGTCTGGAACAGATACCCCAGATATTGAAAGTAAAAGCATCGAACCATAGCCTCTGGTCACAATGATACACAAGCGGCCACGTTCCCCATCCTCATCAGTCGGCTCCAGCGCCAAGAAAAGACCCTGGGGACATATTCGTCTCTGGAAAAATATGCAGTGTAGGAATACCCAAACTTCTGAACAGACATCTATTCTTCAGTCGAGTGGCTTCTAGCTCATACCTTTGCATTGTGAGTTACACTGAAACAATCACTCAGGTGAAAGCAGGCACAGAAGGTACCAAATTGTCTTCAATCTGTCATTGCCCCAGATCCTCCCTGACGTGGTAAAGTCTGCTATTTGTAATGTGGAAAAAAACATTGGACTGTCTGCAGGATTGATGTTTCATGGGTCTTGGACTAGTTCGCAGAGGTCAGACATCAACAGGAAACAAGCCCACGCCGGAAGTGCGCTCAAGTTAACAAATCTGGAACACCTTCGAAGCCCCCATCGGCGGGTCAGACAGTGTTTTTTAGTCTTTACCAGATTCACCGCGTGTCCTTGGTGAGCCCAATAGCACGGGCGTTTGACTTCCCGACATTGACTTGTTTGTTGAAGCCCTTTTTTTACACTAACCTCAGTCGTGATTGATAACAAAATATATTCTCAAAACGGTTGCTATCCTTTTCGCTCCGGATGTGGTTCCATTGAAACCATGACATGGTATTGATTTATGGAAAAGAGATGTTCCTCGGCAATTAGAACATGTCAATGTTTCCTCTGGAATGAAGATGCTGTGTGGACGACGGTACACGGGCACCGCGAAGTGATGTCTTCCATGCAAGTGTGAGATTGTATTGTCTTGAATGTAATCTCCAGGATTAAGTTGCGGAAATGCTTTGTTTAAAAGGTCTTCTTTGTATTGATCTGTTCTGAAAGAGGATGATTGCTTTATTTGTCTGGCGAACATGACGTATAGTCTGTCATTGTTACAGTGCCAAACTAGTTACATAGCCAATGGTTAAATATCATACATTATACAAAGTCTAACGCCGTTGTTATCTCAAGACATTAATACTGGATAAATGGTCGCATTATAAATGAAATGCCGTTTCGTATTATGATTATAGTTAATATTTAAGTTCCATTATGGAACTGTACAATATAACGTTCTATGATTATGTCAGTGTTATATATTCATATGTTCTTGAAAGGAACAGTAAATGTTGAAATACAATCAGTAAAACCAGATATAAGTCTAAATATTGGAATGTGTGTATTATTGGACGCATATTCTGAGACTTCAAATCAGGAAGGGAATTATTTTAAAATGATTAAGTCAATGGAGCTATTTGATATGAATTCGTTTTTTAGCAGCGTGTGTTTATGAAGGCATCGGCTCAGCTCAGCTCTGTTCAGCTCTGTTCAGCTCTGTTCAGCTCTGTTTAGCTCAGCTCAGCTCAGCTCAGTTCAATTCTGCTCAGCTGAGCTGAGCTCAGTTCAGTTCAGCTCAGCTCAATTCAGTTCAGCTCAGCTCAGTTCAGCTCAGCTCAGCTCAGCTCAGTTCAGTTCAGCTCAGTTCAGCTCAGCTCAGCTCAGCACAGTTCAGCTCAGGTCAGCTCAGCTCAGATCAGCTCAGCTCAGTTCAGCTCAGCTCTGTTTAGCTCAGCTCATCTCAGTTCAGTTCAGCTCAGTTCAGCTCAGCTCAGTTCAGTTCAGTTCAGCTTAGCTCACCTCAGTTCAGTTCAGCTCAGCTCAGCTCAGCTCAGCTCAGCACAGTTCAGCTCAGGTCAGCTCAGCTCAGTTCAGCTCAGCTCAGTTCAGCTCAGCTCTGTTTAGCTCAGCTCATCTCAGTTCAGTTCAGCTCAGTTCAGTTCAGCTCAGTTCAGCCCAGTTCAGCTTAGTTCAGTTCAGCTCAGCTCAGCTCAGTTCAGCTCAGTTCAGTTCAGCTCTGTTAAGCTCAGCTCAGTTCAGTTCAGTTCAGCTCAGCTCAGCTCAGTTCAGCTCAGTTCAGTTCAGCTCTGTTTAGCTCAGCTCAGTTCAGTTCAGTTCAGTTCAGCTCAGCTCAGCTCAGCTCAGCTCAGCTCAGTTCAGCTCAGCTCAGCTCAGCTCAGCTCAGCTCAGCTCAGCCCAGCTCTGTTCAGTTCAGTTCAGTTCAGTTCAGCTCAGCTCAGCTCAGCTCAGCTCAGCTCAGCTCAGCCCAGCTCTGTTCAGTTTAGTTCAGTTCAGAAAGACAAGAGTACATTGAACCAAAATGTTTCCTTGTTTGCTATTTGCCACCCTAAAATTCTACTTCGTAGATACTGTCATGTGATATATCCAAGTACCAAATCTGGATGCTGTGTCAATATATCGTGACTACAACAGCAGATGCTCTAACGTACACGACTTTATAACAGTTGGATATAGTATCCCTGGAAGGAGCGTGATTGACTTTGCAAGAAACAAGGATGGCGAGCTGTTAGATGATTTTATTATTAAATCTGATTTGTGTTTCAAATGGCCGAATTGGTGCCAAATATGATTATATGTCTGTTTCTACACGCGGTGCAGCTGTTGTAGGGATACTGTATTGTGACACATGTAGATCTCCAGTATTATACAGACTTCTCTGTGCACGGCCTGCTAGTGATTAAGTAGCCACTGTTTGTATGGGCCTGTGGACTTTGTACCTGATCACTCCCTTTAAAATGAAAGAATATCTAGTGTTTTTACCAGAGGTATATGAATCAACCTATATACAATTTAATCTACACACTGTACTGTCTCATTGTCTCAGTAGCCCTGTTAGGTACCACAACTATATGAAGCTGTAAATGCTTTAGACTCTGATAGTGTGTCACAAACGATGTGAATTGCATTTTCGACGCATTCTGTGAAATAGCGAAGAAGGAAACATCTCAGAGAACAGTTAACATTACTTCAGGGCCCAGTAGACCACCTCCGGGGTCTAGTGGTCGAGCGTCCGTCCGGAGAGCGGAAGGTCAGAGGTTCGATCCCCGGCCGCGTCATACCAAAAGACTTTAAAAGATGGTACTTGTTGTTTCCCTCTCAGGCACTTGGCATTAAGGGGCTGAAACAAGGACTGGTCGGCCCAGAGTCAGCACTATAAATCGGCATCAGTCTGGACAAGTACAAGCAACCACACACACTCGTGCATGCACGTCGCTATGTAAGTGCAAAAATCTTGGACGCGACGTTAAACCCCATTTCACCTCCCCTCGGGGTCCAGTAACAATCGGCGAAAATACAAAAAAGCCTTATGAAACTATGTTTAATAATCAATTTCCGTGTAGCTTGTCCGTACGTGAGTGGTCGTGCCCATCAGCAAGAATGTAACCCAAATATACCTTTTACTGTAGTAGAATTAACCAGCGCTTTCAACAGTGCTAAAAATCGTAAATCTACAGGCAGGTTTACCTATAGAAGTTTTAAGAGTGAGCGAGTGAGTGAGTTTAATGCCGCTTTTAACAGTATCCCAGTTCTATCATGGTATGTCAGCTTAATGTGGGAGGAAAGCCCGATGTGATGCAGGCCTCAGACGTTTATAACTTTGGTGAAACCCACGAGGACGGATATGGTGCTGACAAACCTAGGAACATTATCGGGGCGAACCGGGGTTCGTGGTAGTGTGGTCAGGCACGCTGACATGGTTGATGCATGTCATCGTATCCCAATTGCGTAGATTGATGCTTATGATGTCAATCACTGGATTGACTGGCTTGTCTAGTCCAAACTCGATTATTTACAGACAGCCGCCATCATATAGCTGGAATGTTGCTGAGTGCCGCGTTAAACAACAAACAAACAATCAACAATTTCCCGATGTTGTGGATCTGTATTTAAATCTTGAATGTTTAGCTCTATTTTTTGACACATTCATTTCAGTCTTTTATATGATGTTGTGAAATTCGGCTTTCTAATGTCAATCGAAAACTTATCTTTCAACTTTGCCCAAATCCTTTGACATATCTCGTCGTCCAGCATGAATGTATTACAGAGGGAATATCTCGTGCCATATATTCAGTGATAATCATACGTGCATACATACAGACAGATAGTTTTACGTTAATGTGAAGCAAGCTATTGCTTTATACTACATATACTAATATTCTTTCTCTTACATCTACAAAACTTGAGGGCTGTTGGGTAGCCTAGTGGTTAAAGCGTTCGCTCGTCACGTCGAAGACCCGGGTTCGATTCCCAACATGGGTACAACGTGTGAAGCCCATTCCTGGTGTCCCCCGCCACGATGTTGCTAGAATATTGCTAAAAGCGGCATAAAAAAATACTCACTCACTCCCTCACTCCACAAAAAAGCGTGTGTGTATATGTATATGTTTTAACTTAATATTGCTGTACATAAGGCGAGACTTAAGTACAATCTGTCTGCCTTTCTGACTGCGGGATATGTGACCACAAGAATCCCAGGCCAAACTCTGCACCAAAGGGAGTGAACAACTGTAAGTCTCAAGAGATAAGCATGTGCATATAGAGATGGCTAAATCAAGAACATAAGAGGATGTATATATTTTTTCTAAATCGTGGCAGCATTTAAGAAAAACGTGTTTTTGAAAATAGATCGTTGCAGCATTTAAACGTATACTGAAAATAGATCGTTTAAGACAGAACATCAGGGACTACATGTAGCCTTCAAAGCGAAGTCACACGCGGGCTAATCATTACCATCTTGAAGAGCACATCCCATTAAGATGTCTCCTCAAGATGGTGGTGTATGAGCATCCAAGCCTGTATTTCTATCACTCGCAGCACTGAATATAAAAAATGTGGCGATTATCCTCTATGTCGTGTATCATATGACTCTCTCTCTTTCTTTTGATTTCAAAAACTCACCCACACCGAGACGTGCGAGAGGAAAAAAATCATGCAAGGGGTGATTGCAGGCTGACCTGTCCTACCGGAAGTACCTGTTGAAGTTGAAGGTCAAGGTCAAAATAGACTTGGCCTAAGGAAATACGTTTTGACCGTCTGGGTCACAGAAGGAAGGCGACATTTTCAAAGGTTGTCGAGTGATGAAGTTACATGAGTAAGTGTGTCTTTGGGCCTCGCGCGTCAGAAAGTACTCGTAAATGCTAGCAAGGGGACGGAAATGCCAATGGCGCTCAGTAGTTAGCCATGAAGGCCACAGTTGATGGCGATACACGTCCTTCGTGCTTTCTTATGAAGGAAATTCATTTTGGAAGTGCAACCGATGGAAGCAATACAAAGAAAATAAATATTAGACACTGAAGATTCGTTCCTGGCTCGATGAATGGTACTGAAATCGGTCATCATACGTCACATATATCTGCAGGTTGTCCCGCAGTGTGCGAAACAATGAAATCTTTTTATTACCTTCACAACCTTCCTGATCCAACTGTTTTACCAGTACTATGGGACGTGTGTTGAAATCAGACACTAGCTTAACACTAGGCCAATAATTGTGAGATGTCTACACTACATGATAGGGTACAGGGCATATTGATAAGGTATGGTATTGGTTTGGAAATCGACGATTGGTGAATTTATGGAATGCTGAGATCGAGGTGAGACAATGATGACACGATACCTAAACTTTTGAGTTGATACTGAAGCCTCTTAAATATAATATAATGGCATTATAGTTATAATATAAGTTATTTAAGACACTTAACGTATCTGGTCCTGGCAGAATCCCTTTAATATGAAAGCTCCTTTTGTCTCGAACTCCTAGTAACTCGATATAGTTCAAGGTTCACGAAATCTTCGAGTTAACGATGGGTTACTGTCTGACACAGTGCTCTTCCATAGGTGCATAGGAGTGAGTGAGTGAGTTAGTGAGTGGGTGGATGGGTGAGTGAGTGAGTGAGTGAGTAAGTGAGTGAGTGGATGGGTGGGTGAGTGAGTGAGTGAGTGGGTGGGTGGATCTTGGGTGGGTGAGTGAGTGAGTGAGTGGGTGAGTGAGTGAGTGAGTGAGTGAGTGAGTGAGTGGGTGAGTGGGTGGGTTGGTCTTGGGTGCGTGGCTGGGTGAGTGAGTGAGTGAGTGGGTGGGTGGGTGGTGAGTGAGTGAGTGAGTGGGTGAATGGGTGAGTGAGTGAGTGAGTGGTGAGGTTGAATGCTGCTTGGAATAGTATTTCAGTTAAATGCATGTTACAGGGTGTCAGTTTGCTGTAGGAGGCAAGCCCGACGTGATGCCAGTCTCAAACGTTTACTACTTTGCTGAAACCTAGCAGTACGGGTGTGGTGCTAACAAACCTAAACACATATTCAGACCAGACCGGGATTCGATCACGATCATAGGCTTCTGGTGTATCCAAGGGACACAACTCTGCACGACGAATTGCTGCGTTAGACGACTGGGCCACCCAGGCCCCAAGGTACATATGAAAACGACGCAATCATCTGTACGAATCCTGTTAACATTACTGAACAAGTTTTTTCATTAATTACCACTTGATTCAATGATGTATGTTATTTAACCAGAGTTTCACCCCAAAGCACGCAAAACGGCGAGTGATCTCCGAGGTGATTCAGTACAGTTGCGTCGCTGTCATTCGAACATGTCATAACATGTTTCCATGAATTATTGATTCTGACAAATTGTTTGATTATTCTTTATCAAAGACCCCGCGGCCGCATTCTACACTGAACAAGACTGACAAGATTGGCTAGTGAATTCCCTCTTTACATTAAACATACCATTCCGATATATTACACACGGCTTTGATTTGAATTACACGTTTTAAAGATGTAGTCAGAACGGAACAAACTTTGAAGTTTAAAAACAAATAGTTGACTAAATGAACTGTTCTGACGACTGAAGTCAATTTTGACAGACAGTGGACATAGTTGATATTGAGTGAGTGAGTTGTGTTTAACGCCGCTTTTAACAGTATTCCAGTAATATCGCAGCGTGACAGCTTAATACCCGAAGTGATGCAGGTCTCAGACGTTTACCACTTCAGTGAAACCAACGAGCACGGGTATGGTGCTGACAACCCTAGAAATAGGGGGTACGGGTGGCCCAGTCGTCTAAGGCGCCGCGATTCGCTGTGCAGAGTTGCGTCCCTTGGGCACGCCAGAAACCTATGATTGTGGGTTTGAATCTCGGTTCGCCCCGATTATGTTTCTAGGTTTGTCAGCACCATACCCGTGCTCGTTGGTTTTACTGAAGTGGTAAACGTCTGAGACCTGCACTATTTCGGGCTTACCTCGAACAATAAGCTGACACGTCGCGATATAACTGGAATATTGTTAAAAGCGGCGTTTAACCCAACTCACTCGCTAATTCAGAATAATACTGTACTCATTTGGACTCATTCTTGTTGAGTCTTCACATCTCTGAACTTAAAATTGAAACACATAAATGTAATTTATTGTCAATGATTGTGTCTTGTTAGTGTTGTCTCAATGTCGGACGAGAGGTAAATGCATGTATACAAACTATAACAAAACAGTCTGAAATGTACAGTACTATTGGCTACCCATGAAAGTGTTTCAGATTAATGCCCCAGATCCATTCAAATAGTATCATTTCTGGTGTCCCCTGCCGTGATATTGCTGGAATATTGCTAAAAGCGGCGTAAAACCATACTCACTCACTCACCCCATTCCTCTAGTCACGCTTCATGTTCACGCTTCAGTAGTTGTAGTATCCGGATGAGGGGCTAAATTCACAGCGCATTGTATTCCTGCGGACTTGTTTGAGAAAGGGGCGGTGAGGTAGCTCAGTGATTAATGCGTTCGCTCGTCAAGTTAAAGACCGAGGTTCTATTCTCGGTGTGGGTGTAGCATGTCCGTCCTAGGTGTCCCCTGTGATGATTTGTTTGTTTGTTTGCTGTTTAACGCCGCACTTTACAATATTCCAGCTCTATGACGGCGGACTGTAAATATTCGAATCTGGACGAGACAATCCAGTGATTTACATCATGAGCATCGATCCACGCAATTGGGATACGATGACATGCATCAACCAAGTCAGCGTGCCTGACCACCCGATCCCGTCAGTCGCTTCTTACGACAAGCACAGTCGTCTTTTACGGCAAGCATGGGTTGCTGAAGACCTATTCTACCCCGGATCTTCACGGGTCCCCCTGCAATGACGTCTCTATTATTGATAAAATGCACGATCAGATCATAGGGCATTTATGCACTGATTTAGAACTATTTGATTGCCGTGTCTCGTGTGTGTTGTATGTGTCTGTTTCAACAAACAAAACTTGAACACACAAAAGTCTCAACCAGTGTGTAATAATTGTCGCGTTGTTAGGTCGGGTTAATCCCACAGGCCATCGAATATGACGCGCCGTTTTACCATTTATTTCCCGTTTCATGATATCAATAATTCATTTCAGGCGGTAATAACGTTCATATCACAGGGGGTGTAATCGCCAGGCCCCTATTACATCCCCTGCCAGGATGGTATGTCATTTGAATTATGAATGATAGATCTGTTTAAGCCCGGGTGGTAAGAAATTAGAGTTACGTCCCTTGGTGCGTCGTCTGCCCGTCTGCTCGTCTCTTTCCCGTGACCAAGGTGAAAATATATTGCATTCACTTACAAATAGATACATTTTCACAATTTGGAGTTATTTGGTATATGATTAAAAGGTTATTGTAAGGCAGTGTTCATATCATACCCAATGTGAACCTGATATCTCAATATCAGCTGTCCGGCCTTCGGCCACCGATATGATATGGGAGTTTTGACCATTTGAAATAATGGTGATTGTTACGTATCAATATATAGAATTTATGAAACTGCTCCCTCGACTGTGGATTAATTCGGAGTGTGGCGTGTTTATGTTACTGGCGGAATATCATGTTCAGCTATTAAGTGGCACAAAGCATTGACACAAATTATTAATAATTAATCATTAATATCACACAAACACAAAGACATATTTCCATCAAATTACATACGTGAAAGAAATGGGCTGAGAAATGGCATATCTACTGTGGTATGACTTTAAAGGAGAATTTTCATGACTCATGGAGTGAATTATTAATATCGCAAATTCCATTTTCACATATGCGTTTAGAAAGTGAGATATCAAAAATAGTATGAGCCGAATAAATCGAATTTTTAAAATCAATAGTTCATTTTATTATTTCAATAATACGATTAATTGATATCTAAAAAAATCCTTTTTATTAGTTTTGATGATGAAATTGTGATAATAATTAGTGTTTTACTGAAATCATAAAATAGGGCAAAATAGTAAAAGGCGCTTCATATTCTCTTAGACAAGGTCTGAAGATTTAGATGCTCAAAGGTAATAAATACTATACACATGCCTTCAGTAAACGCTCTTAGACAAGACACAGCGAATCACTGCAATAAACTGCGTAAACCCACTACCTTACGCATCCGATATTACCAACATTGTTCAGATTCTCCAAAAGATCCTCCATTTTATTTTGTGTGCTTCTTATATTGATGGTCATTTTCAAAGGGAGAGGACGGAAGAGGAAAATGAAATAAACCCTGCCTTGTTGACGTTGACGGTTTAATATTCAATTAAATCTGAAGTCTTGATGGACGAAAGCAGTTGTTGAATCACTGTTGCGAAGCCAAAAGAGTCAGCCTTATATCGAGATTGAGGTCGTTTGGACAGCGTCACCAGTTCGAGATCGAGGGTGTTTGGGAAGTGTCACCAGTTCGAGATTGAGGGTGTTTGGGAAGTGTCACCTGTTCGAGATAGAAGGTGTTTGGGAAGTGTCACCAGTTCGAGATCGAGGGTGTTTGGGAAGTGTCACCAGTTCGAGATAGAAGGTGTTTGGGAAGTGTCACCAGTTCAAGATCGAGGGTGTTTGGGAAGTGTAACCAGTTCGAGATAAAAGGTGTTTGGGAAGTGTCACAAGTTCATAATAGAAAGGTGTTTGGGAAGTGTCACCAGTACGAGATAGAAGGTGTTTGGGAAGTGTCACCAGTTCGAGACAGAAGGTGTTTGGGAAGTTTCACAAGTTCATAATAGAAGGTGTTTGGGAAGTGTCACCAGTACGAGATAGAATGTGTTTGGGCAGTGTCACCAGTTCGAGATAGAAGGTGTTTAGGCAGTGTCACCAGTACCGGATGTAAAGACAATGTCCACACTAGTGTCCCTTCTTGAATTATATATATTCTTCACACATTGACGTTATTGTGGGTTACACACACAAGCACCCAAGCGGCATCACCTGAAGAAGGTACAGAAAGGCCTCCAATCTGCCATTGGCTCCGGCCCTTCCTGACGCGACAAAGTCGTCTGTTATGCAGTCTTAAAAAACAAGGGACTGTCTGCAGGTTGGGTGGTTCGGGGGTCTTGGGCTAGTTCGCAGACACAAACAGTAAACAGTATCAACGTAACAGACGTGAAGCATCTTCGAAGACCGCACAGGTTGGTCCAACCTGAATGTTTAAGTCTTTTATACCAGATTCACAGCCTATCTTTTGGGAACCCGGTAATTTGGGCGTGTAACTTTCTCACACGGACTTGGTTTTGGTCTTCAGTCGTGATTGATCGTCCATTTCCCCACAAATCCACTTTGTCTTTGAAAGGAATTTATTGGACTGTAGTGTTTTTGCATATACTCTTGCATCCGAACTTACCGGAATATATATATTCTCAAAACGGTTGCTATCGCTTCCGTTACAGACGTGGAAACATTGACATGCTATTGATTTATGGGGTAGAGATGTTCCTCGGCAATTAGAAACGGTCAATATATTCTCTGGAATGTTGATGTTGTGTGGCTGCCGGGACATGCAGGTCTGGGATTATATTGTCTGGAATGTATGTCCTCGGATGAACGCCAAATCTTGACCCTCTTATAGACTTAGAGGGTGATTAGTTTGTATGAAGTATAATATATCATATTTAAGCTGTCAAACTGGTTGTCAGAACGATGTGAGGTGAAATTGGGTTTAAGATCGTGTCCAAGATTTTTGCACTTATATAGCGACGTGCATGCACGTGTGTGTTAGGCTGCTTGTACTAGTCCGGAGTGATGCCGATTTATAGTGCTTACCATGCCGCAGTTTAACATGAATACCCCACTCAGACGCAGCATACTGACTCCGAGCCGATCAGTCCTAGTTTTAGCCCTTTAATGCCGAGCGCCAGACAGGGTAACAACAAGTACCCTCTTTTAACGTCCTTTGGTATGACGCGGCCAGGGATCGAACCCCGGGCGTTCTGCTCTCCGGGCGGACGCTCTACCACTAGACCACGAAGGCGGTTTCAGAACGAAGTAGATTGTACATGATACACCGCTCATAAATGTTAATGTGGTTATAATGTCGAAACATCTGTTCCGAATAGATGGTAGCACTACAACATACCTCTCTGTACTTACACTGGAGCTTTGTTCCATTATTGATGCGTGACTACTAATATCCCAGCAGACGTTCGACAAACATGAATGTTAATATAATTACATAAATTATTTTTAAAATAACACAATCACCAATGGATGGTAATCCTATATGTGCTTGAGTAGTCAGTAAAATCAGATCTGTGATGAAAGTGTCAAGCACGCACGCAAGCACACACACGCACACACACACACACACACACACACACACACACACACACACACACACACACACACACACACACACACTCTCACTCACTCACTCACTCACTCACACGCCTGTATATACTCGATACGTTTGCAATTAGCAGTTGCTTGTAAGAGGTGGTTTTGAAATACAATAGAGCATGCCTGTCAAACCGGAAGTGCCTTTTCGAAATTGAAGGCCAAGGTCAAAACAGAGTCAGCCCAAGGAAGAATGTTTTGACCGTCTGGGTCACAGAAATAAGAAAATGCCGACATTTTCAAAGTGTGTTGAGTCGTGAATATAAATGTGGATGTGTGTCTTTGGGCCCCGCAGGTTAGAAAGAACGCGTAAAGACTAGCGTGTTGTCGGAAATGCCGTTAGCACTCAGTAGATAGTCATGGCACAAAAGAAGCTCACAGGTGATGGCGACACGTGCTCTTCACGATTTCTTATTAAAGGGATTTTCGAAAAGAAATTTACTTAGAAGTGCAGACTTGTAGACAATTAATCATGAACACTAGATCAAGATCGGAATTTAATGAAACGTTTTAGAGAAAAAAAACTTTTGCAGAAACCCCATTTAATGCTGTTTTTACAGTGTGGTCCAGGGAGAATATATATTAGCACTATGGTATACTTCGGTTTCCTAGGGACCAGATAACTCGATTTATTTACGCTTAATTACATAAAATTCGAGTTTCAATGTTTCTGGCTGTTGTTTTGCTTGTAAGAGTTGTTAATTTGTGGATCTTAAGACGGTGTCTTGATTAAAATTTAAAGTCTGAAAGTAATGGGTTTTTTTGTACTAGAAGCACGTGGTATTTTTCACACTTTAGAAGCTTTGAGAAAATGATCCACGGCGAGAGGACTGCCTCTGGTTTTGGCAAGTATTTGCAAACACTTCTAGTTTCTATATTTACAAAGTTAACTATATGTGACGAGTGTGTACGTGGCAGGACCGCAGTTTCACTTCCCTGCACGCCATTGTGAAAACTCATGTCATACAGTCCCTGAAATTCCGCTCGTACAGAACATATCCACATGTTTCCTTAAATTATTAATTCTAACAAATTGTTTGATTATTTCATATTAAGACCTCGCAGCTGATTCTGCACTAGACAAGACTGATAAGATTGGCTATTAGATAGCCCCCTTAAAGTAAATAATTTATATGGCATTCCAAAATATTAGATACGACATTGATTCGAATTATAAATTTGTAAAAAAATATTAATGCCTCAACCAGGATGCTTAAGATTAAAGTCACTATTCATTACGTAACTGCAAGAACTCTTCTGACTATTGATATTTATATTACTGAACACGCAAATCGCTTTAGCCATTACGCGGGGTTGCTTTGGCTAAAGGTCATGAAGACAGAGAAAGGAGGTGAGGTGAAATTGGGTTTAACGTCGCGTCCAAGATTATTGCACTTATATAGCATGCGCGCGCGCGCGCGCGCGTGTGTGTGTGTGTGTGTGTGTGTGTGTGTGTGTGTGTGTGTGTGTGTGTGTGTGTGTGTGTGTGTGTGTGGTTGCTAGTCCGGAGTGATGCCGATTTATAGTGTAGCACACTGAGATACCATGCCCCAGTTTAACATTAATACCCCACTCAGACACAGTATACTGATTCCGAGCCGACCAGTCCTTGCTTTAACACCTTAATGCCGAGCGCCAGACAGGGTAACAACAAGTACCATCTTTTAACGTCTTTTGGTATGACGTGGCCAGGGATCGAACCCCGGACATTCCGCTCTCCGGGCGGACTCTCTACCACTAGACCACGGAGGCGGTCTGACAGAGAAATGAAGTTCTAGTAGAAGTAGCATAATAGCCTGAAACATACAATATTGTTTCTTACCCCACAATGTGTCACATTCAGTTATTCTAAGCATTTGATTGTGAGCCTTGACCTATACCGGGCTACTTTCGCTACATTCATTCGTTTGTTTGTTTGTTGTTCATAAATAGTCATAAATAGTCAAACTATATGACGGCGGTCTGTAAATAACAGAGTCTTGACCAGACAATCCAGTGATTGATATCATGAGCATCGATCCACGCAATTAAGATAAATCGACATGAATCAACCAAGTGAGCTAGCCTAACCACCCGATCCCGTTAGTCGTCTCTTACGACAAGCATAGTCGCCTTTTATGGCAAGCATGGGCTGCTGAAGACCTATTCTACCCCAGATCTTCATGGGTTCAAGCCAAAAGTTGAGGAAACCTATCGAGAACAGTAGTGAGGGGATTTGACATAGTTGAATGGGCTATTGTTAATTGTATTCCGCCTTCAGTATCTGTTTAAAATAGAAAGTGAACTGTTTCAATCTGGTATATATCTTCTAACCTTGGACCTGTAAATCTGTCCTCTTCGGCGTGTAACGTGAGCACCTCCGTAAATGCTTCCATAATGGAACAGTCTGCACCTGCCTACATAACGAATGCGGCGAATTCGTAGACATTCTTTTGTCTACGAGTTGTGAGTGTCTACGAAATATCTATGGCTACGAATGATATTGGTTACGAGTTCGTGTTCACCTACAGCCGTACATGACACCTTCCACGTTGGTTCTGTTGAAGGCCATATTAACATAGTCATATTCATTGGCACATATTTCGATCAGAACAACGCCGCTTTTGTTTACCCTTGAAATTCAAACAAACAAAGGATAACAAACTTTAATTTCAATTTGAAATTTTAATATCTAATGTTGAAGCACTGACTGTCTATTTCGCTTAAAGCACGTGTCCCAGTTAATATGGTTCATGATGGCCGCATAAGCTATACAAAAGGACTGTTTCCTATCAACTGTTGATACAAATTACAAATCACCAAAGAAACCAAATTCTTCCCTAAACATTCCTGATCAGCAGTGAATAGCAACACATCCCTAATGACATGTGTATATACTGCCGTACTGTCGGTGGCCGCTACATTCGTCACCACTCGCATGTTTCTGTGAGTGAGTGATTGAGTGAGTGATTATGGTTTAACGTCGTTTTTAGCAATATTCCAGCAATATCACGGCGGGGAACACCAGAAATGGGCTTCACACATTTTACCCATGTCGGGAATCGAACCCGGGTCTTCGGCGTGACGAGTGAACGCTTTACCCACTAGGTTACCCGACCGCCCCAGCATGTTTCTGTAACCGATAACATTCCCCGTTTAAAGGTTGAAGACAGAGTGTGCTTCAATTGTAATGATCATATTGAAAATGAAAAACAGGTTTTATTCAGACGTCCACAATACGATGACCTAGTATAGTATAACGGCTAATAGGCCCAACTTTTTAAGCCTGTCAAACAATGTGAAGTTGTGTGTCCTTTTTAAACATGAGGTATGTGTCACTGCCAAAACCTGCTTTTTAATATTACAACGCAGAAAGCTATTGCTGTATGGGTAAAACGTTTGTTTTTTTATCTGTATATATCATCGGCGTCTGTGTATCGTCTCTCATACCTTTATATGAGTGGCGCTGTATTATTATTTTTTTAAGTATAAACGTCTATTTTATGCATGTTTTTTAAAATATACAGCGGTGAGACGAAAATAAAATATCTGTCTGTCTGTCTGATAATGCCTTACTTAATTGATTAGACAATGATACAGTCTTTAATTTTGACAACGGCATGTCATTTTGTCGTTTACCTGTTTACCTACAGAGGAGAAAAAATGGAAAAGGATTTTTACAGCTCCTTAACGTCATTGACTTCCGCTGTGGTTAGGTCAGCAAAAGTGACCTGTGACCTTTCATCTCAGTTTCTGTGATTGTCGGTACTGGAACTATTTGTCCTTGTTGACGCCTCCTCAAATTACATCTTTTTCTAATTTAGAATTTGACGCTCGCTTCAATTTAGTATTAAGTTTTGTTATCTCCTGTTAATCTCTAAATATTACAGTCTCTAAACATGGCGCTACAAATCCGTTTATAACCTGAGAAGCAAAGGAAACTATACTTCGCAATTGATTTTATTATATATTTGATTTGCGATTGTAAATGTCTTAAGTTAGCAATAATATATCCAAACAATGAACTGTACGGACGCATCGCCAGCACTCAAAGAATATCATATAAAACTTTAAAAAATTCATAACATAATTCGCATGATAAAACAACTGTGATTGATCTTCGACATCTCATCTATAAAATAAAAACATTTGCTTTTCTTGCTATAATTTTACAACATTTCAAACATGGTTTGTGGTCATGTGATTTCAAATTTATTCTTTACTTAAGCCAATTTACTTTTACGCAAAATTACCCAGCCACAGATTACTGCTGTAGGAATGAGAAATGGTTAAATAGACGTCATCAAATTTAAGTTACATATATTTCAATAATATTACAAATAAACTCGGTGTACTTTCTTTTGCCCTTCAGTGTATTTCGTTAGATACGTTCATTAACGCACCTCTAACGATTTACTAGAAATTGGACGTGTCGTGCCAGACGGCGCTACCTACACGACTTCCGCTCCTCCCTCCACGACATCCGCTTCACTGATTTACCATTTTGCCTAATCTGTTTTGTCAGCATGTGCGACCAGAGGTGACTGACTGGCACTGTCTCCGACCTAGCATGATGCAGTCACGGGCCTGGCAGCATCAGGATCAGGTGACAGCTGGGCTAATTTGACGCCCATGGTACCTCTACCTCATGGGCATCTTGTATACAAGGTACGCTAATTACAACGCACACTAAGAAACAGCGTGTCATTAGTAAGGGAACAAAGGCAATTTGGCAGTGTCATCAGTATGGGAACTAAGGTATGTGGGCAGTGTCATTAGTAAGGGAACAAAGGCAATTTGGCAGTGTCATCAGTATGGGAACTAAGGTATGTGGGCAGTGTCACCAGTATGGGAACTAAGGTATGTGGGCAGTGTCACCAGTATGGGAACTAAGGTATGTGGGCAGTGTCACCAGTATGGGAACTAAGGTATGTGAGCAGTGTCAACAGTATGGGAACTGCGGTATTTTGGCCGTGTTATCAGTATGGGAACTAAGGTATGTGGGCAGTGTCACCAGTATGGGAACTAAGGTATGTGGGCAGTGTCACCAGTATGGGAACTAAGGTATGTGAGCAGTGTCAACAGTATGGGAACTAAGGTATGTGGGCAGTGTCATTGGTATGGGAACTACGGTATTTTGGCCGTGTCAACAGTATGGGAACTATGGTATTTGAGCAGTGTCATTAGTAAGGGAACAAAGGCAATTTGGCAGTGTCATTGGTATGGGAACTACGGTATATTGGCCGTGTCATCAGTATGGGAACTAAGGTATGTGCGCAGTGTCAACAGTATGGGAACTATGGTATTTGGGCAGTGACATTAATAAGGGAACAAAGGCAATTTGTCAGTTTCATTGGTATGGGAACTACGGTAATTTGGCCGTGTATGTACCATAAAACGTCACAGTTGAATACATTCCCTCGTAATACTAGAACAAAGTGGCTTTGTAGAGAAAAGGATGCTCCATCACAGCAGAGGAAATGCATAAGAGAAAAGGTCTCTAAAAAGTCCGGGTCAGAAAATCAAACGCCTGTATAACGGGATCCTCCAAGGAGACGCGGTGAATCTGGCACAGACTACAAAACATGGCAGTCGGATCGTGCTGTGGCGATTTCGAAGGATGTTCAACAATTGTAACATTGGAAGGACTTCCGATGGGGACTTGTTTACTGTTAGTGTCTGCGAACTAGTCCTGTACCCTAAACATCAATCAAGTAGGCAAACCTATGTTTTTCCACGTTGCAAAATAGAAAACTTTGTCACGCCAGGAAGGGCCTGGGGCAATGGCGGATTGAAAGCCTTCTGGTACCTTCTTCCTGTGTTTGTGTTAGTCACAGTAATGAGTGTAGCGAGGCAGGAATAATAAGAAGAAATAATTTCTTGACACCCCATACTGGTGACACTTCCCAAATACCTAAGATACCCATACTGGTGACCCTGCCAAATTGCCATAGTTCCCTTACTAATGACACTGCCCAAAATACCGTAGTTCCCATACTGATGACACTGCCAAAATACCGTAGTTCCCATACTGTTGACACTGCTCACATACCGTAGTTCCCATACTGATAACACGGCCAAATTACCGTAGTTCCCATACCAATGAAACTGACAAATTGCCTTTGTTCCCTTATTAATCAAACGTTCAGCCAATGTGGAACTGTGTCTGGCTGGGTATTGGGGGCATACACCGTCCAAGTATCCAAAGAGTCCACAGAGAAACAAGCATTGGTATCGGGGATCTATAGCTTCGAAGACCATATGGAACGCCAGCTCACCACAGTGTCGAAACGTATTCTTCCTGGACCATAGTATTACAGTGAAAACAGAAGTAAAGGGCATTATCATGAAATACTTATCTTGTGCTAAGCTTTCATTATTGTTTACAGGTCTGCAATTTCAAGTAAATTTCATTTCCAGCACGCAATGAACTGTGACCTTCCGGGATACCTACTGAGTGCCATTGGCATTTCCGACTGCTGGCGAGTTTTTAAGCCCAAGGACACACGTACTCATGTTACTTCATGACATGAAACACTTTGAAAATGTCGCCATCCTCTAATTTCTCAGACCCAGACGGTCAAAACATATTTCCTTCGTTCGACTCTATTTGACCTTGACCATCAATTTGAACAGGCACTTCCGGTTTAACCGGAAACGATCCTTTTTATTTCAAAACCACCATTTACAAGCAACTGTTACTCGGAAACGTCAAGAGTATATACAGTTGTGTGTGTAAATAGTTTACATATCACTAAGAGAGAACCATATAATATATGACTGTCAAGGTTTTACATTCAGGTCGAGGGTAATATTAACACACTTACATTCACAGATATTACGATAATGTGGAGATATTTTAATGGGATGTTTCTGTAGGAGATGCAACACGGTAATGATTAGAGAGCTTGCAATTTCCCTTTGAAGGCAACATGTAATCCCTGATGTACTCTGTCTTCAACGATTTATTTCCAAGTACACGTTTTTTACGTGCTACAACGATTTGAAGAAAAAGATACATGCACGCTAAATCCGACGAGTTCTTGATTAAGCAATCTCTGCGCATGTGGTCATTTCCGGAGCACACTTGACGGCGAAAAGGGGGGAGGGGGGTGCATTGTGAGCAGATATTCCCTAGGCAGCAAAACCTGGTACTGCAATTTCCCCTCTGATCGGAACATCAGACTCTATAAACAAACACGTTCCAACACAGATCTCATTTCACAGACTGTACTCAAGCATTAAATGTCCATTTCAAGTGAATGTGAGTGAGTGAGTGGGGTTTAACGCCGCAATTAACAGTATTACAGTTATATCATGGCGTGTCAGCTTTATGTGGGAGGAAAGCCCGAAGTGATGCAGGTCTCGGACGTTTACCAGTTTGGTTTCGAAACCCACAAGCACGGGTATGGGGCTGACAAAGCTAGAAACATAATCGGGGCGAACCGGGATATAAACCCACAATCATAGGTTTCTGGCGTGCCCAAGGGACGCAACTCTGCACAGCGAATCGCGGCGCCTTAGACGACTGGGCCACCCGTGCCCCCTCAAGTGAATGTGAATATTATACGCAATTTGTAGAATGTAAACTGGAACATATGTAGCCTAACGTCATCGACAATGGAACCAAGATCAGAGATGCATGTTTTAGTACTACATTGTATCCATTTCACATGTTTTGATATTATAACTGCATTAACATATATATGAGGACTCTCATGTACAATCGACATCGTTCTGACAACCAAATAACCAGTTTGACAAAATAAGTATGATATATAACCCTTCATAAAAAATCTATCATCATTTATGATGTTAATGCGGTCAAAATCGAGCGTTTTAAACAACGCAACTTGATCCAAGGAAATATCTAGACATTTGAGACAACATAATCACACACCTCCCTTCTTTATCAGCCCTTCGTGGCACCTTTCTACGGGAGGTCACACAACACAACAGCTACATTCCAGACAATACATTGACAGAGTTTAATTGGCAGGGAACATCTCAGTTCCAGGAATCAATACCATGTCAGTGTGGAACCACTTCTGTAACGGAAGGGATAGCAACCGTTTCGAGAATATATTTGTTGCAGTTATAGTTCAGGTCCTAGCTGCAGTGTGTTATTTGGCCTGCAGCTAGGACCTGAACTATAACTGCAACAAATATATTCTCGAAACGGTTGCTATCCCTTCCGTTACAGAAGTGGTTCCACACTGACATGGTATTGATTCCTGGAACTGAGATGTTCCCTGCCAATTAAACTCTGTCAATGTATTGTCTGGAATGTAGCTGTTGTGTTGTGTGACCTCCCGTAGAAAGGTGCCACGAAGGGCTGATAAAGAAGGGAGGTGTGTGATTATGTTGTCTCAAATGTCTAGATATTTCCTTGGATCAAGTTGCGTTGTTTAAAACGCTCGATTTTGACCGCATTAACATCATAAATGATGATAGATTTTTTATGAAGGGTTATATATCATACTTATTTTGTCAAACTGGTTATTTGGTTGTCAGAACGATGTCGATTGTACATGAGAGTCCTCATATATATGTAAATGCAGTTATAATATCAAAACATGTGAAATGGATACAATGTAGTACTAAAACATGCATCTCTGATCTTGGTTCCATTGTCGATGACGTTAGGCTACATATGTTCCAGTTTACATTCTACAAATTGCGTATAATATTCACATTCACTTGAGGGGGCACGGGTGGCCCAGTCGTCTAAGGCGCCGCGATTCGCTGTGCAGAGTTGCGTCCCTTGGGCACGCCAGAAACCTATGATTGTGGGTTTATATCCCGGTTCGCCCCGATTATGTTTCTAGCTTTGTCAGCCCCATACCCGTGCTTGTGGGTTTCGAAACCAAACTGGTAAACGTCCGAGACCTGCATCACTTCGGGCTTTCCTCCCACATAAAGCTGACACGCCATGATATAACTGTAATACTGTTAATTGCGGCGTTAAACACCACTCACTCACTCACATTCACTTGAAATGGACATTTAATGCTTGAGTACAGTCTGTGAAATGAGATCTGTGTTGGAACGTGTTTGTTTATAGAGTCTGATGTTCCGATCAGAGGGGAAATTGCAGTACCAGGTTTTGCTGCCTAGGGAATATCTGCTCACAATGCACCCCCCTCCCCCCTTTTCGCCGTCAAGTGTGCTCCGGAAATGACCACATGCGCAGAGATTGCTTAATCAAGAACTCGTCGGATTTAGCGTGCATGTATCTTTTTCTTCAAATCGTTGTAGCACGTAAAAAACGTGTACTTGGAAATAAATCGTTGAAGACAGAGTACATCAGGGATTACATGTTGCCTTCAAAGGGAAATTGCAAGCTCTCTAATCATTACCGTGTTGCATCTCCTACAGAAACATCCCATTAAAATATCTCCACATTATCGTAATATCTGTGAATGTAAGTGTGTTAATATTACCCTCGACCTGAATGTAAAACCTTGACAGTCATATATTATATGGTTCTCTCTTAGTGATATGTAAACTATTTACACACACAACTGTATATACTCTTGACGTTTCCGAGTAACAGTTGCTTGTAAATGGTGGTTTTGAAATAAAAAGGATCGTTTCCGGTTAAACCGGAAGTGCCTGTTCAAATTGATGGTCAAGGTCAAATAGAGTCGAACGAAGGAAATATGTTTTGACCGTCTGGGTCTGAGAAATTAGAGGATGGCGACATTTTCAAAGTGTTTCATGTCATGAAGTAACATGAGTACGTGTGTCCTTGGGCTTAAAAACTCGCCAGCAGTCGGAAATGCCAATGGCACTCAGTAGGTATCCCGGAAGGTCACAGTTCATTGCGTGCTGGAAATGAAATTTACTTGAAAGTGCAGACCTGTAAACAATAATGAAAGCTTAGCACAAGATAAGTATTTCATGATAATGCCCTTTACTTCTGTTTTCACTGTAATACTATGGTCCAGGAAGAATACGTTTCGACACTGTGGTGAGCTGGCGTTCCATATGGTCTTCGAAGCTATAGATCCCCGATACCAATGCTTGTTTCTCTGTGGACTCTTTGGATACTTGGACGGTGTATGCCCCCAATACCCAGCCAGACACAGTTCCACATTGGCTGAACGTTTGATTAAAGTATTGTAAGATTATACGTAATAACATTCAATCTTCCTGCTGAATTGTTCCCTTTAGCCTAAGATGCGACTTTGCTCTGACGCGGCGTAAAACAAACAATTTACTTCGTATGAACAGCAGGAGACAATCTTCTCGTTGTGGCTCTCGATGTCAGGTGTTGGTTTGATGTGGAAGGCAGCACTAAAGAAACACTATCATGGCGGTTTGCATGAAGCACTGGTGATGAATATTAGCTGCTGTATTTGGCTACCTACTGATGTGGTACACTACCAGTGGGGATTCTAGGTTAGAATTGGTCCCGAGCAACCTATTCAGGTCCTACGAGGCGACTTAAAGGATAGGGTGGTCTGTGGTCTGGCTCGGGGACTTGGTTGATGGAGTGTGATCGTACCCTGACGACGTGGATCGTTGCTCACAATATCTTACAGGCCGTTGTCATACTGCTGAATGCACGCAAGCACGCACGCACACACACACACTACCAGAATTCAACTAATTTCCCCGGAACCCTATCCAGTTGAAATACTGTACGCTGTTGTGTGTGAATTCAGTGTTATAGTGCTTCCGCTCGATTTCAACCCCCTGGACTACCTAGCTGAACCCGTGATGGCCAAACTTTAGTTGATCAGCACATGTTAACTGATTTCCGTCATACTTGGGTTGACCCGAGTTGCCCACACCTACTGAATCCCTGGGATGCGGTACTCCAAATGACGTCATCGTTAAAGTAATTAGTTTTATTGATTTAGTCATAGAAGCATTTTAATGAATGCTGTGTTTCGCCCTCTGTACTAAAGCTAAAGTTGTGTTTTATGCGTCATATTTCTCCCTTTTTAACGCAGCTGAGTCTAGTCATATCTGCCCGCCAGAAATGTAGTAGTGAGTGAATATGGTTTTACGCCGCTTTTAGCATTATTCCAGCAATATCACGGCGGGGGCCGGGACACCACAAATGGGCTTCACACATTGTACCCATGTCGGGAATCGAACCCGGGTCTTCGGCGTGACGAGCGAACGCTTTAACCACTAGGCTACCCGACCGCCCCCAGAAATGTAGTAACCTCGGTTGAATCAGATCACTCATTTCTTTCATAATCGAACACAAGTAGTGTGACAGCTGTATATGTGGTGATAATTGTTGAATGGAATGTGACAACTGTATATGTGGTGATAAGTGTTGAATGGAGTCTGACAGCTGTATATGTGGCGATAATTGTTGAATGGAGTGTGACAGCTGTATTTGTGGTGATAATTGTTGAATGGAGCGTGACAGCTGTATATGTGGTGATAATTGTTGAATGGAGTGTGACAGCTGTATATGTGGTGATAATTGTTGAATGGAGTGTGACAGCAGTATATCTGGTGATAATTGTTGAATGGAGTGTGATAGCAGTATATGTGGTGATAATTGTTGAATGGATTGCGACAGCAGTATATATGGTGATAATTGTTGAATGGATTGCGACAGCAGTATATGTGGTGATAAGTGTTGAATGGATTGCGACAGCAGTATATGTGGTGATAATTGTTGAATGGAGTGTGACAGCAGTATATGTGGTGATAATTGTTGAATGGAGTGTGACAGCTGTATATGTGGCGATAATTGTTGAATGGAGTGTGACAGCAGTATATGTGGTGATAATTGTTGAATTGGATGTGACAGCAGTATATGTCATGATAATTGTTGAATGGAGTGTAACAGCAGTATATGTCATGATAATATCTGAATGGAGTGTGACAGCAGTATATATCATGATAATTGTTGAATGGATTGCGACAGCAGTATATGTCATGATAATTGTTGAATGGAGTGTGACAGCAGTATATGTCATGAAAATTGTTGAATGGGTGTGACAGCAGTATATGTCATGATAATTGTTGAATGGAGTGTGACAGCAATATATGTCATGATAATTGTTGAATGGAGTGTGACAGCAGTATATGAGGTAATAATTGTTGAATGGAGTGTGACAGCAGTATATGTCATGATAATTGTTGAATGGAGCGTGACAGCAGTATATGTGGTGATAATTGTTGATTCGAGTGTGACAGCAATATATGTGGTGATAATTGTTGAATTGGGTGTGACAGCTGTATATGTGGTGATAATTGTTGAATGGAGTGTGACAGCAGTATATGTGGTGATAATTGTTGAATGGCTTGCGACAGCAGTATATGTGGTGATAATTGTTGAATGGATTGCGACAGCAGTATATGTGGTGATAATTGTTGAATGGATTGCTACAGCAGTATATGTAGTGATAATTGTTGAATGGAGTGTGACAGCAGTATATGTGGTGATAATTGTTGAATGGATTGCGACAGCAGTATATGTGGTGATAATTGTTGAATGGATTGCGACAGCAGTATATGTGGTGATAAGTGTTGAATGGATTGCAACAGCAGTATATGTGGTGATAATTGTTGAATGGAGTGTGACAGCAGTATATGTGGTGATAATTGTTGAATGGATTGCGACAGCAGTATATGTGGTGATAATTGTTGAATGGAGTGTGACAGCAGTATATGTGGTGATAATTGTTGAATGGATTGCGACAGCAGTATATGTGGTGATAATTGTTGAATGGATTGCGACAGCAGTATATGTGGTGATAAGTGTTGAATGGATTGCGACAGCAGTATATGTGGTGATAAGTATTGAATAGATTGCGACAGCAGTATATGTGGTGATAATTGTTGAATGGATTGCGACAGCAGTATATGTGGTGATAATTGTTGAATGGAGTGTGACAGCAGTATATGTGGTGATAATTGTTGAATGGATTGCGACAGCAGTATATGTGGTGATAATTGTTGAATGGAGTGTGACAGCAGTATATGTGGTGATAATTGTTGAATGGATTGCGACAGCAGTATATGTGGTGATAATTGTTGAATGGATTGCGACAGCAGTATATGTGGTGATAAGTGTTGAATGGATTGCGACAGCAGTATATGTGGTGATAAGTGTTGAATGGATTGCGACAGCAGTATATGTGGTGATAATTGTTGAATGGATTGCGACGGCAGTATATGTGGTGATAAGTGTTGAATGGATTGCGACGGCAGTATATGTGGTGATAATTGTTGAATGGATTGCGACAGCAGTATATGTGGTGATAAGTGTTGAATGGATTGCGACAGCAGTATATGTGGTGATAATTGTTGAATGGATTGCGACAGCAGTATATGTGGTGATAATTGTTGAATGGATTGCGACAGCAGTATATGTGGTGATAATTGTTGAATGGATTGCGACAGCAGTATATGTGGTGATAATTGTTGAATGGATTGCGACAGCAGTATATGTGGTGATAAGTGTTGAATGGATTGCGACAGCAGTATATGTGGTAAGTGTTGAATGGATCGCGACCGCAGTATATGAGGTAATAAGGGGAGGGGGATAATAATCGGGTGTTCTTAAACTTCTTTTGAATAGTATAGTTCAAATAAACAAGGTTCCACTTTAAGCTGTTGTAACAGCAGTATATATGATAACAGTTGCTGCAGTGTGACATAATGACGACTTACATTTCTCACGAGACACCAACTCCGGCTAGGAATCTCCATGGAGACAAAGTGCGTAATATGACAATCCCACGTGAGTACAGTGGGTGCACGTGATCTGCTAGTCAGTGATAAATCACGATCATACCACGTGTGTCAGGTTGATGTGTGCTCACCGCGCTATTGGAGTACTTCAGAACATGATCGTTATGTAATGTGACATAACTGGTATTATATCAATGCCGATGAACATAAAATTGCCATGATTACTACAATTACCGTTATTTGATTACTGCCGCACTGATCAATATTCCACGATTAGTGCTGACAGACCTCCAGATTCGACATATTCTCTATAAAGGTCATTGAGTGTATTGAGTTACCTTGCAGTAATCAGCAGTAACTGTTAAAAAAAACCGACAACGCCAAAGAATAATTAGTTTCGATTATATCCCGGATGAGATTCCATTGGGCGTAAAAGGGAAAATATTAGTGAAAAGTACAAGAATGGAGCACTGAAAACCAGCACCATATTAATGGTACTGTACAAGAGCTACCATGGTAATGATGGAGAGAATGTCTTTCACTTTCTTTGTACATTGTCAGATGGCCTCGCGGTTTAACAAGCTCTGCAGAGTTGAGTCCCTTGACCGTGCAAGGAGCCGCTGGTCCGTGGTTAGAATTCCACATTCGTCCGGATAATATTAGTCCTAATCTGTCAGGATCGGACTTGAAGTCTTGGGTTTCATCAAGTGATCTATCTCTGGGGGTATTCCCTCTGGAGCTATTCCCATATAAAACCAACACGCCGTGACATCACAGGAATAATGTTCAATGATGCTGAAATTACTTACTGTCATGAGCACATGTACCTATATGGGAGATGCTTTCTCCACATCTCAGATGTTGCAGGGAGAGGGTGCTTTTGGTAAGGAGGTGGGATGAAATGGGGTTTAACGTCGCGTCCAAGATTATTGCACTTATATAGCGACGTGTGTGTGTGTGGTGTGTGGTGTGTGTGTGTGTGTGTGTGTGTGTGTGTGTGTGTGTGTGTGTAAAATAGGTCTTCAGCAACCCATACTTGCCGCAAAAGGCGACTATACTTGTCGAAAAGGGCGAATAACGGGATCGGGTGGTCAGGCTCGCTGACTTGGTTGATACATGCCATCGATCCCAATTGCGGGGATCGATGCTCATCATGTAAATCACTGGATTGTCTGGTCCAGACTCGAATATTTACAGACCGCCGTCATACAGCTGGAATATTGCTGGTTACGGCGTTAAACAACAAACAAACAAACAAACAAACAAATCATATGCAGAGCAGCCCTAGTCCAGGGACACCAGGGATAATTGAGTGAGTGAGTATGGATTTACGCCGCTTTTAGCAATATTCCAGCAATATCACGACGGGGGACACCAGAAATGGGCTTCACACATCGTACCCATGTCGGGAATCGACCAGGGATAAGCATTGGTGGGGACGTCTTAATGCATGGAATTAAGAGTTAACCTCGCGTTCAAGATAGTTTCACTTACATAGAGACATACATGCGTGTGTGTCTGCTTGTACAAATCCGACCTTATGCCGGTTTTTAGTGCTAGCCCACTGAGATACCATGCTTCAGCTTAACATTGACAACCCACTCAGGCAGTATCCTGGCTCCGAGACGGCCAGTCCTTTTTAGCCCTTTACCAGATTTAACGTCTTTTGGTATGTCTCTCTGTTCACTACACCACGGAGGCGTTGGCTAATCAGAAAATGTGTTAAATGATGTAATTGGAAACTGTATATACTACTCAAAAGAAGTTATAGAACACCCGATCCTTACATATTACTATAGTTAGTGTCATGGCGTAGTAGATTAACTATAGTAATATGAAACAAGAGTTTGCCACTAACGTGGCTATATCCCCCGCCCCTGTTGCAGAATTTATGAGATAATTAAATCTAAACAAACCCTAACCTTTTTTTGACCGAGGAGGAACTTGTCAAGGAAATTGTAAAAAAATAGAAGAGTTTGGAACCTAAGTCCATCTTGTTGCCATGGAAACGTAAAAAATAAAATTTTCTAAAATTTCTAAATAGCAAAAGGCACCAGTTCAGCATGTACTTGACAGACCTGCAAAGTTTCATGAAAAAAATAATGAACGGTTTCTGAGTTATGCTCTGGAAACGAAACGTGACGGACGGACGGATGGAGCCCGTTTCTATATCCCCCGCAACTTTGTCTGGTGGGGGATAATAATCGAGTGTTCTTAAACTTCTTTTGAATAGTATAGTTCAAACAAACAGGGTTCCACTTTAAGCTATTATATGGCTTCAGACACTGCTAATGCAAGTGCAGGTTCTTGTTTGGGATTCGAACCACTGTCTGAATAATGTGGGGCAGGCTGCTCCAAGCTGTGGGATGACTCGTCAGTCTGATGGACAGGTGAAACTATTGCTTTATTTTCCTTTTTACAACAGAATGTTGCAATAAATAAATACACAACACACATAATTAATGTATATTTTTTTTTATTTATAGATATTTTTACATTATGGTAGAGTTATAAATAGTGAGCACCGTACATGTAACACAATGTATAATCACGTTCTTCTGGAACCCAAGCAACAAGGAATTGATAAGGTGTTTATGGAATTACCGTATTCGACGTAATAAGCGCCCCGCTCTAATAAGCGCACACCGCGATATTTGCTAATATATTGGCTAGTGAACAATCCCAATTAGCACCTCTTCCAAATGATTAATGTACACAAGACTTATTCATTTGTGCATAATACACACTCGTATGTTATATGCGACCTTAATTATGGGCAATTAAATCCTGAAAAAATATATGTGTCGTATATAAACATTTCAGGCTGTCAGCATAAACCATGAAATTAACGATCTTTCAACTCGAAATAATATTCTAATAAGAGACCCCTATTTCTAATTTTGAGAGCGCCGTGGGCGCTTATTACGTCGAATACAGTACACAGGAAGTGTTCAAGTGACATAATGTATCTTCAACAGCACTGACTATGAAATATTGCATCCTAGGTTATATAGCCAGTGTATATACAAGCATCTCCAATATACTAAATGATACATACCCTGGGCCCATTGAATACAATATCTCCATCTCTCAGTGGGATGTTTAAAGCATTGACATAAATGATACACAGGATAATTGTGGTTAGAAAGGTGGAGAGAATTATATTGTAATCATGGTTATGAAACACCTGTTAAATCTTAACGGAAGTAATATCTCATCAGAAACGTAATCATATGGCAATAAGAAAAATATACATTTTATTATACAATATAATTTAATGTCTTATCAGAGCTGTTATCATACTGTAGATGTTTGCAACTATCCTTGCAAACAACATAACATCTCATACCTTGGCTCAGCCATACACAATATTAATGTTGTTGATTGTATCTATGTTGTTGTTCTATGGTTTGCAAAATCATGACCATAAACTATAAAACTCAACAAAAGAAAACAAATGCTAAAAAATCAGGAATTATTAAAAGAATTGAATAAATAAGTATTTACAACGTGTTGCATACATATTGTATGATGTCATGTTGAAACATTAATAACATCACACTATCACAGTTGCAAGAAATTGTGCCGATGTCATGGTGACAGTTTTCAGGAACAGGAACATCAATATAAGTGCATATTTGTTCTCTAATGTATAGTATCAGCTGCACAGTTCTCAGGGTGCATCAATGAATATCTGCAAGAAGGGGTATCAATGCTGGTATTCTAACTAGGTCTGAGAGCATACACCAACTGTGCGATCCGATACGTATCACGATACCTTGCTCACCACAATAATTGTATGTGCTCTTTTCTGTGGTGCGTAAGCCATCTTTTTCATAGACAGGATGGCAAAATACCTGGCACACTATTGACTTACGGCTGGCAGTGTCAAGTATGGCGCAATGGATGAAAACATTTACTTTTTCACTACTCAATTTCACAAGTAATTAGTGTTTGGTGTAACATTTGTAAAAGAATACATTTAAGGTTAGAATTGATACTTATTACTTTGAGTGCGATTGTGATTGATAATTGTATCGAGAAGTAAAAATTTCTGCTGTTGACAGTAAGTTGGGTTGAAGGTCTCTTTCAATGGTATTTCAGTATCATGTGGTGGTAAAAGCTTGAAGTGATGAAGATCATCCATCTACTACTTTGGTAAAACCCATGAGCACAGGAATGATGCTGACAGATCCGTGATCAAGACTGATGTGAATCTGGGATTTGAACCCAGTTTATCCTGGCTCAGCTAAGAGACACAACTCTGTACAGGCGAAATGCAATGCCTTATCCAGCTGAGCAATCAGTGTCACCAAGAAGGTAGCAGGGGATGGCTGTACAATCACCATGTTGAATATTTTTCTTTGTTATTGACCCAGGATGTCCTGATGCATTATATTAAGGATTCATCCCTGCTAATGTGCTGCCATAAAATGTCAATACAGGAGAGCATTCATCAATACACACACAAAAGCCTTATAAATCTTTAAGGGTAATATAATTGTGACACCTCTCTTACTTCAATTGACTGATTTTTTATATTATTATCCAGAGACTCATTTATCATGCTGAACGTCTGAAAAGTAAACATTTTAGTGCTGTAAACACTGTTACCATAGTAACAACGTCATGACATTTCTGCTACCGTTTGTGTGTACACTGTTAGCAGAAAATATTACAGTGCATAAAAAAGTCTGTTTTAAAGTCTGTAGAAATACTGTACAATTCCCAGGCTTTTGAAATAATGACATATTTACATTGAAGAAAGGATGGTATATACTGCTCACAAGGAATGGGTGAAATATATTTCATATAATACATTGCGATTCCCAATGAGAAGACCAAAAATCACATCTCACTGGCAAGAAAGAAATAAAACATTAAATACATACGGTATCAATAAAATCAGATCTTGTGCTATAAAAGCATAATAATGCTGTATCTTTTTTTGTCTGTAAACAAATACTAAAGCTGAAATATGCAACTGGTAGACACATTTTTCCTTTTCAGTGTAAAATATATTCACTCATAGTCTCTGTCCTGTTTTAACCAAAACGTTCATAAAAAAGTTAACATAAAATTATCTTAGATTTCAGGGCGTTGTTCCACAAAGTAATCGTAACTCTGTGACTGTCGTAAGTCTTTGTTAAAGTATGGGAGTTGTCTTAGTTATTTGTGGAACAGGGCCCAATATTTAACAAAAGTCCATAAAAGAATTTACATAATTAAAACTTGAATTATTCTAAAAAATTCTAAAATTCATCATAGTTTGGTCACTTCATTAGCAAGTTCTTGAATGACCAACATATAGTTAGCTAAGTAATTGTCATGAAGACATGTCAGTAACACAGGCATCATCTATCTCAATTATGCCAATAGGAAAATGGCATTAAATTTCTGCATAAATATATAAATAAAGTATAGCAAAAGTATTTAAAGTGAAACATAGGAATATACAAATTTCTTATCACAAATTGTAAATATATATAAATCCTCCTCTCAACATATTTTAGAGAAACATTTTCCTTTAATTTGAAGACTGGCATACAGTGCATATAAATCCCATTGCAACATACCCTCAAAACTACCTCAATCTCATTAAAATCAGATCTTAGTTCTCGCTTCCGCTAAACAAAGATCAGAGGACATCCGAATAAGGGTCACGTCAGGCCAACCTTGCGCGAACTTTGACCGACCAATGGAATGACAAATCAGAAGGCAGCTTTCTCATGCTTTACGGCACAAATTTCAAATTGGCGACTACACTTCAAAATATATTTTGACAAATTCTCGATTACAAATTTGAAACCTGAACCAAAAAACATTCTGGAATGGCTAATAGATGGTCTAGATTGTAAGGATTCAGTCATTAAACCCGTAACTATCGTTCTGAATAACCATGTTAAAGTTTTCAAGATTGCATGACTAGAAATCACTTTCCGACTGTCACTTTCATAATCTCGTAAGCGACGCACTGATTGGTCGGATGAAAGGTCGTTCTGACGTGACCCCTTATGGGATGTCTTCAGACCTTTGTTAAGCGGTAGTGAGAACTAAGGTCTGATTTAAATGAGATCTGCTGGTTTCTCAAATAAATATATTCTAATATGACATCATAAATTTTGCATAAACAGTTTGATAGCCACTGAGTAAATGTAAATCTTTTCTTGAATATTGATATCAGTATTATAAATAGATACAGTAAATATAACAAACTTATTTTTAGTCCCGACCATTTGTTGTATAAATGCTGTTTATATGCTTATAACGAACTAAGGTTATTACAAACTAAAATTAGTGGTCCCTTCGAGTTCGTTATAACCATAGTTTACTGTAGTTCCCTTTAGTAGTTATTTAAAAGGGTAAATCTTCTTTAATATTATGAGGAAAGTTCAAAATAAGTGTTAACATTCTTTCCCCAACAACAAATTAGTAGTTTGTGATTACCCTACAAATACATAATACACACAACGGTCAACATTACTATTGATTGTCTGGAATTGTTCAAGGCTGGGCCTGTTTTCTCAGAGTCATCAGGGCACTTTGACAGTCGGATGTTAAACATGTATAGGACATACAACAAACAGAGGGCCATGACTGCTTTCCTGGAAACTTGGAAGAATAATGAGTGAGTGTTAGTGAGCAGAGTTTCCTGCTGGTTTGCATCTCATGGTGTGTGAAGAAAGCTCCGAGTGGCATTGATGGCATCTTCCCAAGACATGTCCACTAGCCAATATCAAAGTCTAGTTTCTACCCTTGCCACATCAAGGCAACTTTTCTTGGCTCGACCCTTGCGCCACCTGGTGTAGATCACAAGTTGTGCCCCTTGTAATGAAAACGCGATATCCAATCAGATCGCTGTTCTTATCTCCTATATCTTCACCAAGATGGCCACTATATGTATACCAAAGGCATTCGCGATTTTATCCCTGACACAAAATCAGGCAATCTTTGGGGGGTTTAAAAGATGGAAGAGACTTGACAAACAAAGACCGGCAGCGGTTAATCACTTTCAAATGAAGGTGTACTAGTCATGGATGTTGATTTTGTGAAATTGTTTCTGATTGGACTATCAATATGTGCGATAGTCCATTCATATGTAGCAGAGGGAAGTGGGCTTAATGTGGCAAGGGTGGTAACAAGACTTTGATAAAAAGTCTAGTGGACGCTCTTGCCTCGGGAAGATGGATTGATAGCTACCCCAACACTGATGCCAACACAAATGGTTATGGTGATAACACAACAAGGATCTTAATCAGGATGATTCTGAATTCAGACCTACAATAAGTGGATCCTGGCAAGGCAAGAGTCCGAGTTGTTGCATATGGCCGAGAAAAATATCACATACATGTTTGTGTAAATGTGAATCACAGTTATCTTTACATACAATTCTGTCGGCCTGTGACACAGGACTGTCTCAGTAGGTGTCTTTACATACATTTCGTAAGTGTCTTTACATACAATTCTGTCGGCCTGTGACACAGGACTGTCTCAGTAGGTGTCTTTACATACATTTTGTAAGTGTCTTTACATACAATTCTGTCGGCCTGTGACACAGGACTGTCTCAGTAGGTGTTTTTGTAGGATGCTTCTAAATCATCATTATCATCATATTTGGAAACATATTAATTGTTGATAGATATTGCTCTAACAGAGAGTTCTATGTCAAAGTTGTATGTTTTCCAGCAAATAAAGGGCAAACCTGCAGTTGACAGACAGCAGTCCAGATCACAACCTGCACTGCAGCATGATGAACTGGATGTAGACAGAATCTATGGCAGACAATAAATAAGCAGATCATGCTCCTGCGTTCAGTATATCACATCTTGTACGACCCAGTCCTTCAGTATCCCTGGAAGTGAGAGTTGTGAAATACGACCAGACACGTCAGGTCCTAGTAATTGACGGACACGAACTCGTGAGATCTCGCGTAGACTCATGGGCTTCACACATCTGTCCTCAAATATGTAGGAGAAAAGTTCAGGGTAGTTGTCCTCAAATTTGAAAAAAAGGTTCTGTTTCACTGAATTATCTTTGCTGACGTTGTACCCCTCAGAGAGGAGATATCGCACCATGATGGCGCTGTTTTGCACACATGCGACACAGAGGGGGGAGAAGTAGTCGTACCTATCGATGCTGCATCCTGAGAGGATCAACAAGCGTGCAGCATCAATGCGTCCCTCGTACACCGACACGATGAGGGGAGTCTCCCCCATGTTGTTCAGGATGTCCATGTTACAACCAGCATGGATAAGGTCGGCAATCACATCCGGAGGAGCAACCTGAACAGCCAGATGAAGAGCTGTGTCACCTTCCATGATGGCCCTGAACAGAGGAAACAGTTCATGAAATGTATCCTTACAACAAACCTAATGAGTGAGTGAGTATGGTTTTACGCCGCTTTTAGCAATATTCCAGCAATATCACGGCAGGGAACACCAGAAATGGGCTTCACACATTGTACCCATGTCAGGAATCGAACCCAGGTCTATGGCGTGACGAGCGAACGCTTTCACCACTAGGCTACCCGACCGCCCCGCAAACCTAATGAAGTTAGGCTCCATGATGCTTCTAGTCAGTCACTCAGTGTAGTCTGTGAGTGAGTGAACATGAGTTCCAACTGTCTGTCATTTTACAGCTATTTCACAGTAATCAGGCTTCAGTAACCAGGACAAGCAAACAAGTATCTGATGTATGAATACTGTAAAACGTGAAATTAATGCGTCTACAAAAGAATGTGACCGCTGGCCCCTAGTTAAAAATGCGACTCAATATGAATGCGACACCACCTCCTCTCAAGCATCAGTGGATTTATATCTAAACAAAATGTCCTCTGTCAGGTTTACAGGAGAATCCTCACCTTAATCCAACCTTACATTAATCCAATCACACACCAAATAGCACTGCTTATTAGCGCTGAGTAGAGTACTTCAGCTAAAACAATACGTGCTCGTGTCGGCCTTTGATGCAGTTGCAAAGAGCAAAGACAATGTGTTGGGTGGCGTCTGTCTGGACTTGCAGGTGTGATCAGTGATGACATGAGTGAGTAGAACGCTTGTCTTGACCCCAGCAGTGACAATTTACAGGATGTAATTAGTGTTTGAATGACATTCTTTATATACTTGTAACAAGTGCTGCTCAATCAACTGTGATGTGGAATACATAGTTGTTTGTTTTCAGCGTTTGTCTACGTTGGTATTTCTGCTATCCAAAATGTCTTATTGTTGATATAAATGCGATGACCACTTGCATTTTTCGCATTTAATTCACACTCGAGTTAATATCAAGATTTACAGTAATAATCTGCCTAAAGGCAATGGATGTTTCTTACAGTCAGCTGTAACCTGTAGGTGCAATAATTAGACCTGTGTTCAATTTACAATTCACTGGTTCATTCTGACAATCAGCATTTTCACAATAAAGAAATAATTAATCAACTATCTTAAAGTTCTCTAATACATAATTGCAAGTAGGATAATAATGTAAATCCTAAGAATTGATTTGCCTAAAGAAACATTCAAACCAATTTCCTATATTTTGGAAGCAGAGTTTGGTGGAAGGGAGGTAACTCTAGGTACATTCAGTTGGAGCAATGCTAAAAAAAGGATACTTCAGGTGATCATTTGTCCCTATATCGCTATTTAATGCATTATTAAAACTATGATTTAAATCTTATTATTTTATAGGCCTAACATAAGAAAAACCTTTACACATTATACTGGGTCAAGTCTAATTTTCATTAATGCTTCAGCAGACATTATTGTGAGTTTGCTGCATGACTTACCGGAGACCTTGTGGTGATATGATATCAATATAATCAATCAATAAAATCAATCAATATAATCAATATAATCAATATAGTCCAGCTGGGAGACCTTCAAGATCAACTCATCATCAGGATGTTCTCAGGTCAAGTTCTCACTCTACAAGTTCCACAACACTTAGTAAACATCTGAACCTAATCATTTGCTCATCATTGACCATTTGGCTCACTCTGTGATCATAGAGCTATGATCATGAAGTCGTATATTAAATGAGAAGCATCTATGAATGTGCTGTAAAAAAAGTATGTCTTGTGTTATGGTTGGGGCTCACAAAAAGATAGATAATCAGAATTATCGTCGAGGAGAAGAAATATTAACTATATTAAATAAGAAAGTTGTGGCATCCATAATATCTCACATCAACTATTGTGATGAAATAAAGTTTAATGTTACCAAAGCAAACTTGTTTTTGTCCACTGCTCAAGACAGAAAGCAACTGATTTTGTTACACTTTACATGTCCACAAAGTAATCCATGTATAAGTGTGTCACCACTCACCAGTGATGTGAAATATGATATTTTGTCTCTGAGCTTTTTGTATATTTGCTGACTGTTACTTCTCGGATAATTATCAACAATTGTTCGATATTTAGTTAACGATTATCGATCACTAACATCTATATCGAAAGCTACCACTATTAACAATTGTTCGCTATTAAGTTAACGATTAGCGATCACTAAAATCTATATAGAAAGCAAGCACTAGTCATGGTACTACTGTGAACAGTCAAAAAGACTATGTACACAACATTCACAGCATTCTAAGGGAGATAATCCTTTATTTCCATTAGGGTGGCAAAATGATTATGCTGCACATGAACATCATTTACAGCTTCTTTATGGATTTTAGTAAAAATTTTACCTGTATTTTAATAATGATAACTCCCCGAATACAATCCGACCTCAGCAATGTTGGACAAGTCCTTTTTTTTAAACAGGGGGGTTAAGTTTGATATTTCACGGATATTCTAATAATTTTCACAATTATATGTACCTTATCCCCTAATATAAATTACCATATCTCACTAACTTTTCATGTGATCGTTTAGCCATGGCATTTTTCTGTGTTTTTCTGCGTTTTCTGTGTTGGGTTTAGTATTTGACTCTGCTCATCAACATGATAAAGAGGTTTTGAGATGAGGTGACTTCATGATGAATTCAAGGTGCTGAATCAGGTTGCATGGCTCAACAATATGATTCAGAAACCAGATGGCTGCGTGTGTATATACTTACTGGTTGAGGTTGGCCTCGTATCGGAGCAGCAGCCTGACGATGTCCCCGAACCCATTGAGCAACGCCAACATGAGCGGTGTGTAGCCGGAGATGCAGTTGGACTTGTTGACGTCAGTGCCCGCTTCTAGCAGTGTCAGGACTGTGTCCATGTCCCCGCTGGTGATGGATTCATGGAGGGCGAAGTCACCATTCACGGTGTACTGAAACCAGGGGGATAAAGAGTGAGTGGTTGAGTGAGTGTGTGTGTGAGTGGTTGAGTGAGTGGGTGAGTGAGTGAGTGGTTGAGTGAGTGGTTGGGTGAGTGGTTGAGTGAGTGGTTGAGTGAGTGAGTGGTTGAGTGAGTGAGTGGTTGAGTGAGTGGGTGAGTGAGTGGGTGAGTGAGTGGTTGAGTGAGTGGTTGAGTGGGTGGTTGAGTGAGTGGTTGAGTGGTTGAGTGAGTGAGTGAGTGGGTGAGTGAGTGAGTGACAGTGGTTGAGTGAGTGAGTGAGTGGTTGAGTGAGTGGGTGAGTGGGTGTGTAAGTGGTTGAGTGGTTGAGTGAGTGAGTGGTTGAGTGAGTGAGTGGTTGAGTTGTTGAGTGGGTGAGTGAGTGGTTGAGTGAGTGGTTGAGTGAGTGGTTGAGTGGGTGGTTGAGTGAGTGGTTGAGTGGTTGAGTGGTTGAGTGAGTGGGTGAGTGAGTGAGTGACAGTGGTTGAGTGAGTGAGTGAGTGGTTGAGTGAGTGGGTGAGTGGGTGAGTGGGTGTGTAAGTGGTTGAGTGGTTGAGTGAGTGAGTGGTTGAGTGAGTGAGTGGTTGAGTTGTTGAGTGGGTGGTTGAGTGAGTGGGTGTGTGAGTGAGTGAGTGAGTGAGTGAGTGAGTGAGTGAGTGAGTGAGTGGGTGGGTGGGTGGGTGGGTGGGTGAGTGAGTGAGTGTGTAAATTGGCAGTAACTAATCAACTGAAGGCAAGGCAACTCAATCCACACCACTTGAGTATAGCTTCAGATGACCATCAACAAGCAGTACAGCAGGAATATACCCCAGCCTGCAATTATTACGTTCTATAAACATGTTAAATCACATAAAATTTCCTTAGAAGCCTGAAAGGGGTGGGAGGATGGTCTAGTAGTCAAAGTGTTCGCTTGTCACGCCTAAGACCCGGGTCGATTCCCAACATGGCTACAATTGGTGAAGCCAATTTCTGGTGTCCCCCACTGTGATATTGCTGGAATATTATACTACTACAAGCTCTTGGGGTACCCCTAACACCAGACAGCTGACTGGGGCCAGTGAGGTACAGTCGTGCCTCGTTTATACGGACACTTGCGTCATTTCACAATTCGTCCGTTTAAACGAATTTCCGTGTAACTGAAACCAGCTTCTTACTGGAAGAGTTACTTCCCTTCAATTATGTAACTCATGACAGATGACAGAGCAAACAGATACATCCACTCAATCTTTATTCAAGACATACACGTTTCAAAAAGTCTGTCATGGAAGTTTGAACTGTCACCAATTGTCGATTTTCCTGTGGTATGTCGAAATTCTGTGCCATAATTCTTAATGATGGTTTCTAAACTTGCTGACGGGTGTTTTTCTTTAAACAGATAAATTTCCCTTTTTTCGCGTGCTGTAACTGCATGTCGCTTACGTTTCGCTGGTTGACAGGCCATACTTACACAACTTTGACCTCTGACCTGCACAGACGCCATATTCATCGAAGGGGATTACATGTACAATAAACAAGCTCGTCTCAAACGTAACTCAGTGTCACTTGGTTAATTGACTTCTCACGAATCAAAGGATTACCACCAGCAGAAGGATTACCACCAGCAGAAGTGTATTGTCCGGATAAATGAGACAATTTTGTGTGCATTTCAGTGTTTTGTGTATGAAAATGACCGTCCGGATATACGGGTAAATTTATATAGTAATTATTTCGTTTTGAATGAAAATCGTCCGGGAACCGAGGTTTACAGATATCTGAAGTCTGTATAAGCGGGGCATGACTGTAGTTCCAAAGTCCTATCCATGCACCTCAGCAGGCAGCAGTAATGACTGTTGCATGACATCTCTACGGCAATGCTAATCTTGTACTCACATTGTTGGTGTCACTGCCTGCATAGAGCAGCTGCCTGACGACCTCACTGTTGCCACTCAGACAGCCATGCAGCAGGGCGGTCCTCCCATCACCGTCTCTCATGTTCAGGTCGGCACCCTTGCTGATCAGTTTCTCCATCACCACACACAGTCCTACAACATGGGGAGAGAGTGAGTGACACAGTCCTACAACATGGGAGAGAGTGAGTCACACAGTCCTACAACATGGGAGAGAGTGAGTCACACAGTCCTACAACATGGGGAGAGAGTGAGTGACACAGTCCTACAACATGGGGAGAGAGATACTGACACAGTCCTACAACATGTGGAGAGAGTGAGTGACACAGTCCTACAACATGGGAGAGAGTGAGTGACACAGTCCTACAACATGGGGAGAGAGTGAGCCACACAGTCCTACAACATGGGGAGAGAGTGAGTGACACAGTCCTACAACATGGGGAGAGAGTGAGTGACACAGTCCTACAACATGGGAGAGAGTGAGCCACACAGTCCTACAACATGGGGAGAGAGTGAGTGACACAGTCCTACAACATGGGAGAGAGTGAGCCACACAGTCCTACAACATGGGGAGAGAGTGAGTGACACAGTCCTACAACATGGGGAGAGAGTGAGTGACACAGTCCTACAACATGGGGAGAGAGTGAGTCACACAGTCCTACAACATGGGGAGAGAGTGAGTGACACAGTCCTACAACATGGGGAGAGAGTGAGTCACACAGTCCTACAACATGGGAGAGAGTGAGTCACACAGTCCTACAACATGGGAGAGAGTGAGACACACAGTCCTACAACATGGGAGAGAGTGAGACACACAGTCCTACAACATGGGGAGAGAGATACTGACACAGTCCTACAACATGGGGAGAGATTCATGAACAACGGTTCCAGCTTCATCATATCACTAGTGGTGCTAAGTGGTGTTATAAATTAAGCATGTATTTAGCATAAGCCTAGGTGTACTTGTCATCACTCTAAGCTAGAATTAAAACATTATGGAATCCCCAGAATAAAATACTAGCGACAAACCTCAAATACCCCCTTTGGTCTAACACTGCATAGACATATTACCCATGACACAAGCCACATGGCATCTGAATCACTACACTGTTTTCAAACATTTAAGAAAACTGCACAGACATACTGGGTGTAGACTATACCTGATTTGGCTGCCAAAATGAGAGGCGTGTCACCCTTTGCCGATGTGTTGACATCATAGCCCGGGATATCAATCAGCTGGAAGAACTTGTCCACATCCTTCTTCTTGATTGCTGCCAATACATACTTGTGTGTCATGGTGGTCTCGGGACGCGGAGATCTAGATAGTGTCCTTCTGTGTCACGTTGCTACATCTTCGTTCTCCATTGTGCAATACTGGTGGTATTCAGGTCCATTACAATGTGGCAGATATGGTACTGATTCTTCTATGTTTCTGCAAGAAGTGTGAAAACATAACTTGTCTTATACATCATCAACTGTTTGACTGCCATTCTAGTTGGTGAGTGACTGAGTATGGTTTTACGCCGCTTTTAGCAATATTCCAGCAATATCATGGTGGGGGACACCAGAAATGGGCTTCGCAAATTGTACTCAGGTCTTCAGCGTGACGAGGGAGCACTTTAACCACTAGACTACCCCATGGCCCCTTCTAGTTGGTGAGTAAATATGACAAAGAACAAATTTATGGATAACAATTTAACTTCTGGTTTATTGGATATGATTCTATGTAGATTCTACACTCTTCTTGAGATTGGATGAGTACAACAAAGTGATGAGAGGTTTACATACATGTAGGATAAGTTGTGATAGCAGATTAACAGTAACAACAGGTTATTGATAACAAATAGCACATAGCTGGATGAAGCATGATGTACAGTAAGGATATGGATAATGGTCATACTCATCCCATCTTGAGAATGGTGTAAGAATCAACATCGAAACATTACCAACAATGCTGGGATGGATAACTCGCTCGGGTACTCTGGTTGGGTGGGTACAGAGTAGGACCCAGTACCCACAGGACTACCCGGACCTGTTGTTACTTATGTGATATGTTGTTTAGTAAGAAAAATACACAACTATAACTCCATGGTTACCTACTATAGATGCATTCCTTCTGACTTTTATATCTTTGTGTAAAGATAAAGCTTCAGTCAATTTCTGTGTATGCCTGACCAGATTGTTTCATATGTATATCTGAATACTTTTGGCAAGGGGTCCGATACAATAATTCCCAATCAGAAATTTTGTACCCAACTCTTTGAGACCTACAGCGGGTATGCAGGTCGGGTCAGGTAATCGGGGGTAGGGTACCTGAGTATTAAATTTGGACTTGTCCAAGCCCTACTCGCCAAAGCAATAACATGTGTACATTTTCTTATTACATCCCCAATAAATTTTGTACCAGCACTGACTTTGAATTCTTAATTAATATAAGATCAATATTAGATAAGTGTGTGTGAGTTGTTGCTATTTAACTGAATATTCATGTAAACACAATTACCTAGAAAGAGGAGACAGGACCTTGATATTTTTATACATCTGTATCAACAGTTGATAACTGGATTTCACAATCATTGTATACTCTACACGATTTAAGAATATTGTCACTAAATACTGTTCATTCCATCAAGGCTGATAATGCTAGGTATCAATTTGTAAATTCACCACAGACAACATCAAAATCACACGCTACATTAAAATCCACACCACGCGAGAAATCATGACTCACCCACCCACAAATCAACAGACGCTCCAGTGACGGATTTCCTCCTTTAGCCTAATTACGATTACAACTCGAAGGAATATAACAAAACATAAGCATTGTTAACAATTATGCATTGAGAATATAGGGATGCAGTGAGACTCACATCGTGTTGACATTTTGTTGATTTCAACCGGACATATCGTCCTTCTCATGCATGACTCCCGGTGCCCAACCCCTAAAGTTACCGGTTTCCTGTAAAACTGTGCTCGGAGAGGAAACGGATGCGGACTTGAAAACTTAAATTTACATTACTCCACTTGACAACAGAAATACATGCAACACAACAATCCACTATATGGATTATGCACCATGCATATTTCCCGTTATAATGTTATCAACCACATGTGGTTAACAGCTGGTTAACGATCCATTATGCTGGATAAAATGGGCTTAAAACCTGCTGGCCCCAAGCTGCCGTTAGGGGAACTAATCACCTCTATTGAACGCTCTAGGTGGGTATCCCTTCAAGGGTCGTTGCGTCACCAATCTATATACAGTAATGCTCTCGATACGTAACAGACTCCCATTTCATCGTAACATTACTTACACAGATTTATTCACGCAAAAAATGAGCACATACAAAATCTAACATATATGTTTATTGAGAGAAAATTGGGCTTGTCTGCATAATTTGAGACATGAGCATCTGTATGTCTGAAACGATATGACCTTTTTGTGCAAACCATTTCAAGAGTAAAATCTAGTTTTTAATTAAATTCTGAATCCTGGATCATTTAAGTGAAATACACGTCTACGTGTATGTCGACAGGGAATTTAGCTTAGATTCAAGACGAAGAATAACATGAGACAAAACATCTTCAATTAATCGGTTATAAATTAGATAAACAAATACAATTAATAAAAAGGGGTCTAGTCTACTACAAGTACAATCCAGCCATCAGGCTTTACAAGTTAAATAATCTAGATTTCCTTAATGATGTGTCACTCAACAAAGTACATTCGTATAGGGTCCAGAAAATGTAATTAATAAAACATACATACCTTACATAAACCGATGGCAGTTAATATAGTCACTCTGCAACACAATCATGTACACACACCCCAGTGGCAATACACACACATGTATTCGTACGTATGGTCGTATACAAAACGTAGACCGGGCATTGATTGTCACCATTGATTAAATTTAGAGCTGGTTAATTTATAAATGTTACTTACTTACTTGAATTGGGAAATTAACGCGCGCTTTCCGACATATGCGTCTTTCGCGCACAATGAGATGCTACAATTAAAGGTGACATTTATTGTCTGTCTGTCCATCGCCACAACACATTACTCGTCGGTTTGTTAATTTACTTGTTAATTCGTCGCAATCAGGCAATTAAAGGCCCACAAGGCTTTGGGGCTAATGCACAGGACCTACTCACAAAACTGGGGAGACGAGCACAAGACATTCAACACTTTCAATATATACCCTAATACGTCCCGACGTCCAATTCCAGTTACGACCGAGACTAATTAGTGTCAAATGTGAACGTGAAACACTGTAGGTGACGCCACAGTGAGGCGTGAATGACGTACAAGTTAAATCCAACTTGCTATGAAGGTTCCGAGTTGATACGGCTATAGAGTTCCTATTGCATGATATTTTATCCGAATATAATTTTAAAATATTCTTCATAAGGCATATTGCCTTGGATGCTATATGTATTTTCCTCTCAAACGCACTCGAAATATACATTGAGAAATTATTTACAAATCGATGCATTCCTGTTTCTAAAATATATCTAATCGTTGCTATTCCTTTTCATTCACCATTGCTCTTGTAAGTTATCAATCGTTGCAAGCCTGAGTCGATGTTAACAGTAAAAGAATATCGATGAATAATTCCACATTCAGAAGAAATCCCGTTCCTTAATTTACAAAACGCAACCTTGTTGGTCAAGGTCACTACAATGGCGGCCCCCACGAAGCGTCTGCTTTCTGCTCTGTTGAAACAAAACAATGCTTTTTCACGTCTGTCTCAGGTGAGATAGCATTCGAATAGGATTCCGAAGCTCTTTAGTGAAGGATATCGTGTAAACCAATGAGATTACCAGGTTTTGAAGGGACTATCAGATTTGACATCTTCACTTCCACAGAAATATGTATGTGTGTGTTTGTGAGTGTGTGTGTGTGTGTGTGTGTGTGTAGGGGGACGGTGGGTGGGGTGTTGCATAAATTATGTTTCTATCCAGTGCTCTCAATAGACGACTGAATTATGAATTGATGGCTTAACAATTACAAATTGTGTGGACTCTGACAGAAAAACTCGGTGTAGAATATAACCAAGAGACTCTAGTAGTCCAAATAGCGATAACATATAGGCATAGCAATAACCCCAAAAGTGTATAAATTCTACTTGCCCTTACGATGCCTTTAACAAACTGGCCCGGGTTAGTGGGCTAGTGCAAGTTTCTTTCTCTGCAAATTAATAATGCCGTCCCCTCTCTTGAGTCAGTTTGTTTATTGTTAGGATGCTGGTTTGAGTTTGTCTTTACTGTGCACCTTAAGAATACAGTACCACAACTTCTCGTGAGGACGGTCTCTGCCGTAGGTACATGTCTCAAAGGCAAGCAGCCAGTTTTTGTGAGAATCCATCGGACATGTACTCGCGACCTTCGGTTTGTTAGCCCGACAGCTAACCGACTGAGCTACGTCCACACTGTGAAACAAAGTGCAGATTTACCTAGTCATGCCTACAACGTTATGGAACTGAATGAAAAGGGTCAAATAGGTGACAGGCACTTGCGAAGGTTAAGGGTAGGCATGGTGTCTTGTGACTTTAGTCTACGGACACTTCCGAATGATCCCGATGCCATTTAGCACACTCCTCCCATTCCTCCGTAATCTACAAGATACCGAGTGGCGAGGAATGATCCGATATAGTGCGATCTGAAAACGGCTCCAGGCGTCAGACGTCGAACTCGCGAGTATGAATGACATGGTATTTAATAATTCGTCAGGTGGATTTTCTGACAGCAAAAATGTGGTAGGGAACACTGTTAGGATGATGTGGATAATAGTAAGGAATGAGGGAGGCATGTGCATGAGGGATGACACAACGGTGAGTTCGCTTTTGAATCAGTGCTGAAAAAATGTAGCCAGTGAAAGTGGCTTGTGTGAATGTTTCAGGACAGTTCTCAGTAGCTAAAGTATTCGACACAAAACCATTTCATCCTTTTTACTCGACATTCTTGTGTGAAGAATATTAGGAGCTGCTAGATTTACCTAACCCTCAGGATCGTAAAGGGATGATTGATCGTAAAAGAGATCCAAGGGCTAAGGATAGAGTTCGGGAATCTAATAGCCACTAAATGGCTACCTAACCCTAATCATGCTAATGATTGTAAAGGGGATTCAAGGGCTAAGGATAGAGTTCGGGGTAACCTACCCTAATACTAGCGATATTTGGATGTGTTCAGTGCCAATATAATATGCCTAATAATCTGCATTCTTGTTCATGATAATAAAAATTAATGAACTGAAAAAATAATATATGTTTATTAGTTCCCATTTATGACCATTTTAGCCACTTGAATTATGCGAAAAACGAAATAAAAAATATATAAAAAATAAAAGTGCTTTCGTAAACTAGCGCTTGCTATAAAATGCACCGCGGCAGGTTTTAATTAGTGAACAAATATTCAAAACTCTCCACACTGCTTGGCGTATTCAATGACATTTCGTGTAGAGATGATAGATCACTGGGAGGAGCTTATGAACACCTGATGACCCCTGACGTCACAGGGCATTGTTTCCCCGGTGTGACTGGCAACAAAATACTACCAATTACGTCATAGGGTATTGTCACTTGTTTGAAAAGATTGTGGTACTGTATTCTAAAGGTAGGCCCTCGAACTGTCGTGTATCAGCTCTTTCATGTTATAGTGATGCAGGCAAGATCATACACATATATATGTCAAACAAAACAGGTCACTTATTGCTTACAGTTAAAGTCCATTAAATAATGATGTCACTGCCTTATAACCTTGTTTCGTGACATCTAAGCCCATTATGATGTCATCAATCAAATGTTGCTACCTGTTAGAAATTGGAGGAAATACGTAAATGTGTATTTTGTTTATCCAATTCCTACAGCACACTATCTTGTATAAATATTGATGTTTTCTTGTAGATGAACATTCAATCCATACTTGGTGAAAATAAAGAAAAAATGATTATAATATTTTTTAATTGCTATGCGAAACTGTTAAGTCTGTGTGTAATTTCCCTACGACCTCTACAGCAAAAGTTTGAAATTAGTATCGCAGTTTAAAATGGGGGTAACTCAATAGAATGCACACTATCCTCCTTTTTAAAGAGTGCACTGGTGGCCCAGTCATCTAAGGTGCCACAATTCGCTGTTGCACAGAAACTTACAATTGTGGGTTCGAATCCCAGTTCTATGTTTCTTGTCTGTTTTTCATTTGAGACCTGCATCACTTCGGTCTTTCCTCCCACATCATGGTGACACGCCGTGACATAACTGGAATACCGTTCAAAGCAGTGTTAAATCCAACTCACTCACTCCTTTTTAAGATTGTAAAGTTAAATTGTATTATCAAGACATTAAAAATACCTGCAAACAGTACACATGCTGTAGACATCCTTAACCTAATATAAACGTAATATGATTAGTAAGGGTGTGCAGTATTACCGGTATATTGTATATTGTGGTGCAAATCTTCAGCAATACGTATTGCGATACGTTTGTAAATGTAGCAATATATTGGGGCAAATATAAATAAGTATATTTATGTGTTCCTAATCGATATGGAGATAGAAAATAGTATCTTTCTGATACAAATTTTCTTGCAATTTTTATCAGTTAGCGTGTACACATCGCGACTATCAAGCTCCTCTTGTTTTGTTTTTATTCTTTAATCTCTTTATCATACATTTATTCACTGAAAAGGAAAAGTAGTGAGCGACACTGACTGGTGGTATCTGACATTAATACAGGGTATAACTCTGATTAACTCATGAAAATGTAAATTGGCAATATATTGCAATACAGGTTAAAGGGGCACTGATCTAAAGCAATTCCCCGGGACTGTTTGTTGCCTTTGTTATTGTTTTTCCCTGTGAGTACCCGGATGTATAGCAGAAATCTAGACTAGTTCGCGACCTCTGCTGCGCCATTCGTAATCGCATTAGTCACATTTATGGGTAGTAATAAGGGCATATGGTCACATTGATCAACAAAATGAAATTCAGTTTTCGAGATATTAAGGAAATGTAGGTATCTTTGTGGGTAGCATCGGTAATGGTAACAAAGTTTTGATAAGTCACTTGCTTGGTAATTTTGCGATTTTCGTTTACACTATTTTGACTTGCAACACAAAGTAAATATTTCATCTGAGCATTGCTTTTTTTATAGTGTGTATATTTCTTTACTGTCAAAATGTGTCAACATTTTCAAATTTATTAAACGCCTAAATATTCAGTTTCCCAACCAAGACGTAGAGGAACAAGAACGAATCCGTACAATGCTACAGCAAATGAAGGAAAACAAAATGCAAATGCCATAATTACAACCTACCAAATTTATGTGTATAGTTTTAGGCAGCTTCCTTGTTCGAGGAATGTATCCGTGAATATGCACACAAAGGAACAATATCCCACTCATCTGCAGCTGTACGAAGAAACTTATTCGATGTCACGTGTCTCTGAGACAATCAAATATATTAAAAGATATATATCGTTTCGGGATATTATAACCCGTGTTCGTTTCTCAACTGATCACTTGGATTGTTTCAGGTGTTTCACGTATGTGTCAAGTCTCAAGGGTCGGCTGAGAAAGCCCATGTGACAACTATTTTCATAACGTCCACGGTTCCTAAAAAATCCATTGAGTATTAGATAACAATGATCAAGATAACAGTGAACAAGATAACAGTGAACAAGATAACAGTGGTCAGTTGTATTAAAGTGAATATTTCTTTTTCAGGTCTCAGTTGGGAAGGTTGCCAGTGCACACTATGGAAACACAGACAGGAATTATGTGACAACTGCCACTAGTACACAGGTAGAACCCTGAACTGCTGTTTACATCTGGGGCTGAACAAATGAGGGAGTGGGCAAGTTGTAATAATCCAGGATTAGAAATAAAGGGGGTTATGCAGACCATGTAATTGATTACAAACTACAAATTAAATGTAAATCCAGATGGATAATGTTAACTTATTGTAACCAGATAGTGTAATAACAGGACTAACTTAAGTACATCTTTGTTTATTTATTAACATGCTATTTCATGGTAATGTCTTTGTATCGAAAAGGAATAAAAAATCATAGTGTGCACTCACTGGTATATACTATTTCCTATAGCATGTATAGTTTATGGTACGTTTCCATGTTATATTAGTGCCATTTTTCAGGACATTATATACACAAGAAGATACAATACTACTGGTATGTTATTACCTATAGTTCTATGGGATCTTTAACTAGAGCTAGGTTCCTTCGCTGAAGTAATTACATAATATGGTGGTTCCATTTTCCAGGACTGCACTCTAAGTTGCAATGCATGAGTGGAGCAGTTTTAATCAGTTATAATGGTTTTTATACATTTGACTGGTCTTGCAAACCTTTTGCTGGAGGCAATTGGATTTAAGAAATTCTAGAACATTTTCATAACTTTATTTATTTTTGAATGTGATCAAAGATATTCTTTAATGTTTTTACTAGTTTTGACAATAATCTATGGGACATTTTAGATAGAAGTCAGTCTCCTAGAATATAGACCAATCAGAAACACTGGGTCTTGGCAATAATTGTTAAAGGTTTTAAATCTACTTGATCTTACCATAATTTTCAGTTGATATTTGTCTTTATTATGTGGACTATTGTAAACTAAGTTTACATGACATAGGCTTCAAACAGTGGCTAAAGTTGCAGACCTTTGATTTTATGTCATAAAAGCATGATACAAGCCATGAAAAGTATTGGAAATGGTATTGTTTTGGTAATTTTTCTTCAGATGAGAGAAGAGGTGAAGTGATGTGTGGTGTTATTTCAGTTTGAGTCTCTAGCTCGATATGGTGGGCGCCATACTGTGACGCTGCTGACTGGGGATGGGTGTGGGCCGGAGCTACTGGGCCATGTGAGGGATGTCTTCAGGTAAGCAGTCAGCGTCCACATCAACCACAGGTGCCACGTTCAGGCAAATTGTAGATGGTTATTTTGTTATTTTGTCACTTGAATGATATCAAATAGTGTTGCAAAGAGAAAATGTGTTGTTCATGTAATGTGTATACTGACAGGTCAGGGTTTGACCTTATCTTACATAACTTGGGGTCCATGCATCTTCCCCAGGCAACAGAGCTAACTGACTATAAAAGTCCAGTTTCCATCCTTGCCGAACTAGGCTGGAATTTCTGGGCTTGGTCAAAGCGCCACTGGTGGTTATTACGAGTTTTGTCCCTATTGACCAATCAGATTCGACCTTTCATATGACTTGCATTTGCTTCAATGTGGTACCCAGTAAAGACGATCTTATTGATAATCAAAATCCATATTATAACAAATATAATAATCCAAATAATAACACGGTTCTTACTTCGCGAAGTGCAAAATGTCCTGTAAGTACCTTGATTAAAAACGTGAAAAGATTTGGAAAATATCTGTTGACGCCGAGTTGGCGGTACACATGCCTTGCAACTCTTGCAATTGATCAAAATCTTCACAGCAGTTTATGAACCGGATGACGATTTTGTTACGCGATTTTGATTGAACTCATTAGTCCAGCCAAAATATTACCCCATAACTCCAACCTAGTTCTGCAAGGGACTTCTGTAGTCGGTTAACTCTCTTGCCTCAGGAAGATTGGGTCCACAATACTGAGGTTGTTTCTTGTTTAACAGTTGTTATGTAGCCACAAGTAGTCCTAATCACTTTAGGCAATGTGTTACAACAGACGAAATACGGACATGATGATGATGATGATGATGATGATGATGATGATGATGATGCACTGTCTACTTACAGATATGCAGGTGCCCCCATAGACTTTGAGATTGTGGAGATCAATGCTACCACCACTGAGTTGGAACACATGCAGGGGGCCCTACTATCAGTACAGAGAAATGGGGTGGCCATTAAAGGTATACGTAATTCAGTATGTAGTAGTTACAGGTAGTTAGGTAATTGTACAGCTGTTTGATTCCTTACAAGCTAATTAAAAGTTGGACTTGGTTCTTGATGTCTCATGATATATGTGATATTATTCAAAATGTATTACATTACATTAAATAATGTTTCATTTTTTTCATGTTTTCAGGCAATATTGAGACAAAATTTGATGATCCAACATTTTCTTCAATGAATGTTGCTCTAAGGTTAGTATTGTATAAGCTCCACTAGTAAGTATGTTTTGTGTATTAAACCTACATTTTTAGATGTCTTTATCAGAATATTTGCCTTTGTTCAAGTATTTTATTTTTTCACAATATTCACTGCATGGAAATTTAACCTGTCATCAACCACAGGTTTTCCTATGCCAGCTTTGATTATTTACAGGTCACTGTGATATAGCTGGAATATTGCTGACGGTTGTGTTACACAACACAGCGGTAGAAACTGACATTTTTAGTCCACTAGACCTTATAATGATAACATATAGCAAAACACTTAACAATGGAACATTTCTACTTTTCCTTATGATACCTTAACTATTAGGCAGTTTTGCAAGGACTACGGGACTAGTGCCTATATCTAACACTGAAAGAAAATCTATTGACAGTAACATGAAATAAACATGAGATAGGTATAATATGTGATGCCTATTTTTGGGATTGCTGGTTGAAGATCAATCTTAACTCCAACACCACCTGTTGTAGAACCAAGCTGAACCTGTTTGCCAGCATTGTGTGGTGTAAGAGCATCCCTGGCTTCTCCTCTCGTCATGACAACCTTGACATCATCCTCATCCGAGAAAACACAGAGGGGGAGTATACCTCACTCGAGCATGAGGTCAGTCTGCTACCCAGTACATTATAAGTTGTCATCCGATCTCGAGGCGTATATGGTGTGATGTACCCTGTGTGTGAGCCTATGTACCCTAAGCTGTCAAGGGCGGTCGGGTAGCCTAGTGGTTAAAGTGATTGCTCGTCACGCCGAAGACCCAGGTTCGATGCCCGACATGGGTAAATTGTGTGAAGCCCATTCCTGGTGCTGTCAGGCTCACACACAGGCTACATTACACCATATACGCCTCAAGATTGGATGACAATGAATTTATCTTACCGACATTCATTCATACAGGTCCGGAATATATGCCTGCAGTTTCACTGAGTTAGCAAAATTTGTAACAGACGACACAAACAAACAGAGTTACTTCCCTTTACCCAACGCTTTAGTAGAAACATCGGTTAATTTCAACTCAACGATACTTGTTTGAGATATCAAGTAACTGTTGTGTTTTGATTGAATTCTCAAGGGGCTACATGAGCTGGCTACATGGAAAATAATTGCCTGCTCCTTAACCAATCAGAAGCTAGTATTTTAATTTAAGGTGAAATAAGTGCTTGTAGACACATCCTACATCAGTCTATGAATGTAGCATGTTGGTGATGCAGCATCTTCCTGAGGCAAGGGAGTTACCAGACTGTAGAAGTCCAGTTTCCACCCTTGCCGAACTAGGTTGGAATTTCTGGGCTTGATCGTAGCTCCTGCAGTGGCTATTACAAGTTATGTACCTTCTATGTCTCTCCTATTGACCAATCAGATTCCACCTCTCATATCACTTGCATTTGCTTCAAACAAATGGCGGCACAGGGAAGAAGGTCTGATCGATAATCAAAATCTATATTGTAATAAAATGGTTCTTACTTCGTGAAGTGCCAAAAATCCTGTGAGTATCTTGATTAAAACATGAAAAGATTTAGAAAATATCTGTTGACGTAGAGTTGGCGGTACACATGCTTTGCAACTTCTGCAATTGAATGAAATCTGCACAGCAGGTGACGAACTTGATGTTGAATTTGTTAAGAGATTTTATTGGACTATGCATAGACTCGTTAATCCAGCCAAACTATAACTCCATAATTCCTGCCTAGTTCGGCAATGATGGAAACTGGACCTTTTTTGGCAGTTAAATCCCTTGCCTCAGGAAGATGGCGATCCAGCCAAGCGGTGCTGGAGTAAAGATGAGCGGAACTGTCTGTTATGTCATCTGTCCATTAGTTCTTACATGAAAATCATTACTCTTGGTTCACAGACACTGGTAAATCAATGAAGACAGATTTGACTTATTGATGTCAGCTTCTTACAATGCAAGGGGGGCACGGGTGGCCCAGTCGTCTAAGGCGCTGCGATTCGCTGTGCAGAGCTGTGTCCCTTGGGCACGCCAGAAACCTATGATTGTGGGTTCGAATCCTGGTTTGCCTCAATTATGTTTCTAGGTTTGTCAGCACCATACCTGTGCTTGTGGGTTTCACCGAAGTGGTAAACGTCTGAGACCTGCATCACTTCGGGCTTTCCTCCCACATTAAGCTGACACGCCCTGATATAACTGGAATAATGTTAAAAGCGACGTTAAACCCAACTCACTCACTCACTCACTCACTCACTCACTCACTCACTCACTCACTCACTCACTCACTCACTCACTCACTCACTCACTCACTCTTTCAATGCAATGTAACCAAATAAGCAGGTGTGTACAATCAACCTGGGAAAGGGCCCCACTACATAAATGTATTCCTTGATGAGCAAAGTACTGGAATACAGTATTTGACCACTGTTGGACTTCCATTGTGTGTATAATATATGCATACAATGAGCTTTGATTTTATTTCAACATTGCGAAAACATTGTCATGAGCACACAACACATGAAGAAGCATGTCAACAAATCAGGCCATAAAGCATAACAGGAGAAAAGTAGTAAAGCAGTGCTCATGTAAAGGGAAGTAACTGCACTCTATATTTGATTGCATTGTTTTTAAGAGTTGTAGCATTTCACTGCCGGGGTCATGTGTTCGAGATGCGGAATACCGGTATTTAAGATTAATATTTTTTGCAAATGGAAATAAAAACGAAATGTGTGGTGGACTTTGTGATGATGCAGCGGCGCCTGAGAACGAAGATTATTTTGTTATTTGTCTAATATAGGTGTTTAATACAACAAGAATTAGAGCCCTAGAGACCTATTCCAACCCAAGTCCCTGTGTGGCACCATCCCTCACATCAATGATATCCAGGAGTAGAAATAGCTCACTGTGATAAGATGTTTGTCATGAGTCCTTATGTTGATACTGGGACTGTTGGTGAGACTGTTGGTGGGACTGTTGGTGAGACTGTTGGTGGGACTGTTGGTGGGACTGTCCGTGAGACTGTTGGTGAGACTATCCGTGAGACTGTTGGTGGGACTGTTGGTGGGACTGTTGGTGGGACTGTTGGTGAGACTGTTGGTGGGACTGTTGGTGAGACTGGTGGTGAGACTGTTGGTGGGACTGTTGGTGAAACTGTTGATGAGACTTGGTGAGACTGTTGGTTGGACTTATACTGGGACTGTTGGTGCGACTGTTGGTGGGACTGTTGGTGGGACTGTTGGTGAAACTGTTGATGAGACTTTTGGTGGGACTGTTGGGGGGACTGTTGGTGGGACTGTTGGTGCGACTGTTGGTGGGACTGTTGGTGCGACTGTCCGTGAGACTGTTGGTGCGACTATCCGTGAGACTGTTGGTGGGACTGTTGGTGAGACTGTTGGTGAGACTTGGTGAGACTGTTGGTGAGACTGTTGGTGTGACTGTTGGTGGGACTGTTGGTGGGACTGTTGGTGGGACTGTTGGTGAGACTGTTGGTGCGACTGTTGGTGGGACTGTTGGTGCGACTGTCCGTGAGACTGTTGGTGCGACTGTTGGTGGGACTGTTGGTGCGACTGTCCGTGAGACTGTTGGTGAGACTGTTGGTGAGATTGTTGGTGCGACTGTTGGTGGGACTGTTGGTACGACTGTCCGTGAGACTGTTGGTGCGACTATCCGTGAGACTGTTGGTGGGACTGTTGATGAGACTGTTGGTGAGACTTGGTGAGACTGTTGGTGAGACTGTTGGTGCGACTGTCCGTGAGACTGTTGGTGCGACTATCCGTGAGACTGTTGGTGGGACTGTTGGTGGGACTGTTGGTGGGACTGTTGGTGAGACTGTTGGTGAGACTGTTGGTGGAACTGTTGGTGAGACTGGTGGTGAGACTGTTGGTGGCACTGTTGGTGAAACTGTTGATGAGACTTGGTGAGACTGTTGGTTGGACTTATACTGGGACTGTTGGTGCGACTGTTGGTGGGACTGTTGGGGGGACTGTTGGTGGGACTGTTGGTTAGACTTTTGGTGTGACTGTTGGTGTGACTGTTGGTGTGACTGTTGGTTAGACTTTTGGTGGGACTGTTGGTGTGACTGTTGGTGAGACTGTTGGTGCGACTGTTGGTGGGACTGTTGGTGCGACTATCCGTGAGACTGTTGGTGGGACTGTCCGTGAGACTGTTGGTGAGACTGTTGGTGGGACTGTTGGTGAGACTTGGTGAGACTGTTGGTGAGACTGTTGGTGGGACTGTTGGTGGGACTGTTGGTGAGACTGTTGGTGTGACTGTTGGTGTGACTGTTGGTGAAACTGTTGGTGGGACTGTTGGTGAGACTGTTGGTGCGACTATCCGTGAGACTGTTGGTGGGACTGTTGGTGAGACTGTTGGTGCAACTGTTGGTGGGACTGTTGGTGGGACTGTTGGTGGGACTGTTGGTGAGACTGTTGGTGGGACTGTTGGTGGGACTGTTGGTGTGACTGTTGGTGAGACTGTTGGTGCAACTGTTGGTGGGACTGTTGGTGAGACTTGGTGAGACTGTTGGTGGGACTGTTGGTGGGACTGTTGGTGGGACTGTTGGTGGGACTGTTGGTGAGACTGTTGGTGTGACTGTTGGTGGGACTGTTGGTGCGACTGTCCGTGAGACTGTTGGTGCGACTGTCCGTGAGACTGTTGGTGCGACTATCCGTGAGACTGTTGGTGAGACTGTTGGTGAGACTGTTGGTGAGACTGTTGGTGGGACTGTTGGTGAGACTTGGTGAGACTGTTGGTGAGACTGGTGGTGGGACTGTTAGTGAGACTGTTGGTGAGACTTGGTGAGACTGTTGGTGAGACTGTTGGTGAGACTATTGGTGGGACTGTTGGTGGGACTGTTAGTGGGACTGTTGGTGAGACTTGGTGAGACTTGGTGGGACCGTTGGTGAGACCGTTGGTGAGACTTGGTGAGACTGTTGGTGGGACTGTTGGTGAGACTTGGTTAGACTGTTGGTGGGACTGTTGGTGAGACTTGGTGAGACTTGGTGAGACTGTTGGTGGGACTGTTGGTGGGACTGTTGGTGAGACTGTTGGTGGGACTGTTGGTGGAACTGTTGGTGGGACTGTTGCTATCTCAGACTCCAGTATAAATTACAAAAACTAGATTTGATCCCTTTTCCTTCATTCAAAAGTATACAGATTGTAAACCATGTGTAGAAACATGAGAATGACTGAAGGGCTTCTTTGTCAGAACGTACCCGGTGTGGTGGAAAGTATGAAGATCATCACAGAGGAGAAATCCAGCCGTATAGCCAAGTATGCCTTCGACTTTGCCGTCAAACATGGCCGCAGAAAGGTCACAGCGATACACAAGGCCAACATCATGTGAGTCGTTAACACAAACTCCAGGCACAATATTCACAGGGATTTACAACTAGCATAGTATTGTAAAAATGAATAATATTGATAGATATTTAGAATCAAACCTTTGCTTAACATACCTCTTGGATTGACAGAAAGGTTCACTCTATGCAGAGTTAGAGATTAGCTGTGCTCTTGATATATTAAGCTGTAGACTTTTTAAACTTTTGACCTCCTAAACATGTTTCCTGAGTTTTTAAATTAGGATTTTGACAAACAATTTTTGTGTCATTTGAAAGGTCAACACCAAAAAGGATTTATCATTCTGTGAAGACGATGGTGTCATGGTTTTGCTTGTATGTTTCCTGTTGTGCATCAGTGATTGACAGAAACATGTTCATATTTCAGGAAGCTGGGTGATGGCTTGTTTCTCGAGTGCTGCCGTAATGTGGCCAAGTCGTATCCTGATATTGAGTTTGGTGACATGATTATTGACAACGCAAGCATGCAGGTAACTAGCAAGATAATGGAACACTTATTGAAAACAATATGTATTATCAAAATATTTTTAATTATATATGGGTTATAGGTTTAGAAATGAATTTCAGTTGTATCAATGTATGTATACTGTATAAAATGTTTGGACAGTTTTGATCAAATAGCTGTATCTAACACAATGAGATATTTTTCAGTTGTATATGACAAATTCATTGATTGAATAAATGTTTTGCAGATGAGACTTATATCCTGATATTATTTATTCCTACATTCTTAAATTCCTCAAAAGAAACTTTTGGTTTTGTTATGTATATCAGTGTTCTTGTTCTTTATCATACGATATATATCAGAATTATTTCACTCTCAAACAATATTTTTGTTCTCCCCTAAAACAACAAACACGTAAACCTGAATATTTCGGTTGTGAGCGATAGGTCTCCTCATACAAAATGCATTGCATAAACACTCATTGTTCACATGGTCTTACGTGGCTTTGCAGTTTGAGGTATGTTGAAAAAAGCCATTGAATTGAGATGTTTAATAGGCCTTAAAAATGGATAGTGGGCCTTGTGAACACCTTGTATTTTCTCATTTTCTAATGTAAAGTTCTCAGAAATATATAGAGTCTATATGCTTTTAGAATCTTTTAAACCTATGGAGAAAGCTATTTGTATACTATCTATTAATAGTCAGTGTCCAGAGTTGGCTTCCTTCCAGTAATTGGCTGCCCCAAGTCCTGCACCATGACTGTGGAATATATTCATTAGAAACTAGAAACGTATACAAAAGCAAGTCTAGCCAGCTCTAGCTAGCTCTATTCCACATCAGCTTCGAATTTAAAAAAATAATTTTTAGAGTCAAGAAGGGTATTGTGTAATATAAGATTTCAGAGACTAAATGTTAGTCTAGGCTGCCCCCTTTAGAACCCTGTAAGCCTGCATCTGTAACAAACTGAAAGAAGAAAAGGGCCCAAAGTGTACCACAGGCAAATGATGGAAAGTGCGCTGATTTTTAAAATTTGATTGACCTTGAATTTTAGGGAGGGAGTCTTGAATGTTTGTCACAGAAATTATGTTTGAATGTGATACTGCATCTTAAAAAAAAATATATGTTTCACATTAACATGATTTTGTATCCTTCTGCTTGCCAGTAGTTAATGTGTGTTGCTCCCTGCCCACTAGATGGTGTCTCGGCCACAGCAGTTCGATGTCCTAGTCATGCCCAACTTGTACGGCAACATCTTGGGCAGCATCGCCTCCGGACTAGTGGGCGGGGCAGGGGTTGTGCCTGGCATGAACATAGGAGAAAAATATGCTGTCTTTGAAACAGTAAGTCAAGTTAACATGGCTAAACAAAATATGTTCAGAGCTCCAGATAAGCTGCGTATCTGCGTAAAATACGCATCAGAAATGCAGAAATATGCAGTAAAATAAAATCCAAGCGTATCAAATATGCTAAGAACATTACAGATACGCTACAAAAATAAAACTTGTACGTATCATCAAAATATTGTGAAGTAACCCTGCGTATTCGATTAGCAAATCAGCAACTTATTTTGAAATTATAAACGGGCATTCCGTCAACCTTGCCAAACTCCACGATGACAGTTACATCATGATCATTTGCCATCACACTTTCTTGTGGAAGTATCGTGATATTTTTGAGTCCTATAAAGCTCTCGAATCCACATGACATCAGTTTGCAGGGACTAGATGAATAGTGTTGTTAAATATTTAACTTAAATACCCATATGTGTAAAAACTAGTGGGTAACAGAAATTTGAATACTCAGATAGAATTACTGATACTCAATGATTTTAAAATGCATCGGTAAAATACCCACACCACCAAAAGCTTATCTGGAGCTCTGTATGTTGTATGTTTTTTAAAACTTGTTTTTGTGTCAGATGGTCAGCTGGTAATATGTGTTTGTGCCCCATTTGGCCCAGTAACCGTAGACAGGACTATGCAGGCCTATGATGTCAATTCAGTTTTGATGCTACTGTTGCAGCACCTTGAATCTCAATTACTGTTTCCTAAGATAATTTCGGGGAACTGGTGGCCATGTGGACTTTAATTAACTGAAGAGTTGTGTCCCTTGGCTGTGACAGGATCTGCTGAGTATTATGATCGCTGGTGTTTTAGCACCATACATATGTGTTTCACTGAAACCGTAATTACTTACCCAGTGTTACCTGAGTAACTTGGTTATTAACTTGATATTCACAGACCGCCGTCATATAGCTGGAATATTGCTGAGTGGGGCGTTAAACAACAAACAATCAACATTTTGGAGTAATTTTCTCAGTGCTTTCATGTTGGGAGCTAACAGTGCATATCGACTCTGGCTTAAGTGTCATCAAATAGTGAAAACTAAATAAGCAATCTGTGAAGTTATGTTTATCTGAGATGATATATCAACAAATCATAATCTTAATAGTAAAATTAATATCACATTCTGTTATTCCTTCTGTGATCAAAATAGTCAAGATGGTCAAAATATGTGTCCTATGGCAGTTGTATAAATATAGAATACTAAATGAGTTCCCGTGTAATACCAATTTTATGAAACGAGTGAATATTTATGGTACCACAACTATTCACGAGTTTCATAAAATTGGTTTCAGACACAAGAGTTTAGTATTCTATTTATTACTAGCCATTTATAACGTTTTTAGAATTATACTGTTGAGTGTTAATAGGCTGACACCTACACGATCCAGGCATAATCCAATCGAGTTTAACAGAATAATACTTCAAACACGTCAAAAGTATGAATTTAAAGCCATACAATGGCCCACCTTTAGAATTCAGGCGTCCGTTCCACAAAAATTATCCTAAAATTATGCAACTCTTACTTTAACTTAGACTAACGACTGTCGTTGCGCTACAATACGATCGCCTTGTGGAACAGGGTCATGCACCTCAAAGTTTACAATCACGTCACAATACCCGATGATGTAGTTTGTGGAATTTTGTTGTAAGATCCATCGGTGAAACAATGCCATGTGACGTCATCCTAGCAACAAGGTTGCTTGGGTCATCGAGTGTGCATAAGCTCCTCTATCATCCCCACACGCAATGTCGTTGAATAAGCCAAGGGATGTTGAGAGCTTTCAATATTTGTTCTAGAAACGTGTTCCGAGAGTACATAAGCATGCGTTTTGGTATTACACAATGTGTAGTACAGCTGTATCTTTATTAAACGGGTGATCTCTTCACGGGCAAGTAATAAATGACCATGTCTTTTACAAATAACATTGATTCACCTTTGTCTTTGCAGGGAACCCGAAACTCGGGCCGTACCTTGAAGGGCAAGAACATCGCTAACCCAACAGGCATGCTCCTGGCCAGTTGTGACATGCTCGACTATCTGGGGTAGGTGTCTCTACAGGCAGCAGTGGGAATCTGTGTTTGACCCTGACCAAAATTGGTCTGAAAAAGGGTTTTAAATCGCAGATAATTTATCATGTTCATACAACATGTTAGCGTGGGTAATTAGAGAGAGAAACCAGTCAAGAAGGTGACCGCTGTACCACGCAGGGTTGTTTAGGCTGCTGGTGTTGCTAGAGTTTAAAATCGATCTATCACTGATTTCAAAAGTAGTACAAACTTCGATTACTTTGTGAATATACAAAATAACACTAGACCACAGGACCGGCATTTATTGAGCTGTTCCAGAAAGCGATCTTAGCGCTAAGTCGATCGTAACTCCCTTTCTTTAACACTGACTTACGACAGTCATAGCGCTAAGATCGCTTTGTGGAACAGGGTCCTGGTCCTTAAGGAAATATGCTAGACTCGGTGCAGCTGACCAGTGTTTGTGTCAAACACTGTGAATAGAAGCAGGGTGGTAGCTATGTCATTGTTAACAGATCTTCCATTAGAATAGGAGTCTCTAGAAATAATGGGACTGAACATGAGGTACACAAAGTGCTATTTTTTCTGTCAGTATATTAGTGTTAGAGAAAGAAGAGAGTATGTTTTACCAGTGATTTCTTGAGAATCCTCCATGAGGAGATTTCAGAGCAGGATACCCTTGTGCCCCATGTTTGTCAAGAGATTCCACTAATAAGAAGCAAGTAGTCCTAAATCTTTGTGTTGTGAAATGCATGACAAGAAGTTGACATTAGCCAAACAGAAACCAGCTTTCTCAAGCATTACGGTACTAGTTTAAAACTGAAGACTTCCATTCCTGACTACAAAGTCTCTTTCATCTCAAATGTTTATCCCAATGAAGCGAGAAATAGACAATCATTTTGACAGAATCAGTCATACAGCCTTAAACTGGAGTACCCTGTGTTAACCTTTTCGAGGTTGCATGGTTAGAAAAGACATTCCGACTGTCACTGTCCTGATCTGGTAAGTTACGCTGTGATTGGTCAGATGAAAGGCCGTTCCGACGTGACCCGTAATGTGATGTTCTTATATCTTTGTTTAGCGGTAGCGAGAACTAAAATTTTATTTTAATGAGATTTGAATTTTGTCAATGTCAAAAGTCATGAAATTGTCCTGTCTCCATCTTGAATCCTGAATAGTGTAGGAAGATGGCAGGTATAGATGTTAACAAGTAGGTTTATAATCTGCATTTGGCAAGTAGGTAAGACACAAGTCAGGTTGAAAAAAAGGCCTTGAATCGCCCTCATATCACTCTATAAACTGTCCCATCCCCAAACTTCACAAATGACCAAGCCTGCCATGGTCATGCATGCAAGGGCAGTAACTCTAAAATTCCACTTGGTGCAATCAACAGCACTTAACATTTTACAAGCACTTCAATCATTTGCTGCTCCTGACAATCAATGCAAATAAATGTACAACGGTTTCTACTGCTCATAACAGAATTTATTCACTGACAGAATACTGCAGCAAGTACACAAATTGGCACTGGCCCACTATCTCAAGGTATATTTGTCTGAGGGGGCACTGGTGGCCCAGGGGTCTAAGGCTGTGGCGAGTTGCGTCCCTTGGGCACGCCAGAAACCTATGATTGTGGGTTCGAATCCTGATTCGTTCCAGTTATGTTTCTAGGTTTGTCAGCACCATACCCATGCTCGTGGGTATCACTTCAGGCTTTCCTCCGACATTAAGCTAACACGCCGTGATATAACAGGAATACTGTTAAAAGCGGCGTTAAACCCAACTCACTCGCTCACTAACTCACTATGTTTGTCTGATATTGATAGTATCCAGTTGGCTAGCTGCAGTTCAAGCTTTTCAGGTTGTTCTTATACATCATCCCATCCCACCTCCTGGATGTTTCAGGTTTGTATCCCTGCTGACGTGATATACATTCTGTTTCAGTCATCATCGCCATGCCACACTCATCAGAGAGTCCACCATGGATGTGCTAGGAAAGCATGAGGTACAGGCTTGTTAATAGGGTGATATGTGAAACTAGTATGGTACGCATCACAAAGCCCTTGTCTTGATATGGCTGAAATTTTGCCGATGTGATGTTAAAATTTAACTCGCTCACTCATCACAATGCCGACAATGTTATACTCACAACATAATTGCATCGTTGTCTAGCCTCCCTGATGTACCCAATCAACAATACTACAATCAATTAAACAGTCAATGACAGTCATGTAGATATAAATTCTAGGTTAGAATATCCCATAATCTCCAACACTGTACTGTGTGTCATACAAGGTGTCTGGACCCGTGGGCATGCCGGGTTAGAATTGGTTCCTTGCAACCTGTGTGAAGGTCACAAGAGACGATCTGGTGGTCAGGCTCGCTGACTTGGTTCATGGTGTGTCAACGTACCCTGATAGTGTGGATTGTTGCTCATATTAATTACTGGATTGTCTAGCCTAGACTCTAAAAGTACTGATTGCAGCATTAATAACAAAGACGGGCACTATTGGTGTAAAACACCATATTTCTTGATAAACCTTATCCCTTCAGGAGGTGAATGACGGTGTTACCCACAAAGAAGGTAGCATCCATACAGAAACTGTCATGGCCACCAACTAGTAAATGCCATTAGTAATAGGGACCGCCTCAAAAAGAGAATTTCCTCTCTTCCGTAAAGCACATTGAACAATGATTAGACTACTTTGTGCTACCATCTTGTGTTTGGTTCTAATTTTCCACTCAGCTGCTTCGTATTATAAGATAGAAGAAACTTAAGAAGTGCCTAAATGCAAAAAATACCCGAAAAAACAAGAAAACATTGAGATACCTTATAGTGAAACAATACAGCATGTTGCCTTATAAAAGGAAATGGATCAAAGTTTGTGAGAGAGAAAAAAAAGCCTAGGTATTACTATTGAAATATTACTTTATGTAAGACCTCAAAGCAGAGTGGAGTGACCCATTTCATAACCTAGGTGTGCAAGACGAGCTGGTTACTAGGTTTACCCCGGGTTGTCAGGAACCTGATGCGTTGTAGGGTAATACAGTGATAGGTTTATAATGATATGATAACATGGTGTTGTATACTTGTTTCTGTGTATTCTCCACAGACACAAACACCTGATGTTGGCGGACAGGCTACAACCACAGAGGTCATCCAAGCTATCATAGAAGACCTCAAACCAAAGACAAAAACATGGTATGTACGGTAGTGGCGACAATCAGAGCGTTACACAATCTTCAACAGTTCATATGTTAAACTGCCATACCTCTCTCCAGTCTGTGGCAACAAGCATTTGAGTTTACTTGTACTAGTCCTGACTGCTTTTGCAAGATCATTTTCATTAGAAAAACTACATTTGAGTGTTAATGATATTTGGACTATTATTAACTGAGAAAACTGAGTGTAATGAAATATAGTAGATTCAGACTTTGGACCAATAGCTCAGGTCACAGACTGCTGCTCAACTTTTGGTAGGGATATTCCTATTGAGCCACACTGGTCAGTTTAGGATATGTGTATGTAAGATACTATGAAATGTCTCAATATCCAGCGTTAGAAATTGGCACTAGTCCTATAGTCCTTACCAAACTGCCCAATAGTAAAGGTATCCTAAGGACTAGTAGAAAATGGCCCATTTTAAGGGTTTTGCTATATGTTATCATTATAAGGACTGGTGGACAAAAACTGTTTGTTTCTAACCCTGAATATCCCTATCAAAAGTTGAGTAATATATATATTCATTTACATAAATTTAATAATGACCTTCACATTCTTTAAACATTTCACAAAATAATCATACTTGACATTAAGCATGTTAGGGATAGTTGCATAGTTTTACTCAAAAGCATGTAGATCAGGTCATAAATGATTTGTTTTGATATTTATATGTTTATTATTATGTTTACCAGTCCCATCTTTCTTTTTAGTCTTTGTAGTCCTGTTGTATAGTATGACAAATGTAGCTGTTTTACTCTGTTCCTTCCTAGGAATGTCTTGCCCCGTCGGCCGACACAATCGTAGCTCTTCTCTTACAACCACATTCCTCACATGTGGTAATGGATGCCATTTCTTTCCTCAACCCTCGCAATGACCTGACTGTTGCCCCTTCAGACCATGGTTGAACTAGATGTGCTGGTCTGTTTTCTGCCCTTTGATTACATGCTCTCTGAACAGTTGTTCAAACTCTTCATCCCCTTCTGCTTTCAACAAGAGTGACTTCAACTCTATACTCCCCTGAAGTGTGTTTTTTGCATTCCCTTAGACCAGTTGTGCAGACCCGACAAGCCTTCCTGCTTCCTTCATGAGTTACCTCCCCTTTTTGTTCCCTTTATGCCAGTGTTGGTTGTGGCGAGCTGCACAATGTCACATGATCTGGACTTCAAGACTGTTTTTTTCACCTGTGAAGATCCAGTGTAGAATAGGGATCGGGCTAGCTGACTTGGTTGATGCATGTCATCGTATCCCAGTTACATGGATCGATGCACATAATGTCAGTCTTCTGTTCTTATTAAATTTGAAATATCCATATGAACGGTTATACCAGTGTCTGTGCATGACATAAAGATCAGACCGCCTCTGTGGACTAGTGGTGGAGCATCTGCTCCAAGAGCAGAAGGTCGGGGGTTCAATCTACGTCAGGGTCATACTACTTGTTGTTGCCCTGTCTGGCGCTAAAACGAGGACTGGTCGGCTTGGAGTCAGTATACTGTCTCAGAGTGGGGTATTCATGTTACACTGTTCTTATGTGTTTAATGTTATATACTTGTCCAATGCCTTCTCTGCCCCGGAGCATGCATCCGAGGCCCAAAATGGCTTCGTATTTAGTAAACATTATGTTGTACCAGCATCTTGTTTTGTTCCATTTATGAACATCAATTCATACCTTAATGCATCAGATTGCTTCTGAATTCAAAATTTAGAATCATACAATATTGTGATATGTATCACAGTATGGCCTTGTGCATTGTAAAATATTGTGATACACTTTAAACCTCAAATACCCATCCCTAGTGTGTACCCGTCTGTCCTGCCTTTGTTACTTTGTTTCTATTCTCCTTATTATCTTCCTGTTCTCCTTATTTTGTTTATATTTACACTGATGTCCATAATGCATCATCATGCATACAGCATGTACCATAACAGTGCATTCTATGATTGTTTGTGTCTCCCAAGGTGTTAACATGAAGATTGTGTGATTGTTGAGTGGTAGGTCACTTCATTTGTTATAAGTCAGTGCTAACCCCTCCAGTGCATCATATCTCCATTCTTTTAATATAAAGATGGACCTATTTGCCACACTAATAATATCCGTCTTGTCATATCAATCATGAGCGTAAGGTTTGTGCTTAGGTAAAGATAAGAGCGATGGAGGTGGTGACGACCTTCAGAAACAAATGTATTATAGCAAATGGGCCCAAGTGGTATTACACTAGAATGGAGATAAGGTACACTGGATAATCGAGGATGCTTAGCATACTCATGGTATTAACTAGTTGTAGACATACTTTCTGTCTTAGCCTTCTGTTTTCCTGTAAGTTCTGCTGACCTACTTATTGCACTAACATAGCAACACCTTTCTGTCATAGGTATCCGTGTAGACAATGTAACTGGAATACGACTATATATTTTCAGAAATAATCACTTATTAAGACTTACTATATATATCATGTAAATGCAAGTTCAAATTTCGAAATTTAGGCTGAAAACAAGGGCCCTTGCAAGAAAATAGGGTTATAAATCAAGGGCTGAATCAGCATTTTTGCAAGGGAGGGGTCTAAAATATCAAAATCCTCTCTCTAGTCTCAGTGGGAGGGGAAAGATTGTCGACAATATACTTCATTTAGTTTTCAAAGGGGGAGGGGGGTCTGATCCCCCTCTGGATCCGCCTATGGAGTTTTATGGATTCAAAAATACTATCAAGAAGAAAAGATCAATGACTGACTCCAGGACTCCCATATTAAGCCCATTGTCTATGATAATGAATGTAGACAGTAATTTGTTGCTGACAAGACATATTTCTGGCAAACCTATGACAGGAACTGCACTTTTTCAGTTTCACCCACAATTTATTGGGAGATTTTGTTCTTCTTCTTCTTAGTCATATTATTTTCTTTCTATTATGTGTATCGTAGTGCTACTAACCTTCTTTATTTGTACTCACCATGTCTTTCTAATATATTGATGTATATTGATACATTGTTCCTGGCAAACCTTTCATCCAAACATAGAACTCCCTCAGTTCATGAAGTAAGGCCTGATTGTGGGATGCATCCGTTATTGCTTAAGTGGTTCAAGGCTTCATTTCCTGCCCGGCCCTGGGTAAAATGTCCTGTGAGGGAGGGCACAGGTGGCCCAGTTGGCTAAGGTGCCTCAGTTTGCTGTGCAGAGTTGCATCCTTTGGGCATGCCAGAAACCTTGGATCATGGGTTTGAATCCCAGTTCCTCATCATGTTTCTTGGTTGGCAGCACCATACCCGTGCTCATGGATTTCACCAAAGTGGTAAACGTCTGAGACCTGCATCATTTCGGGCTTTCCTCCCACATTAAGCTGACAATAATATGACTAGTATACTGTTCAAAGCAGTGTTAAACCCAACTCACTCACTGTTAGAACAACGCTTGCCATACTGAGAGGTTTGTTCAGTCTGGATGAAAGTCAACCCAGATGATTGAGAGTTCATCTCTAATACATTACATTTGTCATCATCTTAGAGTAACATGCATTACATGAAAATGTGCCTGAACTATTCTAATCCACAGCATTTCTATGCTCTAACCTGACGGTGAGTGGGGGCACTAACTGTTGTCGAGGGACCGTCACAAACTGACCTGTGCACAACTGTATTATTATATACAGTAGATGTAGCAGAAGGGACACACTTTCTTTATTCAATGGCTTAAACCGATATTTTGCCTAACCATTTTGCTTCGGTATATTGAAGCAGAAATTAAGATAAAATATCTTTTTCTAATTCTTGTTTATTATCCATAAAGTTATTTGGGGCAGTAGGTTCTGTGGGCAAAGCTAAGTGCTAATTCTGTTTACAGTGCAGGGCACTGTTCCTCAAGGCGATCTTAGTGCTACGTTGATCGTAAGCATATGATAAAGTATGGGAGTTACGACCAACTTAGCACAAAGATCGCTTTGTGGAACGGGGCCCTGGATGTTCAATATTGATACATAAACATGTACGTGAGGTTTTACATCAGAAGTTTTATCAATGATCATCTGAAACTTTCACTACATTTTTGTGGTTAAAGTGTATATATTTTTAATTCTCTAGCCATCAGAACCAGAGTGTTGGGAAAAGGAAAATAGATGTAAATGATTTTGTTTTAATTTTATGATTGTGACTTTAGGGTTTATTAGGTCAGTTCCTTAAACAAAAAGTAAAGAAAGTGTTGCCTATGTCACTCTGTGAAAGGGCTTGGTTTCCTCATTGTTGTAATAACTTGATGCATGTCAATACTAACTTATAACACATGTACAAACCAATGCACATTACTAGATGTTTTTAAAGTGTTCGTTCATCACGCTGAAGACCCGGGTTTGATTTCCACATGGGTACAATGTGTGAAACCCAATCCTGGTGTTCCCCATCGTGATATTGCTGAAATATTGCTTAAGGCAGGGTAAAACCATACTCTCTCACTAGATTTTGAGTGTTTCCAGTGAGTGAGTGAGTATGGTTTTATGCCGCCTTTAGCTATATTCCAGCAATGTCACGGCGAGGGAAACCAGAAATGGGCTTCACACATTGTACCCATGTCAGGAATCGAACCCAGGTCTTTGGCGTGATGAGCTAATGCTTTAACCACTAGGCTGCCTGGCGTTTCCAGTGAAGCTCACCTCAAGTGGGCAGGTGGAGAGTGGTGTTTCATTGTGCCTAACTGTTTTATATTGTGAAATATTTATTGTTTGTGTAAAAGTCAGGTGAGACCATTAAAGTATTTTTCTGGGCCTAACACAGTGCCTTGTTCTTTCTGGACTTGGTGTGGAATAAATATTGTGAACGTGTAAAGAGAGCCACATTTAAACAGATTTTTGAAAATAGAAATCCTTCTGAAGTGAATTTTATTTCAGACCTTATGATTATTTTGATGTTTTAAATTACTAACAAGTGAAAAGATTCTTCATATTCAAACAGTCATTGAAAATGTATCCATATTAATAATTGTGTACTTGAATTTTGTATCTGTGATGTTATTGGTGCTTGCTTTAGAAAGACAATCATACTATATATCATATGTTGTCATGTGTAGTAGTGTTGAAATGCATGTGAAACAGTTATTATCATCAGCCCCTTGGTTCTATTGTAACTGTACGTATTCACACTGGACTCCTGGAAAATAGGCCCCCATGGATCATGTGAAAGATGACTTTAATGAAGGTCTCTTTGCACTTTCTAATGATGTGTGATCTTGGTAATAACTAGTTAATATGGTATCATTGCATGAAATAGTAATCATAACAACTCATCCTTTCAGATCATTCTAGGACATTGTCTTTTTGTCATCCAAAATGTCCTGAATATATTTATTAATTCCGGTGATGGTATAAATAGCATATCTTGTAATAATTTGCTAAAATTGTGAAAATATCCAAAGGACTTTTGTCTCTAGCAAATCATTTATTTGGAATGTATCATATTGCTCAGTACATTTAATATAGGGGATATAGTGTTGGGTGTAACTGAGTGTTGTGGCTGTTTCAGATCCAACAGACAGGAAGGTCCTCCAGTAGAGCGGCTGACCCACCAAGTGCACCACTGCACTGCAGCGATCTGCAGCAAGCACCATGCATACAGACCACTTGTGTAGCTGCATTTCCCTTCCAGGCTTAGCAAATGTTCTTTAACTGAAACTGATTATCTTTCTGCAATATTATTTATTATTTTCCACAAATATTACATGTAAAATTTTGTACATATATAGATGTGGCAAATATCCTTGGAAGTAGTCGATCCTGTGTTATCTATATGTTTTGCTCAAGTGTTGGTCAGTCACAAAAAAGTGAAGATATGCACTCTCTTGCAATGATTATTTTCTGAAACACTTTGAAAACGCATATTCCCATTTCTTTTACTATTTTACAAAATGGTAACAAAAGTCGAATTAAGGTGTTCTGTGTCTTTGGACATTAGATAATCAAAAACAACAATGTCATTTTGTCACACCGTCATCATTCTTTGTAAATATTTACCGCTAAAATCGTTTGCTTGTCCTCAAGTTAAAGTTGAATATGCGTTTTCATTGTGTGTCATGTTGGCTAATCATTGGAATGTGATGATGGGAGAAACAATTCCATTGGTCACACTCAGTGTAAAGCAGAATCTCAGTTAAATATTTGATGATTCTGACTTTAATGACACTCTGCAATCCTTCATTTGTGAGGAAAACAATCTGTGAATACTGTTTGTACTCAGCTATTGAGGCTATTTGTACCAGTGTGTATTTGTTGTACAGTCTTGTGTGGAGTAGAGACGTTAAGGACACCGGTTTCGTTAATAAACATGTTGACAATGTATTCACTTTCTATATTCAGTATTTCTGGAAAATCTGTTTAATTAAATGTCATTATTTCTAATTATTGTAAATCGTGTTAGAGCTATTGGGACACTCCGAACAGGTGATAGTCTATGTCAGTTGCAAGCACGTTTAACCTCACATATTTGGATGACATTGACAGCAATACTAAACTACTGGAACTGTTGCATTTGGTCAAAGACTTGGTCAAAGACTTGGTCAAAGACGTGGTTGTTATAGGGTTACAACATAGAGACAGGATAGATGCCTTGTTAACCTTGTCCTGCAGGGGCGGTCAGGTAGCCTAGTGGTTAAAGTGTTCACTCGTCAAACTGAATTAAGGTTCGATTCCTGACATGGGTACAATGTGTGAAGCCCATTTCTGGTGTCCCCCGCCGTGATATTGCTGGAATATTGCTAAAAGCGGTGTAAAACCATACTCACTCACTCACACTGTTATCCTGCCTAATACGTTTCCGATGTCAAATCTTTCGAAGATAGCACATTAATGCTACAAAAGTTGCTCTGGCAAAAACTCCAAAGAAAGCAGTTGGTGTTCTGATGGTCTCCCTTCTCAACATCCAGCATTTCGTCCGTTATTTAAGCCACCTCATAGACAAGCTTGTTTGCTTGCTGCCAGGGTTATCACCGTTGGAATCAATGTCAATGGTCGTCAGTTCGGCCGTTCTACCTCTTTTAGTGTCTGTAGCTGTGTTTACTGATGCGGCCATGAATGTTTTTGCAATGCTGCTGTAGCAATTTACAGCTATAACAAGGACACAGTTGTTGGGAATATCACCACGCAGCTCCAGAGAGATGTTATTGGACCCTATTGTGGTACCCCACGAGGACACATAGTGAGGACTATGTGTGGATAAAGAAGTTGCCAATCTTTCAGGATGATAATGGTCATTAGCACCATTGAACTGTGGCCTGTGCTCTTGTTAAGTAACAGGGCATACGCATACCTGCTCTTCCAGCTTTAGCCCTGTTGAAAATCTTTGGATGAAGGGAATGGTGTTAAATGTAGCTACTCTGTGCACCATGATCTTCGGACCCTCAACCGGTAGTAGAACGCAATACGTCATTATGAAGAAGAATTGTGAGTGAGTGAATTGGGTTTAACGCTGCTTTTAACATTGTTCCAGTTATATCGCAGCGTGTCAGCTTAATGTGGGAGGAAAGCCCGAAGTGATGCAGGTCTTAGACGTTTACCACTTCGGTGAAACCCACAAGCACCGGTGTGGTGCTGACAAACCTAGAAACATAATCGGGGCAAACCGGCATTCGAACCCACAATCATAGGTTTCTGGCGTGCCCAAGGAAAGCAAATCTGCACAACGAATCGCGGCGACGACTGGGCCACCCATACCCCCTATGAAGAAGAAGGAATATATTTGATTGAAATGTCACAATGGGAGGGTAGCACCCACGTCAAGTACCTACGAGACATCATTACACTATAAAATGCAGTCCAATGTTACTATACATTAGACTACATAAAACCAATAAATACATTTATTTCTCATTCAAATTCGCCACAAACACATCTCTACATCCAAACCTTCACATTCCTCCATGCACATCAAAGTGTTTATACAAACAAACATATGCATTCAAGCGTTCATGCATTCACGTAAACACCAACACACCTGGAACCATACCTAGCCACGGACGTTCACAGACGTTATTTAGTAGGACCGGCGTGTACTTTTACACACGTACAATCACATTCATATATGCACGCACGCATGCATACTATGGTAGTTACACGAACAGACAGACACACACACACACACACACACACACACACACACACACACACACACACACACATGATATCATATATCACAAATATTTATCATGGATTATTGTAATTACTTTCAATATATTTGTCTGAAGTATTCTTCTCAGAAAAGGGGCGGGTAGCCTAGTGGTTAAAGCGTTCGCTCGTCACGCCGAAGACCCGGGGTCGATTCCCGACATGGGTACAATGTGTGAAGCCCATTTCTAGTGTCCCCCGCCGTGATAGTGCTGGAATATTGCTAAAAGCGGCGTACAAAACCATACTCACTCACTCTTCTCAGAAATATAAAGAATACTGGTCCAGTTAGAGGTTTAATTTATTTCATAACACTGTGTGATGAAAGGAATTTGGTCGACAAAGGACCTGAAATTAACAAAATGGCATACTGTTTCTATAGGCCCACAACGTAGTTTAACCAAAGTATTTCATCGATATTTTTTCAAGAACATTATATACATAAAACAACACCGCCAAAGTATTTATGAATAATGTAAAAAAATGTAGTTTATAACCATTAATATGACCAGTATTATTCCTGAGCTATCAAACTGTTTGATCATTACCAACCAATTTGAATTTAGTAACCTGAAAATTTGAATTAGAAATATTAATAAAATATGGGTTTTAAAAATAATTGATCATAGTTTATATACTCACAAAAAACATTGCTCCGATCGATGTGTTTTTCGCCTCTTATTACAAGCATGTGTTGCTGAAGACCCATTCTAATCCGGATATTCAGGGGTAAAATCTTACATTGAATAATTACCCCAGACAAACAATGCTTTGACGCTTTTGCCGGCATTGGTAAAATGTGAAATTCCCGGGCCGATTCCGCCTGGGTGCACTCGGTTGCATTATTTGCAACTTAGTTCCCTGAAAAACAAGGGTCGTTGCTGTTTTGAGAAAATGAACTAACTTCATTGCAAATATAATACGAACACATATTTGCTGTATATAAAAGTGCATAAGTGTACGTCATACACATTTACTTTAATGATTTGTTTTTTATTATGTCCCATCCAGACGAGTGAGTGAGTGAGTTGGGTTTAACGCCGCTTTTAACAGTATTCCAGTTATATCGCGGCATGTCAGCTTAATGTGGGAGGAAAGCCCGAAGTGATGCAGGTCTCAGACGTTTACCACTTCGGTGAAACCCACGAGCATGGGTATGATGCTGACAAACCTAGACACATAATCGGGGCGAACCGGGATTCGAACCCACAATCATAGGTTTCTGGCGTGCCCAAGGGACGCAACTCTGCACAGCGAATCGCGGCGCCTTAGACGACTGGACCAAATGTGCCGCCCCACCAAAACGAAGTTTTGTGAGGGATGTAGAAACGTTGTCCATCAGTTGCTAAAAGCGGCGTCACTCTTCATGCATATTTGTATACACATCGGGCATACACTGAACCGGTGCCTTCGGCTATTCAGGATTTTTCTGATTTTGTGTTTCCCTGGCAACAAGTTGGACTTCCAACGAGGGTAGGGGTCATTTCCAGAGCATGACTCATAATACCTTTCTGATTTCTTCTCATCAGGCGCGTGCTGAACTGGTGGGTTTTGCTATTGGAGTGTGTTTTTTTAGATTTTGCGTTAACAAGTAAGACTAAGGTCCAAATGAGGGTTTCATTTTGCGGTTTGGACATCTGTCATAATGTCCGTCCTACTCACAAATCTCTATCGGTATAATGAGGTACGTGTCATATAAAGTTTGATTGATGCAAATATATGAAAGGGCGGGGGACACTGATGACGTTATCTTCATGTTCCTTCTACATCCGATCGTCGATGGACAATTACAATGTCATGGCAAATTGGGTTTCATTTACAGCCTCAAATATATCAAATGTTGATTTCTAATATTATAGGACTAATGGTGTGGCATTATTACATGACACGGTTAAATATAAAGCTATGAAACACAGAACTGGGATCCAAATCATACTCAATCACCTATCATCCATACAATCAGAATCCGAACATGCTTTTCACAACCTTTTGTTTTATCAAACTACAACCATCAGGAATATTCCAAATATCGGCACCCGACGAGCTTCCACCGTTCTGTTTGCCTGGTACCCATGTTCAAGAACAGTTTCGATGTTGCTCCACAAAGTCAGTTCCACAACATAGGTGTCCAACTACAGTAGTCACCGCATTAAGCGTCCCTGGCCAAATTCTAGACCAATCTGTTCGTAATCTTTATTTAATCGCCCCCAGCTAAGATATTTACATGACAGTCCGTATTTTCTTGAGTACAGACAACAGTAGCGTGGAAGGGGTGTATACTTAAAAGCCTCGTAACTATTATCGACAGTATTTTAGCATAAATGACGTTTTAACGAAGTTTGTTCACTACCGCTCGATATCCGAATAAGGACCCCCTTTGTTAATTTTCTTAGCGTCCGGGTCGCTTTTGTGGTAAATATGGTAATCCATTTACATCACATTTCAGTTTCAAGATGAGGATCCCTGCAGACTGTTGATGCAGCCTGAACAATTTGTATTTCACTCCTTGATGTCCGGCATGTCTTATTCTGGGTTTCAAGGTGTGTGACACAGGCGTCGGTACAGGTACTCATCGAGCAACTTCCAAAATTTGAAGATTTTCTGTTATATGTTAGTATCTCATTAATTATGGTATTATAAAAAATGTGTTTAAATCTTAAATTGTATCTTATATATGTATGCACATACTACCATATAAAAAAGCTATAAATTATAGTTAAGCGCCAAAAAATGACTTTGAAGGGTCAAATTTTGCCCATTTTGGCTTGCCACAAGCCTGATGGCCCAACTTCATGACATTCCATTTTAATCCAAAATAAGTTTTTGTCAGACATTTTTGCATATATCTATAAAGATTATCTTATATTAAGTATAACAAATAATTTAAATATTTTTGAATGAAAAATATTTGATTTATTTCCTTTTTTATGCTTGTCACAAGGTTACATGTCACTACTGTTATCAGAACTAAAAAAATCGAATAAATGGCGTCTCCCTTGCTGACTGCTTAAACGACTTCCTGTTCCAAAGCCTTGCTTTTTGGATGTCAACATGGCTGCACCTGTTTTTTGGAGAGTGCAGAAATAAATAAATTACAACACATAAGGTAAGTCGTTTTTCATATTTCTTGTTTTGTAATGTCACTACTGTTACTGGGCTTGATAGAAAACCTATGTCATATAATTGTTGTGTGCATATGTGTACTGCTTTTCCATTTTGTGCATAGTTTGGGAAGCATGTGTGTTTTGATCCTCAGGGACCAATCATTATTTTAGAAATGAAAGTTCAGTGATTTGTCACTAATGTTACGGTCACTACTGTTACAGTGTCATTTGTGTTATAATGTAACAGTGGGGACAGACATTGTAACAGTGGGGATAAATCGTCAGTTGAACTAGTATTCTGCAGGACAATTGAAAGAATAATTCATAGCTGTTTGTACAGATAATTATTATAAAGAATACAATGATTTTGCTTGAAAGTTCTGAAAAATGCACACATGCATGGCCAGAAAACAGACAACACGGCAAGTATATGTAACAGTAGTGACGAAGGATGGTAACAGTTGAGACTGAAATGAATCTCAATACAGATTCTGCTTTACTTACATAACTACTCAAACTAATATACTTTGTTTCAATTAAGTTTTATGAATTTATTTTCAAAATTATCAGAATCACATCTGTCATTGCAACAGTAATGACTATTTTAAATACTAGTAACAGTAGGGACACTTAATTGTAACAGCAGTGACTGGGGATTTAGCGATTGTAACACATTCTGATTGAAGTGCCTAAATAAAAGTGTTAGCTAACATTCTTAGCTGATTTGAAACAATAACACATGTAAGTTTGACATTTCTTGACAGATTGTTTGAACTTATTGACATTAGTGTTCATCTAATACGTTTTAGTTGTTTTGTAACAGTGGGGACACAAAATGTAACAGTAGTGACAACTGATTTAATGTTGTAAGAAAATGGTTTTGGGGATTAAATTTTACTATTGCAGAGAATTACTTTCAAAGTGCATTTCTCATTAAAAACTGTTTGACAAAAACTGATTTCATTGAAATACCAACAGTTTTACTCGAAGTGCATATGATGTAACTGTGGTGACACTGAATTGTAACAGTAGTGACTAGGGATTGTAAAATCTGAAAGAATATGTTGTAACTTAGTGTTACTTAATTTTAATACATGTTTTAAATTTTTATAAAACATATCTCTTTAAGTTTTACAAATTTGACTTGAACTGAACGATTGGTAGACATTTTTTCTCCAATTGAGTGAGGCAGGTTTTTCATTTAAATTAAAGCTTATTCAGTTGATATGATGGGTTTGTGTTTGATAACATTGTTTGTTGCGTCTAAAGATGGAATGTGGAAGTCATATTAAATTTCCTGTTTCATCAAAACGTCACTACTGTTACATGTAATGTCACTACTGTTATCGGCCTAAATTATAGTAATTATTTATTATTTTCTTTAATTTTGTTATTTGTTTTATCTGTTATTATCTAATAAATAATCATGTGATTGTATGTTCTGAAAGGAATCTGCCAGAACAAACAATGTTTTAGTACAAGAAGGCTGGTATCATAATTTAAAATTTTATCAAAATGTAAATTGACAAGCCAAAGCTTACAATCATTTTTTCTTTTAAATTTCCTCAATTTGGTTTCTTTTGACTTTTCTGTGTACAACTCTTCACAGAAAATGATAGTATCACTAAAAAAGCCCAGTTCAAATGACAATTTATAAAAATCCTTACTTTTACAACATGTAACAGTAGTGACTTGTAATTTGCATTTTTCGTTTTTAAATGTCTGCAAATGCAATATTAGGATTAATTAAGGTTGCAAACTCTCTACCTTAACTCTAAAACATGTTGTTTTTGTATTAATGAACCAAAATCAAGGAAAAGAAATATTTGCTTTTTGAAATTCATAGGCACGAAATACGCTACAAATTTTGAAAAAAGACCAAGCATCCTCATCATTATGAACAATCACAGTCGGATTGCGGATCAGAACAGATCACCAGTATCGGATGTTGTGAGGTTAGAATGACGGTCATTATACATGTGTCATATGGCTTTATCAGGCCCTGACTCCGTTAAGGCCGTCTTTGTCGGTTCACTGTCCGGTCACTGTCTGATCACTGTCGGATCGCATTCGGGAGAATCGCCACGCTGTCGGGACCGATTCGGTCGTTTTTTACCATGCGGAAGATACAAATCGGATCAGATTCGGATTGAGAACGGGAGAATCGGGACGAATTCGGCTGGAAACGGCTAAATCGGGACGCTTCCTGAACAATATCTGATTATTTGTGAATTTACCGCTACGAATCACAGGATCTTGATCAGACTTTGACAAATTTTATTCGAGAATGGTCCTATCAAGGACGGCAGTAAAATCCTGAATATGTGACTGCTTGATAGTGAAGCTTGACTTGTGCAAGGCCTGTAATCACGGGTTCGAATCCCTGATTGACTCTTATTATGATAACTGATTTGTAAAGTAGTAAGCGTCAAAGACCAGTATCACTTCAGCCCTTTCCGGGGTGGAATAGGTCTTCACTAACCCATGCTTGCCGTAAAAGGCGACTATGCTTGTCGTAAAAGGCGACTAATGGGATCGGGTGGCCAGGCTCGCTGACTTGTTTGATGCATGTCATCGATCCCAATTGCGTGGATCGATGCTCATGATGTCAATCACTGGATTGTCTGGTCCAGGCTCGATTATTTACAGACCGCCATCATATAGCTTGAATATTGCTGAGTGCGTCGTTAAACAACAAACAAACAAACAAACAAACACTTCAGCCCATGTCAAGGATTGCAACACACATATCGCCCTAATTCCTATCAGTTTATCATCGTTATCACTGATATCGTTGTTATCACACAATGACAGTTACCGCCGCCACATATCTACACTACTCACCTGACCAGACAGGCTTGTGTTGACAGCGTCCAAAATGCGGGCAGGTGTACCACTTTGTGGACTTGTAGGCCTACTGCTTCTGTCAAGTCTATTTTTCCTTCAGGTAAGGCTGTTAATTTAGACATTCTGTGTGAAATAGTTATTGACATTGTTTAACGATGAGAGTTATTAAGGCAAATAGACCACATTTTCCTAAGCTGGACTAGAGTAGGTCTCATGTATCCGATGCTTGTCGTAGTAGTCGACTAAATGCGGTCTGCGTGGTCTCAGTGAGTGAGTGTGATTTTACGCCACTTTTCGCGCCGATGTGTGTGCCAGCTGTGTTGGCGGAAACCGCTGCTCCTGTTATCAACCACTGGTTGGCTAACCCAAGTGAATGGATGAATAACAACTTGTTAATGATGCACTGTTGCATCGATTATTACCACTAGTTACATCAAACTCAGGCACGTCGAGGGACGATTCTGCGGCGTCGACAATCGTATATCCAGTGATAAAATTAACATTTTGAGTCAAAAAAGCTCATTTTAAATTTAGTTAGACGGTGAGCTTAGCCTTTCCTGTTTCCATAATCTAAAATATTTTTTTCAAATTTTTCATATTCCAATACAGAGTCCTTGTGCTTATTAATGTTCATGAGAAAACGATAACATATTTTATTACAGTACATATTGGGGTACATCAAACTTTATTTCTTCATACGTGGTCCATGTTCACGTGAAGATCCGGGGTAGAATAGGTCTCCAGCAGCCCATGCTTGCCGTAAAAAGGTGACTATACTCGTCGTAAGAGGCTACTAACGGGATCGGGTGGTCTGGCTCGCTGACTTGGTTGGTGCATGTCATTGTATCATTGACCCGGTTTAAATATATCCCAGTACTCTCTTGCTTGTCATTCTGCAGGGACCCGGGTTTGAATAGGTCTCCAATACTGTAGGGCTTGTCACCCCGCAGGGACCCGGGTTTGAATAGGTCTTTAATCTGTAGGGCTTGTCACCTCGCGGGGATCCGGGTTTGAATAGGTCTCCAATACTGTAGGGCTTGTCACCCCGCGGGGGCCCGGGTTTGAATAGGTCTCCAATACTGTAGGGCTTGTCACCCAACGCAGACCCGGGTTTGAATAGGTCTCCAATACTGTAGGGCTTGTCACCCCGCAGGGACCCGGGTTTGAATAGGTCTTTAATCTGTAGGGCTTGTCACCTCGCGGGGATCCGGGTTTGAATAGGTCTCCAATACTGTAGGGCTTGTCACCCCGCGGGGGCCCGGGTTTGAATAGGTCTCCAATACTGTAGGGCTTGTCACCCAACGCAGACCCGGGTTTGAATAGGTCTCCAATACTGTAGGGCTTATCACCCCGCGTGGACACGGGTTTCAATACGACTCCAATACTCTGTTGCTTGTTATTCTTTCAGGACCCGGGTTTGTACCAGTACCCTTTTGCTAATAATATGAGACCAATTTGCACCAGACCTTGTGACGGGGCTTATGGCATGCTATCGTTAATGTCTCAGTGGAGTGGATCATTGTTCACATTTTCAGTCATTGGTTTGCCTTACCCAAACTCGATTATCTACAGGTCACCGCCATAAAGCTTGAATATTGCCTACTGTGGCGTTAAACGACATTCGCGCGATCCCAACGACACAAAGCTGATGGTTTTGGTAACACAATGACTCCGCTAAACGTATTAACAAGAAGACTTTGTCCCCAGGAAGGTCTGGGCAGCGTGGACGTGTATCTGCATTTCCGCAACTACATCAACGTCAAAGGAGTGACCGCCGATGACCGATGCTGCGATGAGAACCAACAACCCGTCTTCGGCCACGTGTGTCCAGACGAGTGCGACACACAATTCGTCCTCTGTCTTGGCAGGTGAGTTCTACCCTTCTGCGGCTGTAGGGTGTCCCCTTGGTTGTATTCACTTCACATTGTTCCATCTTGGGACCTGTGGGTAGGTGGGTGGGTTACCTATTCCCTTTACTGTACCATCGGCGGCGGTAGGGTGTCCCCTTGGTTGTATTCGCTTCACACTGTTCCATCTGCGGTGGTAGGGTGGTCCCCTTGGTTGTATTCGCTTCACACTGTTCAATCTGCGGCGGTAGGGTGTCCCCTGGGTGGTATTCGCTTCACACTGTTCCATCTGTGGCGGTAGGGTGTCCCCTGGGTGGTATTCGCTTCACACTGTTCCATCTGCGGCGGTAGGGTGTCCCCTGGGTGGTATTCGCTTCACACAGTTCCACCTGCTGTGGTAAGGTGTCCCCTGGGTGGTATTCGCTTCACACAGTTCCACCTGCAGTGGTAGGGTGTCCCCTGGGTGGTATTCGCTTCACACAGTTCCACCTGCTGTGGTAGGGTGTCCCCTGGGTGGTATTCGCTTCACACAGTTCCACCTGCAGTGGTAAGGTGTCCCCTGGGTGGTATTCGCTTCACACAGTTCCACCTGCAGTGGTAGGGTGTCCCCTGGGTGGTATTCGTTTCACACAGTTCCATCTGTGGCGGTAGGGTGTCCCCTTGGTTGTATTCGCTTCACACAGTTCCACCTGCAGTGGTAAGGTGTCCCCTGGGTTGTATTCGCTTCACACTGTTCCATCTGTGGCGGTAGGGTGTCCCCTGGGTTGTATTCGCTTCACACGGTTCCATCTGCGGCTGTAGGCTGATCCCATGACTTGGTGGGTTAATTGTATTCGCTTCACACAGTTCCATCTGAAGCCCCGCGGGTAGGTGGATTGTATTAGCTTCACACTGTTCCAACCGCAGGGGTAGGGTGTTTCCTTGGGTAGGTGGTCTACTATGAGTGGAGATTGAGATGTCAGGGTGCTATAGTCAAGGGCATGCCCAGCTTGCAATATTCCACAAATATATTTTAGGTAGATATTACAATGTTCACATGATATAGCCATGAGGATAATCGAACCCGCATCTTCAACATGATGGCCTCCAGGGGTAGATCATTTCGGGTGGCCTACCTTATGTTGTGTAGTCCCTGCCTTCTACCCTACTTCTGTGTCTGCAGTATGGCCAGTCGTGTCTGCAACGGTGCGTACTTAGTCACTGACGTCACATACAACGCCAACAACATCACCTTCGACAACCACATCGGGAACAGGACGCTCAACCCCGTTGTTCTGCACCTACCCCACTGGAACCCAGTAAGTCAGTTAGCAAGGGTCTCAGTTAATGACTGGGCGCATGTTCTTGGGCGTAAGTGTCTGTGCTTGTAAGTGAGTGAGCGAGTAAGTGAGTGTCTGCGCCTGTGCTTGTTAGTACCTTGTGCTGGTGAGTGTCTTGTGCTTTAGAGTGCCTTGTGCCTGTGAGTGAGTGCCTTGTGTTTGAAAATTGGTTCCGTTGGGCGAGTTTCTTTGATTGTTTGTTGTTTAACGATGCACTCAGCAATATGCCAGCTATATGACGGCGGTCTGTTAATAATCAAGTCTGGACCAGACAATCCAGTGATTGACATCATGAACATCGATAATTCAGATACGATGACATGCATCAGCCAAGTCAGCGAGCCTGACCACCCGATCCCGTTAGTCGCCTCTTACGACAAGCATAACCTGGGCTAGTGGGTGAGTGCCTTGTGCTTGTGAGTGAGTGTCTGTGGTCGTGAGTGCCTTGTGCTTGTGAGTACGCGCATGTGCTTGTGAGTAAGCGCATGTGCTTGGAAGAGGGTACCTGGGCTAGTGAGTGAGTTCACAAAGAATGGACTTCAACTATTTGTACCTTGACAATCCGAGTTCCCAGATGACATAAATAACGAAACAAATGATGAAAAGACGCCATTTATATTCTGTAAATACTTGTTTTCTACAGCGAGGAGGTGGAACGCCTTTCATGATAAACGTGATGGACAAAAACGCTGGTGACTCTAAAGATGCCCTCATCGATGTCTTTAACACCACCCTCACGACTCCCTTGACAACAAACACAACTGCCGGTGTACCGCTGACGCTGAGTGGCACGAGGATGAGAACTGTGTAGGTTCACTGAGGTGGTAATGAACCCAAATAGACATCACTTGACACCAATAAGCGAATATTCAGTTTAAACCGAGTCTCTCAGAATCCGACCCGTGAAGAGCCGGGTTAGAATAGCTCTGAAGCAACCCATGCTTGCGGTAAAAGGCGACTGTGTTTGTCGTAAGAGGCGACTAACGGGATCCGGTGGTCAGGCTTGCTGACTTGGTTGATGCATGTCATCGTATACCAATTGCGTGGATCGATGCTCGTAATATTAAGCACTGGATTGTCTGGTCCAGACTCGATTATTTACAGACCGCCGTCATATAGCTGGAATATTGCTGAGAGCGGCGTTAAACAACAAACCGACAAACCTTAATAAGTTGGTGCTACGTGATATAGAGTTCAAAGCGGTGTAAAATGCAACTCAATCTTACCCACAAAGAGGTTCAACATGTCGAAAGTCTGTATTTCGTTGGTACATAACCTCGTTACTCCGGACACTTGTGTAATGCACTCGAATGGTAACGAAGCTAAATGTATATCTCCAGGTTAGTGTTAGACGTCAGCGTCGGCTGCACCCCCAACTACTACGGCAACGACTGCTCCATCAACTGCACCACCACCTACATCAACTCCTACTGCGACCACACGACTGGGGCCATCCGCTGCAACACAGGTCTCTGTTACACATACACTGCCGTGTTCGAGTTCATGTACATGCAATTGTTCACACATTGTGCGCCCACTCCGACAGAACTTTAGGAAACAAATCTGTGTAATATCTATGTTTTAGGTGGGAAAATTATATTTTTGCGAACAAAATACGTATGACTGGTGTTTCCAACAATATATAGATCGACATGAGCCGAAAAAGCATTATTGTAACAACATAATTACGTCGTTGACGCTATGTTTATATTTATACACCCCCTATCCAGGATGTATGCAGTCTTTCCCATCTACGCATTGATCTTCTTGATGGTTACTTGATCCGCATTGCTTAGGAATGCGTGAAGCCCATCCATGGTGTCCCCGACAGTCATTTAGCTCGAGATCTGACTCCCTCACTGTGGATTGTGTCTGTTGTAGGTTTGCATGGAGACAAGTGTGAAGCCCATCCATGGTGTCCCCGACAGTCATTTAGCTCGAGATCTGACTCCCTCACTGTGGATTGTGTCTGTTGTAGGTTTGCATGGAGACAAGTGCGAAGCCCATCCATGGTGTCCCCGACTGTCATTTAGCTCGATATCTGACTCCCTCTGTTGTAGGTTGGCATGGAGACAAGTGCGAAGCCCATCCATGATGTCCCCGACTGTCATTTAGCTAGAGATCTGACTCCCTCTGTTGTAGGTTGGCATGGAGACAAGTGCGAAGCCCATCCATGGTGTCCCCAACAGTCATTTAGCTCGAGATCTGACTCCCTCACTGTGGATTGTGTCTGTTGTAGGTTTGCATGGAGACAAGTGCGAAGCCCATCCATGGTGTCCCCGACTGTCATTTAGCTCGATATCTGACTCCCTCTGTTGTAGGTTGGCATGGAGACAAGTGCGAAGCCCATCCATGATGTCCCCGACTGTCATTTAGCTAGAGATCTGACTCCCTCTGTTGTAGGTTGGCATGGAGACAAGTGCGAAGCCCATCCATGGTGTCCCCAACAGTCATTTAGCTCGAGATCTGACTCCCTCACTGTGGATTGTGTCTGTTGTAGGTTTGCATGGAGACAAGTGCGAAGCCCATCCATGGTGTCCCCGACTGTCATTTAGCTAGAGATCTGACTCCCTCTGTTGTGGGTTGGCATGGAGACAAGTGCGAAGCCCATCCATGGTGTCCCCAACAGTCATTTAGCTCGAGATCTGACTCCCTCACTGTGGATTGTGTCTGTTGTAGGTTGACATACAGACAATGCGTGAAGCCCATCCATGGTGTCCCCAACAGTCATTTAGCTCGAGATCTGACTCCCTCACTGTGGATTGTGTCTGTTGTAGGTTGGCATGGAGACAAGTGTGAAGAGGACATAGACGAGTGCTCCCCCACACAACTGAATCAAGTATGTCTGGGTAACAGCACATGCGCAAACACCGCCGGAAGTTACACCTGTACTTGCAACGATGGCTGGACAGGATCGTCATGTGACACATTCCAATCGTTGTGTACAAGTAACCCATGCAGAAACAATGGCACCTGCGTCAGTGGCTCACCCACCTTCTCCTGTCGGTGTTCTGAAGGGTGGTCTGGACCCACGTGTGAGACGTATAGCCCTGGATGCGAACCCAACCCGTGTTACAATGGGGGTAGATGTGAGGTGACATCTGGGAAGGTTGTGTGTGGGTGTCCGGCCAGCTGGACGGGCCACAACTGTACAGAGGATGTTAACGAGTGTACACTGCAGCCTTGTGCCAATGGTGGAACGTGCAACAACGAAAAGGGTGGATTCAACTGTACCTGCCCAGCAAAGTGGGTGGGTGAACGATGTACAGACCTAAACCCTGTGTGTCCCCCAAGGCAGTGTATGAATGGGGCTACTTGTATAAACCAGATAGATATGTACGTCTGTGCATGCCCGGATGGTTGGACAGGGACCACGTGTCAAACAGTACTTGACAGATGTTCCCCGAACCCGTGTCAGAACGGCGGCAGCTGTGTCCACAATGACACGACGTTTAAATGTGAGTGTGACCATCAATGGCGTGGGACTCTCTGTACGGAGTCCAATGATCCGTGCATTCTCTACCCATGTCAGAACGGTGGTACTTGTTTAAGAGCTGATGAAACTGAAACTGAGCTGAATTCAACCTGCCAATGCGCTCCTGGCTGGTCGGGACTTAAGTGTGAAACCTTCATTGGTTTTTGTCGCAGGAACCCATGTCTCAACAACGGCACATGTTTTGACGGTACACACACCTATCAGTGCGGCTGTGGGCCGTCCTGGCATGGAGATCGCTGTGAGCAAGACACCGATGAATGCGAGGCAGGTGCTTGTGAGAATGGCGCGACCTGTGTGAACACCATTGGAGGATACATCTGCAACTGTTCTGGAGGGTGGACGGGATCGAACTGTTCAACAGATGTACAGGAATGCGGATCCAACCCATGTCTGCACCAAGGTTTCTGTGTCAACACTCTAGGCAGCTTTCACTGCATCTGTAACCTACATTGGTCGGGAAACACCTGCGAACATTTCAAAGGATCGTGTACCGAGGGTTCGTGTAACAACGCGGGCACCTGTCAGAGCAACGAGACAGATTCCTGGTGTGTCTGCCCTTCTGGCTGGACTGGAGCACACTGTGAACAAGACGTCGATGAGTGTAAAGCGAACGTATGCGATCATTCTACAGGATGCACAAACAACAACGGCAGCTACGAATGCGAGTGCATTGATGGCTGGAATGGACAGAAATGTGACCAGGACATTGATGAATGTTTTCTTGGAATGTGCGCTCATGGTAGTTCGTGTTCCAACTATGACGGTGGGTATAACTGCAGCTGTGTGCCGGGATGGAAGGGGACGACCTGCCAGTATAGGCAGGATGCCTGTGCACCACCGAGTCCATGCATCAATGGTGGAACCTGCTCCAACACTGACCAGGGCTACCGATGTCAGTGTCCGGGTGGGTTTACCGGACAAAAGTGCCAGGCACAAATTGATGAATGTTCTGCCGGACCTTGTCAGAACAATGCCACGTGTGTCGACATTCCTGGAGGGTACAATTGTACTTGCAACTCCTACTGGAAGGGTCACCGCTGCGATACAGACGTCAAAGAGTGCGTCTCGCCCCAGTGTCTCAACAACGGCACATGTGTCAATTACGATGGTGGATTCCGATGTGCTTGTCCTGGAAACTGGACAGGAAGTGTTTGTGGAGATTTCGTTAATAATTGTAGCTGGAAACCATGTTTAAATGGGGGTAGTTGCACTGACCACATATATGGGTACAGCTGCTCCTGTGCCTACGGGTGGACCGGTCAGCGATGCGATGTGGCTGTGGACCCTTGTGCAAACAATCAGTGTGGTCAGGGGTCAACCTGTTTGTTCGCGGATGATCAAGTCACGTGTGTCTGTGCTTCTGGATTGACTGGTCCACATTGTTCCACCATGATAGACCCATGCTGGTCCTCTCCGTGCTCCAACAATGGGACATGTGTCATAGCTGACACAGCCGTGATCTGTGTCTGTGTCCATCCTTGGTCTGGCGCCCACTGTGACGTCAATATGTCTGAAGCTGCACATGCGTCTTCATCAACTACTGTTTCATCGTCCAAAGGGACATCAACAAGGTCGACATCGCCTACACTGAGGTATACGAAAACTACGCTTTCATCAACAAGGCCTAATATTCCCTTATCTGATAAGCACAGCACCGCGTCCAGCACCACGTCTTCTAAACGCAGACCAACAACTACACGGTCAATATCTATAACTACTCCACACGCTACGACGGCAACGTCAACAACGAGATCAACAACGGCAACATCAGTGCCACTCAGTCATTCAACGATGAAAATCAGAAACACAAGTCCGACAAATATCCAACCAAAACAAACAAACAGAGAAACAAGTTCAACAAATAAACGCATGGGAGACACAAACACAAGCCCAACTACCGTGCTTACAACAAAGCCGTCAGGTATGTGATTAATATACACTTAATTTAGTCTAAGTCTTACATAAATACGACAATGTGTATTGCACGGCTATAAATCCGATTTGACTGTGGCACTGTAGACCATCTGCCCCCAAATGAGTAGGTTCATAATGAAATGTGTGTCGGGGTCTGCCAACAGTAACCTGTATGTGGACCCGTGAAGATCCGGGGTAGAATAGGTCTTCAGCAGCCCATGCTTGCCGTAAAAGGGGGATTATGTTTTGTCGTAAGAGACGACTTACGTGATCGGATGGACAGACTCGCTGACTCGGTTGATGCATGTCATCGAATCCCAATTACGTGGATCGATGCAATGACAGGATTGTCTGGTCCAGACTCGATTATTTACAGACCGCTGTCATATAGCTGGAATATGCGGCGTAAACAAAACAAACAAACAAACTGAAAATGTAACATCTAGGATAACAAGAGTCAGCGGCCAGTTACACAAATCGAAAATAGCGCTAAGACTGTCTTAAATCTATAAGTAAGAGCATGGGAGTTATGATGGTCTTTGCTCTTAGTCCCTTTGTCGAACGTGGTCCAGAACATATTAGATGATATCATCACGAGTGGTAGTTTTCGTATTTCCCCATGCTGAAGAAGGCAACATGTGAATTCTTATGGCCGTGTTGGACCACCAAGGGCACCCAGTCATGATGGGGTTTTCAGGAACATCAAGCAGGATCAGGTATTCGGTTAGCATTTTGAATTTGGAAACTGAAGATAAGACGCTGTCATAGATAACACATTCTTCATTGTTTTTAACGACGTTTCAAGAGAATTTTTCAATGCTCTTTTTTTTGCACCCCAAGCATGTGTCATCGTGTTAAACATTCACCACGACACGTCCCTGGCTATAACTGTTGTTATATACACCCCGTTCTGTATTTATACCTAGGTGTTTATACCCTTCACTTCAAGACGGCGTTGACAACGGCAGATGGCCAATATATTGTTGCGGGTTTAACCAACTTCTTCAAGGACCACATGTGCCACGACGACCACATCCGTCTCACACCCCAGTCTCACACGTAACGTAATGTTCCAAGAGAGTTGATCCGAATAAACTACTAAACATATAGCGACAGACCAAACATAGTCTCATGTCATAAACAGATGTGACTCGGTACACGGCCAATTATTATTACAAATATACTTTTAATTTGAATTTTGAATGTTTTCTTGACTTTTTACAGACTTGATGAAGATTTCAGAGTCTTTAATGATAGAAAGGAACTCTCGGGTTACCGTGGTTACCAAAACTATTATGTTTTTGGTGTTTCTGCTTTATGATCTAAACAATTAACTGATAACACATCTATATGATTTTATCTTTATTGAATTACTCAACGTCCCATTGCAAATACCAATACAATGTATCATGGCACACCTAAATAGCACATGATAAATACTTTCAGACGGTTTTACATCATATACCCGTGAAAATCCGGGGAAGAATAGGTCTTCAGCAAACCATGCTTGCCGTAAAAGGCGACTGTGCTTGTCGTAAGAGGCGACTTACGGGATCGGGTGTTCAGGCTCGCTGACCTGGTTGATGCATGTCATCGTTTCCCAATTGCGTGGATCCATGCTCATGGTATCAATCACTGGATTGTCTGGACCAGACTCGATTATTTACAGACCGCCGTCATATAGCTGGAATATTGCTGAGTGCGGCGTTAAACAAACAAACAAACATTGATCATAATTATATCCATTTTCTGGTTCATGATTAATATTTGAGTAGTAGTCTTACTGAATGAACACACTACTTGAATGCAGAATAATATGGTAAATATGCAAACGTAAACAAACATTTTCTTTTGTAAACAGGTTTAAGGATGCCGTTTCGTTCAGTATTCAATGTGGCGATAAACAGACATCCATCAGTGACATACAGAAAGCAATTACTTCCGTCACAGCCGCAGACTTTCAGAAACTATTTTCCAAACAACTTGTGACAGAACATACAGGAAGCAATGAAAATACATCAAAGGTCTGTGTGATAGAAGTTCCAGAATATATATAATTATTGCCGTCCACTGTTCAACTTTCTCAGACAGCTGCTCTGGAATAATGTTCGGTGCATGATCGGTGTTTCAGGACGCTGTGTGAATTATTAACCCCTTTAATCGGAACTTACCCGGGTACCTGGTCTTATGCCACGATTTTATTACTGGCCCGATATTCACAGGTAATGGGTTAATTATTCGTTTACATTCGCAGCATTCTGAAAACAAAACAACATTCAGTTTGTTTGTTTGTTGTTCAACGCTACGCTAAGCAGTACTCGTTTACATTCTCAGCATTTTGAAAACGAAACAACATTCAGTTTGTTTGTTTGTTTGTTGTTTAGCGCTGCACTAAGCAGTATTCCAGCTGTATGACGGCGGTCTGTACATAATCGAATCTGGGCCAAAATTTCCAGTGATTGAAATCAAGAGCATCGATCTACGTTATTCGAATACGATGACATACATCAACCATGTCACCGAGACTGATCACCCGATCCCGTTAGTCTCCCTTTACAAAAAAAACAAAGTTGCTGAAGACAAATTCAAATGCGGCTCTTCACGGGTAAGATCTGCATATCATAACGTAAGAATTGGTCTTCAGCAACCCATGCTTGCCGTCAAAGGCGACTATGACCGGCTGTCAGTCCTGGTGGCACTACCTATATGTCATGAAGTGAATAATCACGACACAAACCTCTCCCATACCAATAATCTCTGCCTCTGTACAATTCCGACTATATCATGAGCATGTGTTTTTGAATCACTATCAAGTCACTATTGGGTGTTCGCAAAATAGTGAGCGAATCCTGTTACATCTGAGGCACCAGTCACAAACACATGCAAAGGCAGGTTAATTGTTCAGCTGAGAAAACACAGGAACATGTACAAGTCAAAAGAGGTAATTGCATCGTACATCACTTTAGTGAGTGAGTGAGTATGGTTTTACGCCGCTTTTAGCAATATTCCAGCAATATCACGGCGGGGACACAAGAAATGTGCTTCACACATTGTACCCATGTCGGGAATCGAACCCTGGTCTTCGGCGTGACGAGCGAATGCTTTAACCACTAGGCTACCCGATCGCCCCTACATCACTTTAGTCACTGATGCCTACCATAAAGGGCGTTGGTGCGTTTTCTATAAGCCTGTTCTTGTGTATTCAGTTCCGCAGATAATCTAGACTTCTCATTCTCAATTTATATTTCTAAGGTGTAAGTAGTATGTTTTAGATCATACTGGCCACTGACGACACCGGGACCCTGGCACTAGACAAGAGTGCTCCTGCCCATACTGCACAAATTATTTATTTCATTTCAGAAGACAGTAATCCTATCAGTGACTGTATCAGTGGGTGTTGTCGGAATCGCTGCCGTCGTCATCACCATCATCTCCTGCAGGTAACGGGGAATATGACTCTTCACCCGAATGTCCAATTATCTCCTACAGGTAACGGGGACTATGATTCTTCACCCGGGCGTCAAGTTATCTCCTGCAGGTAACGGGGAATATGATTCTTCACCCGAATGTCCAATTATCTCCTACAGGTAACGGGGACTATGATTCTTCACCCGGGCGTCCAGTTATCTACTGCAGGTAACGGGGAATATGATTCTTCACCCGAATGTCCAATTATCTCCTACAGGTAACGGGGACTATGATTCTTCACCCGGGCGTCAAGTTATCTACTGCAGGTAACGGGGAATATGATTCTTCACCCGAATGTCCAATTATCTCCTACAGGTAACGGGGACTATGATTCTTCACCCGGGCGTCAAGTTATCTCCTGCAGGTAACGGGGAATATGATTCTTCACCCGAATGTCCAATTATCTCCTACAGGTAACGGGGACTATGATTCTTCACCCGGGCGTCCAATTATCTACTGCAGGTAACGGGGAATATGATTCTTCACCCGAATGTCCAATTATCTCCTACAGGTAACGGGGACTGTGATTCTTCACCCGGGCGTCAAGTTATCTACTGCAGGTAACGGGGAATATGATTCTTTAGCTGGGGATCCAGTTATCTACTGCAGGTAAGGGGGAATATGATTCTTCATCCGGGCGTCCAGTTATCTACTGCAGTTAACGGGGAATATGATTCTTTAGCCGGGCGTCCAGTTATCTACTGCAGGTAACGGGGGATATGATTCTTCACCCGAATATCCAGTTATCTACTGCAGGTAATGGGGAATATAATTCTTCACCCGGGCGTCCAGTTATCTACTGCAGGTAAGGGGGAATATGATTCTTTACCCGGGCGTCCATTTATCTACTGCAGGTAACGGGGACTATGATTCTTTACCCCGGGGTCCAGTTATCTACTGCAGGTAACGGGGAATATGATTCTTTAGCCGGGGATCCAGTTATCTACTGCAGGTAACGGGGAATATGATTCTTCACCCGGGCGTCCAGTTATCTACTGCAGGTAACGGGGAATATGATTCTTTACCTGGGGGTCCAGTTATCTACTGCAGGTAACGGGGAATATGATTCTTCACCCCGGGGTCCAGTTACCTACTACAGGTAACGAGGAATATGATTCTTTACCAGGCTGTCCAGTTATCTACTGCAGGTAAAGGGGAATATGATTCTTCAACCCGGGGTCCGGTTTTCTCTGCAGGTAACGGGGAATATGATTCTTCACCCTGGGGTCCAGTTATTTACTGCAGGTAAGGGGGAATATGATTATTTACCCTGGGATCGAGTTATCTACTGCAAGTAACAGGGATCATTATGCCACTTCACACTGGGGTCCAGTTATCTACTGCAGGTAACGGTGAATATGATTCTTTACCCGGGCGTCCAGTTATCTACTGCAGATACGGGGAATATGATTCTTTACCCGGGCGTCCAGTTATCTTCTGCAGGTAACGCGGAATATGATTCTTCACCCGGGGTACAGTTATCTACTGCAGGTAACGGGGAATATGATTCTTCACCCGAATGTCCAGTTATCTACTGCAGGTAACGGGGAATATTATTCTTCACCCGAATTTCCAGTTATCTACTGCTGGTAACGGGGAATATGATTCTCCACACGGGGGTGCAATTATTTACTGCAGGTAACGGAAAAATGATTCTCCACACGGGGATTCAGTTATTTACTGCAGGTAAGGGGAATATGATTATTTACCCTGGGATCGAGTTATCTACTGCAAGTAACAGGGAGTCTTATGGCACTTCACACTGGGGTCCAGATATCTACTGCAGGTAACGGGGAATATGATTCTTCACCCGGGCGTCCAGTTATTTACTGCAGGTAAGGGGAATATGATCATTTACACTGGGGTTCAGTTATCAACTGCAGGTAACAGGAAATATGATATTTCACCTACTAGTCCAGTTATCTACTGCAGGTAACGAGGAGTATTATGATATTACACCCTGGGTTCCAGTTATCTACAAATTCGCAGTCACAACAAGAAGTCATTCAAAGTAACTTTGTCTCAAGTATAGCAAGTACATATTGCAGAGTGCATTTCCCCTCCACGTAGAGAGTATTAGATTACCTACTCTTCTACGTAGAGAATACTAGACGATCTACTCATCGAAGTAGATATTACTAGACGACCTGCTCCTCCACGCAAAGAACACTAGACGACCTACTCCTCCACGAAGAGAATACTGGACGACCTACTCATCTAAGTAGAGAATACTAGACGACCTACTCCTCTACGTAGAGAATAGTAGACGACCTACTCCTCTACGTAGAAAATACTAGACGACCTACTCCTCTACTTAGTGAATATTTGGAGATCTACTCTAAGTAGTGAATACTAGACGACCTTCTCCACGTAGAGAATACTAGACAACCTATTCTATATTGAGGATGCGTGACGACCGAGGATGCGTGTCCACTACGACGAGTATGCGTGACGACCTATTCCACTAAGTAGAGGATGCGTGAGGACCTACTTCCTTACGTTGAGGATCTGTGACGACATACGTCCCTACTGAGAGGATGTGTGACGACCTACTTCCCCACTGAAGATGCATGTCGACCTACTCCTAAACGTAGAGAATACTTGACGATAATTTATTCTACGTATTCCAAACATTACGATCTACTTCTCTTTGGAGAGGATGTGATAGCGTTCTTTCCGAACACAAGATGCCCACTCAAAGCAGAGAATACGTAACTGTGTACACACTCACGCATAAAATTACACAGTTACATGTGAAAGCTGTGTTACTTACCTTGTTCAATCAACGTCTCGATATGACTTAGTTCCAAATGCATGTTTTCAATGTTGCTAGGCGACGGCGGCGGACAGCAGCACGAGAGTACGTGTACGTGACTGAGGAAACCAAGATGAATTTCTGCAACCCCTCCTATGGACATATGTCAGACATCTGAAGATTGCGATATGAGTAATATCTTGTGAATAAAATATCATTTATACACTTGAGACCCAGTGTTAAACATTTTTATTAGACATAATACTCTGGATAAATCGTCACCTTCTGAATTGATATAAAACACTCACCTCCAGGTCAAAGTAGGGGACGACATTGTGTTGATATTGCAACATGTACTGCCCGATTGTTAATTCATTGTTAATCTACATAGTGTGAAGCAGTAAACTATATAGTGTTCGGCAGTAATCTACATGGCGTGGGGGAGTAAACTACATGACGTGAGGCAGTAAACTACGTGGCGTAAGGGAGTAAACTACATGGCGTGAGGGAGTAAACTACATGGCGTGAGGGAGTAAACTACATGGCGTGAGGGAGTAAACTACATTACGTGAGGGAGTAAACTACATGGCGTGAGGGAGTAAACTACATGGCGTGAGGCAGTAAACTACTTGGCGTAAGGGAGTAAACTACATGGCGTGAGGCAGTAAACAACATGGCGTGAGGGAGTAAACTACATTACGTGAGGGAGTAAACTACATGGCGTGAGGGAGTAAACTACATGGCGTGAGGGAGTAAACTACGTGGCGTGAGGCAGTAAACTACATGGCGTGAGGGAGTAAACTACATGGCGTGAGGGAGTAAACTACGTGGCGTGAGGGAGTAAACTACATGGCGTGAGGGAGTAAACTACATGGCGTGAGGCAGTAAACTACGTGGCGTGAGGGAGTAAACTACATGGCGTGAGGGAGTAAACTACATGGCGTGAGGGAGTAAACTACATGGCGTGAGGGAGTAAACAACATGGCGTGAGGCAGTAAACTACATGGCGTGAGGGAGTAAACTACATGGCGTGAGGGAGTAAACTACATCACGTGAGGCAGTAAACTACGTTGCGTGAGGCAGTAAACTACTTGGCGTAAGGGAGTAAACTACATGGCGTGAGGCAGTAAACTACATGGCGTGAGGGGGTAAACTACGTGGCGTGAGGGAGTAAACTACATGGCGTGAGGGAGTAAACTACATGACGTGAGGCAGTAAACTACATGGCGTGAGGGAGTAAACTACATGACGTGAGGCAGTAAACTACATGGCGTGAGGCAGTAAACTACATGACGTGAGGGAGTAAACTACATGGCGTGAGGCAGTAAACTACATGACGTGAGGCAGTAAACTACATGGCGTGAGGGAGTAAACTACATGGCGTGAGGGAGTAAACTACATGGCGTGAGGGAGTAAACTACGTGGCGTGAGGCAGTAAACTACATGGCGTGAGGGAGTAAACTACATGGCGTGAGGGAGTAAACTACGTGGCGTGAGGGAGTAAACTACATGGCGTGAGGGAGTAAACTACATGGCGTGAGGCAGTAAACTACGTGGCGTGAGGGAGTAAACTACATGGCGTGAGGGAGTAAACTACATGGCGTGAGGGAGTAAACTACATGGCGTGAGGGAGTAAACAACATGGCGTGAGGCAGTAAACTACATGGCGTGAGGGAGTAAACTACATGGCGTGAGGGAGTAAACTACATCACGTGAGGCAGTAAACTACGTTGCGTGAGGCAGTAAACTACTTGGCGTAAGGGAGTAAACTACATGGCGTGAGGCAGTAAACTACATGGCGTGAGGGGGTAAACTACGTGGCGTGAGGGAGTAAACTACATGGCGTGAGGGAGTAAACTACATGACGTGAGGCAGTAAACTACATGGCGTGAGGGAGTAAACTACATGACGTGAGGCAGTAAACTACATGGCGTGAGGCAGTAAACTACATGACGTGAGGGAGTAAACTACATGGCGTGAGGCAGTAAACTACATGACGTGAGGCAGTAAACTACATGGCGTGAGGGAGTAAACTACATGACGTGAGGGAGTAAACTACGTGGCGTGAGGCAGTAAACTACATGACGTGAGGCAGTAAACTACATGACGTGAGGCAGTAAACTACATGGCGTGAGGCAGTAAACTACATGACGTGAGGGAGTAAACTACATGACGTGAGGCAGTAAACTACATGGCGTGAGGCAGTAAACTACATGACGTGAGGGAGTAAACTACATGGCGTGAGGCAGTAAACTACATGGCGTGAGGCAGTAAACTACTTGGCGTAAGGGAGTAAACTACATGGCGTGAGGCAGTAAACTACGTGGCGTGAGGGGGTAAACTACATGGCGTGAGGCAGTAAACTACATGGCGTGAGGCAGTAAACTACATGGCGTAAGGGAGTAAACTACATGGCGTGAGGGAGTAAACTACATGGGATGAGGGGGTAAACTTCATAGGGTGAGGGGGTAAACTACATGGCGTGAGGGAGTAAACTACATGGGGTGGGGGGGGGGGTGTAAACTACACGGGGTGAGGGGGTAAACTACATGACGTGAGGCAGTAAACTACATGGAGTGAACAATAAAGTAAATAAACAACGGATGGACGGATAAGTAGGGAGGATGGAGGGAATAGTTGGGAGGATCGTAGGGGGGGTGGGGGGTGGGGTGGGGTAGTAGAAAGGACGGAGGGATGGAACGACAATCATGTAAATAAACAAGCAGTCAACAAAACAAAATACAACAAAACAGTTGACCAAAGTAACACCCAAAATACAAAAAAAATTCCAAAGACATACATATCAACCTGCCAACCAAACCACACAAAAAACAAGGAACAAAACAACAAACAAGCCACAAAAAAAGAACCCCAACAAAACCTGTTAAATATATAACAAAAGAAACAAAGAAAGAAACAAATAATCAAAAGTCCGAACAAAAACACAAAGAAGCCAACCAAAACGACTAACCAAACAAAACACAAACAAACAACAAACCAAATGCAATACAAAAAGACAAAAAACAACCAAAAATCCAACCAACCAAATAACTAAAGTCAAATATATCAACCTAACAACAATCAACCTGTAACATAATCAAACCCCACAAACCAAGTAGAAAAATACAACAATTCAATTACAAAACAAAGAAACCAGGAAAACAAGAAATACAAAACAACAACAAACTAACTACCAAGGGAGTAACAGAACAACTAACCAACCAACAATAAAACAAAGAAAAATACACATATTAAATCAACGAACTAAAAAATGATAACATATAATACAATACAAACATGAAACCAGCAAAAAACAACCAACCAAAGAACATACCAAAAAACAAGTAAGAAATATAACGAACAAACTAACAAAAAATCAACAACACAGGAATAAAGCAAACACACAAAACAAGAAATGAAAATGACTCCAAACGACATCAAAAGCAAAAGCACAAAGAAACAAACATACAAATCAATCAATCAAAAACCCAACAGACCAAACAAACAAACCCTAAAACCACCAAACAACGAAACACTCAACGAAACAAAGTAACAATGAAACACAAAAAAGAAAGCTTCAACCAAACATTCAACTGTCACACAAAACAAGCACAAACAACTTAAAAAAGAAGAATCAAAGAACAAACCGAAAAAGACTATCAACAAACAATTACAAATGAATCAACCAACCAACAATAAACAGACTCAAACAAACTAAACAAAAAAAAAAAATTATGCGACTAAGAACATAACCAACCAACTAAAAGAACAAACAATTAATGAAACAAACAAGCAGATAATATGGTAATAACGACGGGAAAAGTAATGAGAGAGGGTGGATGTGAAGTAGTAATGAGAGATGATGGATGGGAAGTAGAGTGTTAGGAGGGGGGTGAATAAAGGGTGCACTGGAAAATTGGGAGTGTGTGGGGGAACTAGCGACAATGCACGGTTATCAAGGGGGGATGGACCAACCAAACAGAAGAAGAACAACAAAAATAGTACACAAAAATGAAACCACCAAACCAAAAGCGAACAACAAAACAAACAAGAAAAAAACGAATTAGCAAAGCAGCAATAAACAACGAATGAACAAACAAGGAAACAAACAATGAAATCAACAAAACAAGTACCAACCTAAACAACGACAAACGAACAAAAGGGAACCATTCAACTAATCGAACAAACAAAAAACACAGATGACCCCAAAACACAGTAAATGATAAACGAGTAGAAATGTAACCAACTAACCAAACAAACATGCAAACACACCACATCCTGAACCAAACTAAGAAAGATCAAAGGAAAAACCTCTCAAACCAATAAACCTATCAAACAAATCAAACAAGCAACAACAAACAGCAACAAAAAACGAAATCAAACAAACAAATAAGAAAACAAACAACCATGAACATGAAGAAACATACAACCAAAAACAAAACACAACCATTTAACTAAACAAATATACAAATAAACGAAAAAGCAATTCAAGTAAGAAAAGACTACCAAACAGCCAAAAATTAACTGAACCAAAACACAATGAATAGACCAAAAAAAAAAAAATCAACCAATAAGACATTCAAATAAGATGAACAAAAAAGAAGAAAACAAACTGCAAAAATCAACAACAATCAAACCAAACAAACACCAAAACAACAATGAAAAATCAACGACCAACCCCCCCCCCAAAAAAACAACAACAACAACAAAAAAACCCCAAAAAACTACAAAAAAAAACAACAACAATAAAATAAAAACAGAAGAAAATCGACAACCAACCAGAAACCTAAAACAAATAACAAATCCAAACAATAAACACTAAACATGAAAAACAACAACAAACAAAGCATAAGTAAGCATAAGTCACTAACCAAACAGCAAAAAAGGGAAACTAAACAAACCGACGCAAACAAACAAACAAACAGAAATAAGACAAGAACAAACTTCCAATCAAAATCAAGCAAAATCAAACATTTTTTGTGTTTTTTACAAACATAAAACAACAGAAAAGCACGCAAAGAAATAACAAACAGAACGAAACAACATTAACATCAAACAAGCAGACGAATAGAAAAAAAGAAAAAGAGACAGCACAAGGTAACGACTTACCACCCATTTAAACAAACAAGAATATAAACAAACAAAGAACAAAAAGATACAATAAAACAACAAACACGAAATAAAGCAAACAAAACATCAACCAAAACAGAATCCACTAACCAAACAACCAATTAAAAATAGAAAATAAACAAACCGACACAAAAAATACAGGCATAAACGAACAACTAAGCAATTTTTTAACAAACAAAATCCAAACAGAAAACAACAGAAAAACACAACAAAAACAACAAACAGAACAACGAACCAACTAAAATATCAAACTAGCAAGCGAATTGCAAAAACGAAGAATAAAACAGTCAACCAACCAACAAAGTATAGAAGCAAATAACATGCAAACAAACACTCAAAAGAACAAACCAAAGTACAAAAGGAAACAACCAACTGAAACAACAAAAAGTTAGAAAAATAAAACGAACGAAGAAACAAACATACAAACAAGTAGAAAGGGTGTATAACTGGTAATAAAGGAGGGATTAATATAGAAAATGTGTGTAAGCTGGGTGTTTTGAGGGGGGTGTTTGAAGGATGAATTCTGAAGTAAGGAGGTGGAAGGGAAAACTAGGGAGGAAGTTGGGGGGGGGGGGGGGGAATAAGGACGGAGAAGGTAGGAGGATGGAGTGAGTGGTAGGATTTGTTGGTTGATTGGTTTATTGTTTATATGCATTATTCCAGCTATATTACGGCGGTCTATAAATAATCGAGTCTGGACCAGGCAATCCAGTGATTAATATCATGAGCATCGATCCACCCAATTGGGATCGATGACATGCATCAACCAAGTCAGCGAGCCTGACCACATGATCCCATTTGTCGCCCCTTACGACAAGCATAGTCGCCTTTTACGGCAAGTTTGGGTGGCTGAAGACCTATTCTACCCCTGATCTTCACGGGCCGAGTGGTAGGGAGGACGGAGGGAGAAGTTTGGAGATTAAAATGAGATGCAGGAAGGATGGACGGAGAAGTAGGGAGGATGGAGGGAATAGTTGGGAGGATCGTGGGAGGAGTAGAAAGGACGGAGGGATGTTCAGGTATGGTGGAAGAGAAAGTTGGGAGGATGGAGTTAGAAAAATGGAGGACCAAGGGGGAGAAGGGTTGAAGTAAGGAAGAATTTGCAGTACGTAGAGTGGGATGATGGGGGTGAGGGTGGGGTGGGGGGTGGGAGCATGGAGGGGTAAGAAGGGAGGAGTGAGGGGAAACTAGGGAAGCCGTGGAAGGGATTGAAGAGAAGGGATAATTAATGAGGGATAAGTAGGGAGGATTGAGGGAGAAATGGAGAGAATGAAGGGAAGTAGGGTAATGGAGGGGAAGTAGGGAGGACAGAGAAAAAGTAGGGAGGATGAAGGGGAAGTAGGGAGGATAGAGGAAAAGTAGGGAGGATAGAGGAAAAGTAGGGAGGATAGAGGAAAAGTAGGGAGGATGGAGGGGAAGTAGGGAGATAGAGGAAAAGTAGGGAGGATGGAGGGGAAGTAGGGAGATAGAGGAAAAATAGCAGGGTGGAGGGGAAGTAGGGAGATAGAGGAAAAATAGGGAGGATGGAGGGGAAGTAGGGAGATAGAGGAAAAATAGAAGGGTAGAGGGGAAGTAGGGAGATAGAGGAAAAGTAGGGAGGATGGAGGAGAAGTAGTGAGATAGAGGAAAAGTAGGGAGGATGGAGGGGAAGTAGGGAGATAGAGGAAAAGTAGGGAGGATGGAGGGGAAGTAGTGAGATAGAGGAAAAGTAGGGAGGATGGAGGGGAAGTAGGTAGGATAGAGGAAAAGTAGGGAGGATAGAGGGGAAGTAGGGAGGATAGAGGAAAAGTAGGGAGGATGGAGGGGAAGTAGGTAGGATAGAGGAAAAGTAGGGAGGCTGGAGGGGAAGTAGGGAGGATAGAGGAAAAGTAGGGAGGATGGAGGGGAAGTAGGGAGATAGAGGAAAAATAGAAGGGTGGAGGGGAAGTAGTGAGATAGAGGAAAAGTAGGGAGGATAGAGGGGAAGTAGGGAGGATAGAGGAAAAGTAGGGAGGATGGAGGGGAAGTAGGGAGGATAGAGGAAAAGTAGGGAGGATGGAGGGGAAGTAGGGAGATAGAGGAAAAATAGAAGGGTGGAGGGGAAGTAGTGAGATAGAGGAAAAGTAGGGAGGATAGAGGGGAAGTAGGGAGGATAGAGGAAAAGTAGGGAGGATGGAGGGGAAGTAGGGAGGATAGAGGAAAAATAGAAGGGTGGAGGGGAAGTAGTGAGATAGAGGAAAAGTAGGGAGGATAGAGGGGAAGTAGGGAGGATAGAGGAAAAGTAGGGAGGATGGAGGGGAAGTAGGGAGGATCGAGGAAAAGTAGGGAGGATGGAGGGAAAGCAGGGAGGATAGAGGGGAAGTAGGGAGATAGAGGAAAAGTAGGGAGGATAGAGGGGAAGTAGGGAGGATAGAGGAAAAGTAGGGAGGATGGAGGGGAAGTAGGGAGGATAGAGGAAAAGTAGGGAGGATGGAGGGGAAGTAGGGAGATAGAGGAAAAATGGAAGGGTGGAGGTGAAATAGTGAGATAGAGGAAAAGTAGGGAGGATGGAGGGGAAGTAGTGAGATAGAGGAAAAGTAGGGAGGATGGAGGGGAAGTAGGGAGGACAGAGGAAAAGTAGGGAGGATGGAGGGGAAGTAGGGAGGACAGAGGAAAAGTAGGGAGGATGGAGGGAAAGTAGGAAGGATAGAGGGGAAGTAGGGAGGATAGAGGAAAAGTAGGGAGGATGGAGGGGAAGTAGGGAGATAGAGGAAAAGTAGGGAGGATGGAGGGGAAGTAGTGAGATAGAGGAAAAGTAGGGAGATAGAGGAACAGTAGGGAGATAGAGGAAAAGTAGGGAGGATGGAGGGGACGTAGGGAGGATGGAGGGGAAGTAGGGAGGATGGAGGGGAAGTAGGGAGGATGGAAGGAGAAGTAGGGAGGATGTCGGGAGAATTCGGAAGGTTTTAGGGAGTAAAATTAGGCCGGGTTGACAGAGAAATAGGAAGGATGAAGGAAGGAGTAGGGATGATAGTGGGAGAGGCAGGGAGGATGGAAGGAAAAGGAAGGAGCGTGAAGGGAAAAGCAGAAATGATGGGAGAAGTGGTAAGTAAGACGGGGGGATAAGTTGGGAGATGGAGCAGATGAGCAGGGAGGAAGGATCGTAAGGGAAGTTTGGGAGATCGAGGGAAAAGTACGGACGATGGAGGGAGGATCGGCGGTGGGGATGTGAGTAGAGGGATGGGGGGGGGGGGGGGGGGGGGGGGGGGGGAGTAAGTAGGGAGGAGTGAGGGGGAACTAGGTTGGATGGAAGGAGAAGTAGGCATGATGAAGGGAAAAGTAAAAGGATGGTGGTGGGAGAAGTACCGAGGATGGTGGGTGAAGTACAGAAAATGGAGAAAGAAGCAGGGGGTGGAAAATAGGGGATATGTAGGGAGGATGAAGGAAGGAATAGAAAGGGTGGACGGCGAAGTACTAAAGGCAGGATGGACGGAGAAATAGGAAAGATGAAGGAAGAAACAGGGAGAAGTGAGGAGTCTGAAGGGAGAAGTAGAAATGATAGAAGGAGAAGTAGTAAGAATGACAGGGGGATATGTGGGGAGGTGGGGAGTAAGGATTGTTTGTTTGTTTGTTGACATCATGAACATCGATCCACGCAATAGGGATATGATGACGTGCATCAATCAAGACAGCAAGACTGACCACCCGATCCCGTTATTCCCCTTTTACGACAAGCATGGGTTGCTGAAGACCTATTCTACCCCAGAATCTTCGCAGGTCCTGAAGTTGGGAGAATGCGGGAAGAAGTGGGGAGGATGGAGGTAGAAATCGGGAAGATATAGGGAGAAATATTGAGAATCGTGGGAGAAATAGGAGGAATGGAGAGATATGTATGGGGGGATGATCGTGTGGGATGTGGGAAGGATGAAGGGAGACGTTTCGGAAGATCGTAGAGGAGGTTGGCATAATGAAGGGATAAGTAGGGATGACGGAGTGATGATTGAGGGAGAAGTAGGGAGGATGAGGAAATAGAACGAAGGATGAAGGGTTAATTAGGGAGAAAGGAGGGAAATGTAAGGAGGATCTAGGGAAAATAGCGAAACAATAAGTAATTCAACCAATCAAAAATGAAAAAAACTCTAGCAAACAAGCAAAAACTAAGAAAACAATCAAACAAGAAATATAATATAATCAACAACACAATTAACAAAACAGGAAAACAAAAAAGTAAACAAATTAACAAATCAACTAACAACAAAATCAATCAACAACTAGAAATACAAACAACAACAACAAAAACAACAACATATAACTGACAAACAAAAGGAACAAATTAAGAATTTAACAAAACAAGCAATTTACAAATCGAGAAAAAACAACTAATTCAACATACAGCCAGCAACATAAATAAAAAAGAGAAACAAAGAAATGATAATAATTGTAATAATTGAAATAAAAGCAAAAGCAAGAAAACCAAAAAGAAAACATTGAAACGAAAAAACACACCAGAGAATGAACGGAACAATACCAAGTGAAACAATGGCTCATCTTCAAATGGAAAGCAACAAAGACACAACCATCTAAGAAAATAATGCAAAACTGAAGAAACAGAGAACAAACCTACCAATTAAGAAAACAAGAAAGAAACAAAACGGACAAAACAAGAAAAAAGGAACCTTAGGATACAAACATTAAAACAACAAAGATAAATAGAACAAAGAAATAAACAACTTAAGAAAAGCCAACAAATAAAAACCCATAACAAGCAAAAAGAAACAAACAAAACAACGACCCAAAAAAAACAAGGAAAGGACCAAGGATAATATCAACTAAACAAACCGGCAGAAACAAAGAAATAAATGCAAGCAAACAAGCATGCAAGGAAAGCAAGTTGGAATTAGCGAAACTGAAGGTAGAGGTATGGGTAATGAAGCAATCAACAATTCAGCCCACCTCCCAAAAAAACCCCAGACGAACATCAATAATAAACACAAACAAACAAAAGGTACTCAACCATTCAAACAACAAACAAAAACATCACAAGAATAAAGAAACGAGACAACCAACAAAACCACTAAATAAATAACCGAAGAAATGAATAATCAATGAAAACAACAAGCGACTAAACAAAGAAACAACACTTAGAAATAAAGGAACTAAACAATCAGCCAAAAAGCAAATCAAACAAACAGCAAACTGAACAACCAAACAAAAAGAAACAAAAACACAGAAACAGATACATGCTGCAACAACAACAAAATTAATACCAACCAAACACAGACAGGCAAGAAAATAAACACACACACACACACACACACACACACACACACACACACACACACACACACACACAAAACAACAACAACTGAACAAGTGAATGAAACATACAAACAAAAGGTTAAAAAAATGAAAACATACTTATCAACACAAATGAGAACCACAAACAGGAAAATCAAACACTACCTTTGAAATGAAAAACTAACAAAATAAGAAAAATACTGCACAAAAGCCAACACCAAAACATTGCATTAAAGAAGCAAACCAATTAGACAGCAAAACTAACAACATAAAATAAACAAACTAAACAAGAAAAAAACAACAAAACTAAGCAAACATGCATCTAAACAATAATTTAAAACAACAAAAATGAAGAATCAAATAGAAAACATAACAACAGAATCAACAACCAGCCAGCCACTCAAACAAATAACAGAAAGAAACAAAACACTTCCGTTCAACTAAAAAAAAATTTAAAAAATCCAAATTCATCAAAGGGAACAGAATCAACAAACGATCAATCAGCCACCAAAGGAAACAAAGAAAGACAACAATTAATGAAACAGAGAAACAAAAAGCAAACGAACAAACAGAAAAGAACTAGCATTAAATCAACAAACAACCAGAAATGCTGCACAACCAAACCAACAACAAAGCAAACAAAAAGAGAAACAACCAACTAATTAAGCGAACCAAGTAACCAACAGACAAAAAGTCAACTAAAAAACAAAAAGCAAATTATCATTGAGGAAAACAACAGAAACCAAACGAACACATCTATAAACAACAAAATCAGAAAACAACTAGTAACTAAGACAAATAATACGAACTAACAAAACACAACCATTTAACTTAAAAACAAAACAAAAATATAGTAAAAAAACCCCGAAAAAAGCAAACAAAACATCAAAAAAAATTGTGCAAAAAAAAGCAAAAACGAAAATCTAGAAAACAAACAAGGAATGAACCCAGAAAGGAAAATAACTAACAAGTAACCAAGAAACCAAACAAACCAAACAAAGAAACATCCTAAGAAACATTCAAACAACTAACAAAACAAACAATTTACAAAGCAGCACCAACAAAGTGTACAAATGAAGAAGCAAACAAACCAACTGAAAAATAAACAAATAGAAAACTACAACCAACAGAATAAAACAATAGAAACAAGGTATATACAACCGTTAAACTGATACACACAAAACAAGAAAAAGATAACAATGGCTTCAAAACACCAAAGAATCATACAAGAAACAAACAAATAATCAATAAAAAAGCCAAACAAACAAACCGACATGCAAAAAACCCAAAGAAAAACCCTTCAAGCAAAGAAACCAGAACACAAAGAAAACAAAAAAAACTATTCATCAAAACAACAACAACAAAAGGCAAATGAATGAACAAGCAAACAAACAAGAAAACAAAATGAAAAAAAAGCTGCAACATAAACAGTTTTACAGAAACAAAGGAAATCCAACCAATCACATACAAAACCAAAAAGAATAAAATATGAAAACAATGCAAACTTAATGAACAACCAAAGAAACCATGACCCAAATAGACAAGAAAGAAAACCCGAACAAACAAACAAAACAGTAAAATTCACCAAACAAAGAAGGAAAACAACCAATAAACAACCAAATAAAATACAAACAGTCAGCAACATCAACAAAAAAACCAGTAAGAAATATGCAAACAAAAGAAACAACCAAAGAAACCACCCAAAATATGAACAAACAACAAAACAGCTAAAAACCTTATCAAGTAAAGAAACACAACACGCACAACTAAAGAAACAACTAGTTAGGCAAACAAGACAACAAACAACAAAAGTAAACAACTAAAGAATGACAAAACCGAGACGACATGAATAATAAACACAAACAAACAAAAGGTACTCAACCATTCAAACAACAAACAAAAACATCACAAGAATAAAGAAACGAGACAACCAACAAAACCACTAAATAAATAAACAAAGAAATAAAATAAAACAATGAAAACTACAGGCGACTAAACAAAGAAACAACATTAAGAAAAAAAGGAACTAAAAAATCAGCCAAAAAGCAAATCAAACAAACATCAAACTGAACAACCAAACAAAAAGAAACAAAAACACAGAAACAGATACATGCTGCAACAACAACAAAATTAATACCAACCAAACACAGACAGGCAAGAAAATAAACACACACACAAAAAAAAAACAACAACAACAACTGAACAAGTGAATGAAACATACAAACAAAAGTAAAAAAAATGAAAACATACTTATCAACACAAACGAGAACCACAAACAGGAAAATCAAACACTACCTTTGAAATGAAAAACTAACAAAATAAGAAAAAAATGAACAAAAGCCAACACCAAAACATTGCATTTAAGAAGCAGCCCAGTTAGACAGCAAAACTAACAACATAAAATTAAGAAACTAAACAAGAAAAAAAACAAAAAACTAAGCAAACATGCATCTAAACAATAATTTAAAACAACAAGAATGAAGAATCAAATAGAAAACATAACAACAGAATCAACAACCAGCCAGCCACTCAAACAAATAACAGAAAGATACAAAGCACTTCTGTTCAACTAAAAATTTAAAAAAAAAAATACAAATTCATCAAAGGGAACAGAATCAACAAAAGATCAATCAGCCACCAAAGGAAACAAAGAAAGACAACAATTAATGAAACAGAGAAACAAAAAGCAAACGAACAAACAGAAAAGAACTAGCATTAAATCAACAAACAACCAGAAATGCTGCACAACCAAACCAACAACAAAGCAAACAAAAAGAGAAACAACCAACTAATTAAGCGAACCAAGTAACCAACAGACAAAAAGTCAACTAAAAAACAAAAAGCAAATTATCATTGAGGAAAACAACAGAAACCAAACGAACACATCTATAAACAACAAAATCAGAAAACAACTAGTAACTAAGACAAATAATACGAACTAACAAAACCAAACCATTAAACTTAAAAACAAAACAAAAATATAGTAAAAAAACCCCGAAAAAAGCAAACAAAACATCAAAAAAAATTGTGCAACAAAAAGCAAAAACGAAAATCTAGAAAACAAACAAGGAATGAACCCAGAAAGGAAAATAACTAACAAGTAACCAAGAAACCAAACAAACCAAACAAAGAAACATCCTAAGAAACATTCAAACAACTAACAAAACAAACAATTTACAAAGCAGCACCAACAAAGTGTACAAATGAAGAAGCAAACAAACAAACTGAAAAATAAACAAATAAAAAACTACAACCAACAGAATAAAACAATAGAAACAAGGTATATACAACCGTTAAACTGATACACACAAAACAAGAAAAAGATAACAATGGCTTCAAAACACCAAAGAATCATACAAGAAACAAACAAATAATCAATAAAAAAGCCAAACAAACAAACCGACATGCAAAAAAAACAAAGAAAAACCCTTCAAGCAAAGAAACCAGAACACAAAGAAAACAAAAACTATTCATCAAAACAACAACAACAAAAGGCAAATGAATGAACAAGCAAACAAACAAGAAAACAAAATGAAAAAAAAGCTGCAACATAAACAGTTTTACAGAAACAAAGGAAATCCAACCAATCACATACAAAACCAAAAAGAATAAAATATGAAAACAATGCAAACTAAATGAACAACCAAAGAAACCATGACCCAAATAGACAAGAAAGAAAACCCGAACAAACAAACAAAACAGTAAAATTCACCAAACAAAGAAGGAAAACAACCAATAAACAACCAAATAAAATACAAACAGTCAGCAACATCAACAAAAAAACCAGTAAGAAATATGCAAACAAAAGAAACAACCAAAGAAACCACCCAAAATATGAACAAACAACAAAACAGCTAAAAACCTTATCAAGTAAAGAAACACAACACGCACAACTAAAGAAACAACTAGTTAGGCAAACAAGACAACAAACAACAAAAGTAAACAACTAAAGAATGACAAAACCGAGACGACATGAATAATAAACACAAACAAACAAAAGGTACTCAACCATTCAAACAACAAACAAAAACATCACAAGAATAAAGAAACGAGACAACCAACAAAACCACTAAATAAATAAACAAAGAAATAAAATAAAACAATGAAAACTACAGGCGACTAAACAAAGAAACAACATTAAGAAAAAAAGGAACTAAAAAATCAGCCAAAAAGCAAATCAAACAAACAACAAACTGAACAACCAAACAAAAAGAAACAAAAACACAGAAACAGATACATGCTGCAACAACAACAAAATTAATACCAACCAAACACAGACAGGCAAGAAAATAAACACACACACACACACAAAACAACAACAACAACTGAACAAGTGAATGAAACATACAAACAAAAAGTTAAAAAAATGAAAACATACTTATCAACACAAACGAGAACCACAAACAGGAAAATCAAACACTACCTTTGAAATGAAAAACTAACAAAATAAGAAAAAAATGAACAAAAGCCAACACCAAAACATTGCATTAAAGAAGCAGCCCAGTAAGACAGCAAAACTAACAACATAAAATTAAGAAACTAAACAAGAAAAAAACAACAAAACTAAGCAAACATGCATCTAAACAATAATTTAAAACAACAAGAATGAAGAATCAAATAGAAAACATAACAACAGAATCAACAACCAGCCAGCCACTCAAACAAATAACAGAAAGATACAAAGCACTTCTGTTCAACTAAAAAATTAAAAAAAAAATTACAAATTCATCAAAGGGAACAGAATCAACAAAAGATCAATCAGCCACCAAAGGAAACAAAGAAAGACAACAATTAATGAAACAGAGAAACAAAAAGCAAACGAACAAACAGAAAAGAACTAGCATTAAATCAACAAACAACCAGAAATGCTGCACAACCAAACCAACAACAAAGCAAACAAAAAGAGAAACAACCAACTAATTAAGCGAACCAAGTAACCAACAGACAAAAAGTCAACTAAAAAACAAAAAGCAAATTATCATTGAGGAAAACAACAGAAACCAAACGAACACATCTATAAACAACAAAATCAGAAAACAACTAGTAACTAAGACAAATAATACGAACTAACAAAACACAACCATTCAACTTAAAAACAAACAAAAATATAGTAAAAAAACCCAGAAAAAAGCAAACAAAACATCAAAAAAAATTGTGCAACAAAAAGCAAAAACGAAAAAACTAGAAAACAAACAAGGAATGAACCCAGAAAGGAAAATAACTAACAAGTAACCAAGAAACCAAACAAACCAAACAAAGAAACATCCTAAGAAACATTCAAACAACTAACAAAACAAACAATTAACAAAGCAGCACCAACAAAGTGTACAAATGAAGAAGCAAACAAACAAACTGAAAAATAAACAAATAAAAAACTACAACCAACAGAATAAAACAATAGAAACAAGGTATATACAACCGTTAAACTGATACACACAAAACAAGAAAAAGATAACAATGGCTTCAAAACACCAAAGATTCATACAAGAAACAAACAAATAATCAATAAAAAAGCCAAACAAACAAACCGACATGCACAAATACCCAAAGAAAAACCCTTCAAGCAAAGAAACCAGAACACAAAGAAAACAAAAACTATTCATCACAACAACAACAACAAAAGGCAAATGAATGAACAAGCAAACAAACAAGAAAACAAAATGAAAAAAAAGCTGCAACATAAACAGTTTTACAGAAACAAAGGAAATCCAACCAATCACATACAAAACCAAAAAGAATAAAATATGAAAACAATGCAAACTTAATGAACAACCAAAGAAACCATGACCCAAATAGACAAGAAAGAAAACCCGAACAAACAAACAAAACAGTAAAATTCACCAAACAAAGAAGGAAAACAACCAATAAACAACCAAATAAAATACAAACAGTCAGCAACATCAACAAAAAAACCAGTAAGAAATATGCAAACAAAAGAAACAACCAAAGAAACCACCCAAAATATGAACAAACAACAAAACAGCTAAAAACCTTATCAAGTAAAGAAACACAACACGCACAACTAAAGAAACAACTAGTTAGGCAAACAAGACAACAAACAACAAAAGTAAACAACTAAAGAATGACAAAACCGAGACGACATGAATAATAAACACAAACAAACAAAAGGTACTCAACCATTCAAACAACAAACAAAAACATCACAAGAATAAAGAAACGAGACAACCAACAAAACCACTAAATAAATAAACAAAGAAATAAAATAAAACAATGAAAACTACAGGCGACTAAACAAAGAAACAACATTAAGAAAAAAAGGAACTAAAAAATCAGCCAAAAAGCAATTCAAACAAACATCAAACTGAACAACCAAACAAAAAGAAACAAAAACACAGAAACAGATACATGCTGCAACAACAACAAAATTAATACCAACCAAACACAGACAGGCAAGAAAATAAACACACACACAAAAAAAAAACAACAACAACAACTGAACAAGTGAATGAAACATACAAACAAAAGTAAAAAAAATGAAAACATACTTATCAACACAAACGAGAACCACAAACAGGAAAATCAAACACTACCTTTGAAATGAAAAACTAACAAAATAAGAAAAAAATGAACAAAAGCCAACACCAAAACATTGCATTTAAGAAGCAGCCCAGTTAGACAGCAAAACTAACAACATAAAATTAAGAAACTAAACAAGAAAAAAAAACAAAAACTAAGCAAACATGCATCTAAACAATAATTTAAAACAACAAGAATGAAGAATCAAATAGAAAACATAACAACAGAATCAACAACCAGCCAGCCACTCAAACAAATAACAGAAAGATACAAAGCACTTCTGTTCAACTAAAAATTTAAAAAAAAAAATACAAATTCATCAAAGGGAACAGAATCAACAAAAGATCAATCAGCCACCAAAGGAAACAAAGAAAGACAACAATTAATGAAACAGAGAAACAAAAAGCAAACGAACAAACAGAAAAGAACTAGCATTAAATCAACAAACAACCAGAAATGCTGCACAACCAAACCAACAACAAAGCAAACAAAAAGAGAAACAACCAACTAATTAAGCGAACCAAGTAACCAACAGACAAAAAGTCAACTAAAAAACAAAAAGCAAATTATCATTGAGGAAAACAACAGAAACCAAACGAACACATCTATAAACAACAAAATCAGAAAACAACTAGTAACTAAGACAAATAATACGAACTAACAAAACCAAACCATTAAACTTAAAAACAAAACAAAAATATAGTAAAAAAACCCCGAAAAAAGCAAACAAAACATCAAAAAAAATTGTGCAACAAAAAGCAAAAACGAAAATCTAGAAAACAAACAAGGAATGAACCCAGAAAGGAAAATAACTAACAAGTAACCAAGAAACCAAACAAACCAAACAAAGAAACATCCTAAGAAACATTCAAACAACTAACAAAACAAACAATTAACAAAGCAGCACCAACAAAGTGTACAAATGAAGAAGCAAACAAACAAACTGAAAAATAAACAAATAAAAAACTACAACCAACAGAATAAAACAATAGAAACAAGGTATATACAACCGTTAAACTGATACACACAAAACAAGAAAAAGATAACAATGGCTTCAAAACACCAAAGAATCATACAAGAAACAAACAAATAATCAATAAAAAAGCCAAACAAACAAACCGACATGCAAAAAAAACAAAGAAAAACCCTTCAAGCAAAGAAACCAGAACACAAAGAAAACAAAAACTATTCATCAAAACAACAACAACAAAAGGCAAATGAATGAACAAGCAAACAAACAAGAAAACAAAATGAAAAAAAAGCTGCAACATAAACAGTTTTACAGAAACAAAGGAAATCCAACCAATCACATACAAAACCAAAAAGAATAAAATATGAAAACAATGCAAACTAAATGAACAACCAAAGAAACCATGACCCAAATAGACAAGAAAGAAAACCCGAACAAACAAACAAAACAGTAAAATTCACCAAACAAAGAAGGAAAACAACCAATAAACAACCAAATAAAATACAAACAGTCAGCAACATCAACAAAAAAACCAGTAAGAAATATGCAAACAAAAGAAACAACCAAAGAAACCACCCAAAATATGAACAAACAACAAAACAGCTAAAAACCTTATCAAGTAAAGAAACACAACACGCACAACTAAAGAAACAACTAGTTAGGCAAACAAGACAACAAACAACAAAAGTAAACAACTAAAGAATGACAAAACCGAGACGACATGAATAATAAACACAAACAAACAAAAGGTACTCAACCATTCAAACAACAAACAAAAACATCACAAGAATAAAGAAACGAGACAACCAACAAAACCACTAAATAAATAAACAAAGAAATAAAATAAAACAATGAAAACTACAGGCGACTAAACAAAGAAACAACATTAAGAAAAAAAGGAACTAAAAAATCAGCCAAAAAGCAAATCAAACAAACAACAAACTGAACAACCAAACAAAAAGAAACAAAAACACAGAAACAGATACATGCTGCAACAACAACAAAATTAATACCAACCAAACACAGACAGGCAAGAAAATAAACACACACACACACACAAAACAACAACAACAACTGAACAAGTGAATGAAACATACAAACAAAAAGTTAAAAAAATGAAAACATACTTATCAACACAAACGAGAACCACAAACAGGAAAATCAAACACTACCTTTGAAATGAAAAACTAACAAAATAAGAAAAAAATGAACAAAAGCCAACACCAAAACATTGCATTAAAGAAGCAGCCCAGTAAGACAGCAAAACTAACAACATAAAATTAAGAAACTAAACAAGAAAAAAACAACAAAACTAAGCAAACATGCATCTAAACAATAATTTAAAACAACAAGAATGAAGAATCAAATAGAAAACATAACAACAGAATCAACAACCAGCCAGCCACTCAAACAAATAACAGAAAGATACAAAGCACTTCTGTTCAACTAAAAAATTAAAAAAAAAATTACAAATTCATCAAAGGGAACAGAATCAACAAAAGATCAATCAGCCACCAAAGGAAACAAAGAAAGACAACAATTAATGAAACAGAGAAACAAAAAGCAAACGAACAAACAGAAAAGAACTAGCATTAAATCAACAAACAACCAGAAATGCTGCACAACCAAACCAACAACAAAGCAAACAAAAAGAGAAACAACCAACTAATTAAGCGAACCAAGTAACCAACAGACAAAAAGTCAACTAAAAAACAAAAAGCAAATTATCATTGAGGAAAACAACAGAAACCAAACGAACACATCTATAAACAACAAAATCAGAAAACAACTAGTAACTAAGACAAATAATACGAACTAACAAAACACAACCATTCAACTTAAAAACAAACAAAAATATAGTAAAAAAACCCAGAAAAAAGCAAACAAAACATCAAAAAAAATTGTGCAACAAAAAGCAAAAACGAAAAAACTAGAAAACAAACAAGGAATGAACCCAGAAAGGAAAATAACTAACAAGTAACCAAGAAACCAAACAAACCAAACAAAGAAACATCCTAAGAAACATTCAAACAACTAACAAAACAAACAATTAACAAAGCAGCACCAACAAAGTGTACAAATGAAGAAGCAAACAAACAAACTGAAAAATAAACAAATAAAAAACTACAACCAACAGAATAAAACAATAGAAACAAGGTATATACAACCGTTAAACTGATACACACAAAACAAGAAAAAGATAACAATGGCTTCAAAACACCAAAGATTCATACAAGAAACAAACAAATAATCAATAAAAAAGCCAAACAAACAAACCGACATGCACAAATACCCAAAGAAAAACCCTTCAAGCAAAGAAACCAGAACACAAAGAAAACAAAAACTATTCATCACAACAACAACAACAAAAGGCAAATGAATGAACAAGCAAACAAACAAGAAAACAAAATGAAAAAAAAGCTGCAACATAAACAGTTTTACAGAAACAAAGGAAATCCAACCAATCACATACAAAACCAAAAAGAATAAAATATGAAAACAATGCAAACTTAATGAACAACCAAAGAAACCATGACCCAAATAGACAAGAAAGAAAACCCGAACAAACAAACAAAACAGTAAAATTCACCAAACAAAGAAGGAAAACAACCAATAAACAACCAAATAAAATACAAACAGTCAGCAACATCAACAAAAAAACCAGTAAGAAATATGCAAACAAAAGAAACAACCAAAGAAACCACCCAAAATATGAACAAACAACAAAACAGCTAAAAACCTTATCAAGTAAAGAAACACAACACGCACAACTAAAGAAACAACTAGTTAGGCAAACAAGACAACAAACAACAAAAGTAAACAACTAAAGAATGACAAAACCGAGACGACATGAATAATAAACACAAACAAACAAAAGGTACTCAACCATTCAAACAACAAACAAAAACATCACAAGAATAAAGAAACGAGACAACCAACAAAACCACTAAATAAATAAACAAAGAAATAAAATAAAACAATGAAAACTACAGGCGACTAAACAAAGAAACAACATTAAGAAAAAAAGGAACTAAAAAATCAGCCAAAAAGCAATTCAAACAAACATCAAACTGAACAACCAAACAAAAAGAAACAAAAACACAGAAACAGATACATGCTGCAACAACAACAAAATTAATACCAACCAAACACAGACAGGCAAGAAAATAAACACACACACAAAAAAAAAACAACAACAACAACTGAACAAGTGAATGAAACATACAAACAAAAGTAAAAAAAATGAAAACATACTTATCAACACAAACGAGAACCACAAACAGGAAAATCAAACACTACCTTTGAAATGAAAAACTAACAAAATAAGAAAAAAATGAACAAAAGCCAACACCAAAACATTGCATTTAAGAAGCAGCCCAGTTAGACAGCAAAACTAACAACATAAAATTAAGAAACTAAACAAGAAAAAAAAACAAAAACTAAGCAAACATGCATCTAAACAATAATTTAAAACAACAAGAATGAAGAATCAAATAGAAAACATAACAACAGAATCAACAACCAGCCAGCCACTCAAACAAATAACAGAAAGATACAAAGCACTTCTGTTCAACTAAAAATTTAAAAAAAAAAATACAAATTCATCAAAGGGAACAGAATCAACAAAAGATCAATCAGCCACCAAAGGAAACAAAGAAAGACAACAATTAATGAAACAGAGAAACAAAAAGCAAACGAACAAACAGAAAAGAACTAGCATTAAATCAACAAACAACCAGAAATGCTGCACAACCAAACCAACAACAAAGCAAACAAAAAGAGAAACAACCAACTAATTAAGCGAACCAAGTAACCAACAGACAAAAAGTCAACTAAAAAACAAAAAGCAAATTATCATTGAGGAAAACAACAGAAACCAAACGAACACATCTATAAACAACAAAATCAGAAAACAACTAGTAACTAAGACAAATAATACGAACTAACAAAACACAACCATTCAACTTAAAAACAAACAAAAATATAGTAAAAAAACCCAGAAAAAAGCAAACAAAACATCAAAAGAAATTGTGCAACAAAAAGCAAAAACGAAAAAACTAGAAAACAAACAAGGAATGAACCCAGAAAGGAAAATAACTAACAAGTAACCAAGAAACCAAACAAACCAAACAAAGAAACATCCTAAGAAACATTCAAACAACTAACAAAACAAACAATTAACAAAGCAGCACCAACAAAGTGTACAAATGAAGAAGCAAACAAACAAACTGAAAAATAAACAAATAAAAAACTACAACCAACAGAATAAAACAATAGAAACAAGGTATATACAACCGTTAAACTGATACACACAAAACAAGAAAAAGATAACAATGGCTTCAAAACACCAAAGATTCATACAAGAAACAAACAAATAATCAATAAAAAAGCCAAACAAACAAACCGACATGCACAAATACCCAAAGAAAAACCCTTCAAGCAAAGAAACCAGAACACAAAGAAAACAAAAACTATTCATCACAACAACAACAACAAAAGGCAAATGAATGAACAAGCAAACAAACAAGAAAACAAAATGAAAAAAAAGCTGCAACATAAACAGTTTTACAGAAACAAAGGAAATCCAACCAATCACATACAAAACCAAAAAGAATAAAATATGAAAACAATGCAAACTAAAGGCACAACCAAAGATACCATGACCCAAATAGACAAGAAAGAAAACCCGAACAAACAAACAAAACAGTAAAATTCACCAAACAAAGAAGGAAAACAACCAATAAACAACCAAATAAAATACAAACAGTCAGCAACATCAACAAAAAGAAACAGCAAAAAATATGCAAACAAAAGAAACAACCAAAGAAACCACCCAAAATATGAACAAACAACAAAACAGCTAAAAACCTTATCAAGTAGAGAAACACAACACGCACAACAAAAGAAAAAACTAGTTAGGCAAACAAGACAACAAACAACAAAAGTAAACAACTAAAGAATGACAAAACCCAGACAAACATCAATGAAAAACACACACAAACAAAAGGTACTCAACCATTCAAACAACAAACAAAAACATCACAAGATCAAAGAAACGAGACAACCAACAAAACCACTCAATAAATAACCGAAGAAATGAATAAACAATGAAAAAAACAAGCGACTAAACAAAGAAACAACATTAAGAAATAAAGGAACTAAACAATCAGCCAAAAAGCAAATCAAACAAACAACAAACTGAACAACCAAACAAAAAGAAACAAAAACACAGAAACAGATATATGCTGCAACAACAACAAAATTAATACCAACCAAAAACAGACAGGCAAGAAAATAAACACACACACACAAAAAAAACAACAACAACTGAACAAGTGAATGAAACATACAAACAAAAAGTTAAAACATACCTATCAACACAAACGAGAACCACAAACAGGAAAATCAAACACTACCTTTGAAATGAAAAACTAACAAAATAAGAAAAAACTGAACAAAAGCCAACACCAAACCATGAATTAAAGAAGCAAACCAATTCGACAGCAAAACTAACAACATAAAATAAAGAAACTAAACAAGAAAAAACAACAAAACTAAGCAAACATGCATCTTAACAATAATTTAAAACAACAAGAATGAAGAATCAAATAGAAAACATAACAACAGAATCAACAACCAGCCAGCCACTAAAACAAATAACAGAAAGACAGAAAGATACAAAGCACTTCCGTTCAACTAAAAAAATAGAATTTTGTTTTACAAATTCATCAAAGGGAACAGAATCAACAAACGATCAATCAGCCACCAAAGGAAACAAAGAAAGACAATAATTAATGAAACAGAGAAACAAAAAGCAAACGAACAAACAGAAAAGAACTAGCATTAAATCAACAAACAACCAGAAATGCTGCGCAACCAAACCAACAACAAAGCAAACAAAAAGAGAAACAACCAACTAATTAAGCGAACCAAGCAGCCAACAGACAAAAAGTCAACTAAAAAACAAAAAGCAAAATATCATTGAGGAAAACAACAGAAACCAAACGAACACATCTATAAACAACAAAATCAGCAAACAACTAGTAACTAAGACTAACAATACGAACTAACAAAACACAACCATTCAACTTAAAAACAAAACAAAAAGTATAGTTTTAAAAAACCCCGAAAAAAGCAAACAAAACATCAAAAGAATTTGTACAACAAAAAGCAAGAACGAAAAAACAAGATAACAAACAAGGAATGAACCCAGAAAGGAAAATAACTAACAAGTAACCAAGAAACCAAACAAACCAAACAAAGAAACAACCTAAGAAACATTCAAACAACTAACAAAACAAACAATTAACAAAGCAGCACCAACAAAGTGAACGAATGAAGAAGCAAACAAACAAACTGAAAAATAAACAAATAAAAAACTACAACCAACAGAATAAAACAATAGAAACAAGGTATATACAACCGTTAAACTGATACACACAATACAAGAAAAAGATAACAATGGCTTCAAAACACCAAAGATTCATACAAAAAACAAACAAATAATCAATAAAAAAGCCAAACAAACAAACCGACATGCAAAAAAACCCAAAGAAAAACCCTTCAAGCAAAGAAACCAGAACACAAAGAAAACAAAAACTATTCATCAAAACAACAACAACAAAAGGCAAATGAATGAACAAGCAAACAAACAAGAAAACAAAATGAAAAAAAAGCTGCAACATAAACAGTTTTACAGAAACAAAGGAAATCCAACCAATCACATACAAAACCAAAAAGAATAAAATATGAAAACAATGCAAACTAAATGCACAACCAAAGATACTATGACCCAAATAGACAAGAAAAAAATCCCGAACAAACAAACAAAACAGTAAAATTCACCAAACAAAGAAGGAAAACAACCAATAAACAACCAAATAAAATACAAACAGTCAGCAACATCAACAAAAAAAACAGTAAGAAATATGCAAACAAAAGAAACAACCAAAGAAACCACCCAAAATATGAACAAACAACAAAACAGCTTAAAACCTTATCAAGTAAAGAAACACAACACGCACAACTAAAAAAACAACTAGTTAGGCAAACAAGACAACAAACAACAAAAGTAAACAACTAAAGAATGACAAAACCCAGACAAACATCAATAATAAACACAAACAAACAAAAGGTACTCAACCATTCAAACAACAAACAAAAACATCACAAGATCAAAGAAACGAGACAACCAACAAAACCACTCAATAAATAACCGAAGAAATGAATAAACAATGAAAAAAACAAGCGACTAAACAAAGAAACAACATTAAGAAATAAAGGAACTAAACAATCAGCCAAAAAGCAAATCAAACAAACAACAGACTGAACAACCAAACCAAAAGAAACAGAAAAAACAGAAACAGATACATGCTGCAACAACAACAAAATTAATACCAACCAAATACAGACAGGCAAGAAAATAAACACACACACAAAAAACAACAACAACTGAACAAGTTAAAGAAACATACAAACAAAAAGTAAAACAAAATGAAAACACACCTATCAACACAAACGAGGGCCACAAACAGGAAAATCAAACACTACCTTTGAAATGAAAAACTAACAAAATAAGAAAAAACTGAACAAAAGCCAACACCAAACCATGAATTAAAGAAGCAAACCAATTAGACAGCAAAACTAACAACAGAAAATAAAGAAACTAAACAAGAAAAAACAACAAAACTAAGCAAACATGCATCTAAACAATAATCTAAAACAACAAGAATGAAGAATCAGATAGAAAACATAACAACAGAATCAACAACCAGCCAGCCACTCAAACAAATAACAGAAAGATACAAAGCACTTCCGTAAAAAAAAATAATAAAAAAATACAAATTCATTAAAGAGAACAGAATCAACAAACGATCAATGAGCCACCAAAGGAAACAAAGAAAGACAACAATTAATGAAACAGAGAAACAAAAAGCAAACGAACAAACAGAAAAGAACTAGCATCAAATCAACAAACAACCAGAAATGCTGCGCAACCAAACCAACAACAAAGCAAACAAAAAGAGAAACAACCAACTAATTAAGCGAACCAAGCAACCAACAGACAAAAAGTCAACTAAAAAACAAAAAGCAAATTATCAATGAGGAAAACAACAGAAACCAAACGAACACATCTATAAACAACAAAATCAGCAAACAACTAGTAACTAAGACTAACAATACGAACTAACAAAACACAACCATTCAACTTAAAAACAAAAACAAAATATAGTAAAAAAAAACGAAAAAAGCAAACAAAACATCAAAAGAATTTGTACAACTAAAAGCAAGAACGAAAAAACAAGAAAACAAACAAGGAATGAACCCAGAAAGGAAAATAACTAACAAGTAACCAAGAAACCAAACAAACCAAACAAAGAAACAATCTAAGAAACATTCAAACAACTAACAAAACAAACAATTAACAAAGCAGCACCAACAAAGTGAACGAATGAAGAAGCAAACAAACAAACTGAAAAATAAACAAATAAAAAACTACAACCAACAGAATAAAACAATAGAAACAAGGTATATACAACCGTTAAACTGATACACACAATACAAGAAAAAGATAAGAATGGCTTCAAAATACCAAAGATTCATACAAGAAACAAACAAATAATCAATAAAAAAGCCAAACAAACAAACCGACATGCAAAAAAAACCAAAGAAAAACCCTTCAAGCAAAGAAACCAGAACACAAAGAAAACAAAAACTATTCATCAAAACAACAACAACAAAAGGCAAATGAATGAACAAGCAAACAAACAAGAAAACAAAATGAAAAAAAAGCTGCAACATAAACAGTTTTACAGAAACAAAGGAAATCCAACCAATCACATACAAAACCAAAAAGAATAAAATATGAAAACAATGCAAACTAAATGCACAACCAAAGATACCATGATCCAAAAAGACAAGAAAGAAAACCCGAACAAACAAACAAAACAGTAAAATTCACCAAACAAAGAAGGAAAACAACCAATAAACAACCAAATAAAATACAAACAGTCAGCAACATCAACAAAAAGAAACAGCAAGAAATATGCAAACAAAAGAAACAACCAAAGAAACCACCCAAAATATGAACAAACAACAAAACAGCTAAAAACCTTATCAAGTAGAGAAACACAACACGCACAACAAAAGAAACAACTAGTTAGGCAAACAAGACAACAAACAACAAAGGTAAACAACTAAAGAATGACAAAACCCAGACAAACATCAATAAAAAAACACACACAAACAAAAGGTACTCAACCATTCAAACAACAAACAAAAACATCACAAGATCAAAGAAACGAGACAACCAACAAAACCACTCAATAAATAACCGAAGAAATGAATAAACAATGAAAAAAACAAGCGACTAAACAAAGAAACAACATTAAGAAATAAAGGAACTAAACAATCAGCCAAAAAGCAAATCAAACAAACAACAAACTGAACAACCAAACAAAAAGAAACAAAAACACAGAAACAGATATATGCTGCAACAACAACAAAATTAATACCAACCAAAAACAGACAGGCAAGAAAATAAACACACACACACAAAAAAAACAACAACAACTGAACAAGTGAATGAAACATACAAACAAAAAGTTAAAACATACCTATCAACACAAACGAGAGCCACAAACAGGAAAATCAAACACTACCTTTGAAATGAAAAACTAACAAAATAAGAAAAAACTGAACAAAAGCCAACACCAAACCATGAATTAAATAAGCAAACCAATTAGACAGCAAAACTAACAACATAAAATAAAGAAACTAAACAAGAAAAAACAACAAAACTAAGCAAACATGCATCTAAACAATAATTTAAAACAACAGGAATGAAGAATCAAATAGAAAACATAACAACAGAATCAACAACCAGCCAGCCACTCAAGCAAATAACAGAAAGACAGAAAGATACAAAGCACTTCCGTTCAACTAAAAAAATAGAAAAAAAATTACAAATTCATCAAAGGGAACAGAATCAACAAACGATCAATCAGCCACCAAAGGAAACAAAGAAAGACAATAATTAATGAAACAGAGAAACAAAAAGCAAACGAACAAACAGAAAAGAACTAGCATTAAATCAACAAACAACCAGAAATGCTGCGCAACCAAACCAACAACAAAGCAAACAAAAAGAGAAACAACCAACTAATTAAGCGAACCAAGCAACCAACAGACAAAAAGTCAACTAAAAAACAAAAAGCAAATTATCAATGAGGAAAACAACACAAACCAAACGAACACATCTATAAACAACAAAATCAGCAAACAACTAGTAACTAAGACTAACAATACGAACTAACAAAACACAACCATTCAACTTAAAAACAAAAACAAAATATAGTAAAAAAAAACGAAAAAAGCAAACAAAACATCAAAAGAATTTGTACAACAAAAAGCAAGAACGAAAAAACAAGAAAACAAACAAGGAATGAACCCAGAAAGGAAAATAACTAACAAGTAACCAAGAAACCAAACAAACCAAACAAAGAAACAATCTAAGAAACATTCAAACAACTAACAAAACAAACAATTAACAAAGCAGCACCAACAAAGCGAACGAATGAAGAAGCAAACAAACAAACTGAAAAATAAACAAATAAAAAACTACAACCAACAGAATAAAACAATAGAAACAAGGTATATACAACCGTTAAAATGATACACACAAAACAAGAAAAAGATAACAATGGCTTCAAAACACCAAAGAATCATACAAGAAACAAACAAATAATCAATAAAAAAGCCAAACAAACAAACCGACATGCACAAAAACCCAAAGAAAAACCCTTCAAGCAAAGAAACCAGAACACAAAGAAAACAAAAACTATTCATCAAAACAACAACAACAAAAGGCAAATGAATGAACAAGCAAACAAACAAGAAAACAAAATGAAAAAAGAGCTGCAACATAAACAGTTTTACAGAAACAAAGGAAATCCAACCAATCACATACAAAACCAAAAAGAATAAAATATGAAAACAATGCAAACTAAATGAACAACCAAAGAAACCATGACCCAAATAGACAAGAAAGAAAACCCTAACAAACAAACAAAAGTAAAATTCACCAAACAAAGAAGGAAAACAACCAATAAACAACCAAATAAAATACAAACAGTCAGCAACATCAACAAAAAGAAACAGCAAGAAATATGCAAACAAAAGGAACAACCAAAGAAACCACCCAAAATATGAACAAACAACGAAACAGCTAAAAACCTTATCAAGTAAATAAACACAACATGCACAGCAAAAGAAACCACTAGTAAAGCAAACAAGACAACCAACAACCAAAGCAAACAACTAAACAATGACAAAACCCAGACGAACATCAATAATAATTACAAACAAACAAAAGGTACTCAACCATTAAAACAACAAACAAAAACATCACAAGAATAAAGAAACGAGTCGACCAATAAAAAAACTAAATAAATAAACGAAGAAATAAATAAACAATGAAAACTACCTACGACTTAACAAAGAAACAAAATTAAGAAAAAACAAAGGAACTTAACAAACAAACAAACACACAAACAATAAAACAAGAAATAAGACACAAAGCAACCAAATAAGCGTCAAGCCAAGAACTGACTGAAGACATACAAAAGAATGATAAAGAACTAAACAATTGAAATAAACATAAACAACCAAATTGACACTTATATGTAAAAAAACTAACGAAACAAATTACAAGAAAAATACTATAGAAAAAACAACAACAAAACAAACAAACACATGCAAAGAAACAAACAAAAGAACGACGAAAACAAACACACACACAAAGCACAGAAAATGGAAAAAAAACAAGTAGAGAACTAATATAATAAACAAACAGAGGAAATAACGATTCAAACAATGCAATACATAATCAACCAAACAAACAGATACAACAAATTAAACAAAGAATAAAAACATCTAAAAGAATCAAACACATACGCAAAGAGAGAAAAGAAAGAAAATCAATGAAACGAAACAGAAAATAGCCAACCAACTAAAAGAAGAAACAACTGATCCAATAACGAATCAAATTAAAAAAACGAACATGAAGGAAGGAAGAATCCGAAAATGGGAATAATGTCCGGAAAAATAATGAGAGAGGTTGGAGAAGTACATGTAGGGTATGTAGAGGGGGAAGTAGAAGAAAAAAATAAACAAGCAACAAAAGAACAAAACAAATAGATAAACAACAAACAAACAAGCAAAAGAACAATTCAAATGAACAACCAAAGACAGAACAACAACCAGAACAACCAAACAAGGAAGATGGAGAGGGAAGTTAGAAGGGTAGAGGGATAGATAAGTAGGAGCATTGAGGGTGAACTACGGAAGATGGAGGGAGAAGGATGGATGATTGAGAGGGAAGTAGGGAGAGTGAAGAGGGAAGTAGGGAGCATGGAGAGGGAATCGAAGTAGGGAGGGAGTAGGGAGCATGGAGGGGGAACTGCTGAGGATGGAGGAGGAGTATGGAGTATGGGGAGGGAAGTATAGGGAATGGAATGGTAAGTGAGATGATGGAAAGGGAAGAAGGGAGTATGGAAGATGGAGAAGGAAGTAGGAAGGGTGGAGAGATAAGTAGGAGCATGGAGAGTGAACTACGGAAGAGTGAGGGAGAAGTATGGAAGATGGAGAGTGAAGCAGGGAGAGGGAAGAGGGAAGTAGGGAGCATGGAGAGGGAACTATGGAGGGAGTAGGAAGCATGGAGGGGGAAGTGAAGGAAGTCGGGAGCATGGAGGGGTAACTACAGAGGATGGAGGAGGAGTATGGAGTATGGAGAGGGAAGTATAGGGGATGGAAAGGTAAGTGAGATGGTGGAAAGGGAAGAAGGGAGTACGGAGTGGCAACTACGGAGGATGGAGGGAGAAGTATAGAGTATGGAGAGGGAAGTATAGGGGATGGAGGGTGAAGTACAGATGATGGAAAGGGATGTAGGGAGGTTGGAGAGGGAAGAAGGGAGTACTGAGTGGCAACAACGGAGGATGGAGGGAGAAGTATGGAGTATGGAGGGGGCAGTATAGGTGATGGAAAGGGAAGCACGGAGTGGAACTACGGAGGATGGAGGGAGAAGTAAGGGGGATGGAGAGGGCAGTAGAGAGGGTGGAAAGGGAAGAAGGGAGTATTGAGTGGGAACTAATGAAGATGGAGGAAGAACGGAGGACGGAGGGAGAAGTATGGAGGGTAGAGACGGAAGTATAGAGGATGGAGAGGGAAGTAATGAAGCTGGAGGGTGAAGTATAGAGGATGGAAAGGGAACTTCAAGTATGGAGGGTGGAGGGGGAAGTAGGGAGTATGGAGGGGGAATTACGGATGATGAAGGAAGAAGTATGGAGGATGGAGAGGAAAGTAGGGAGGGTGGAGGTGGAAGTAGGGAGCATGGAGGGGTAAATACGGGGGATGGAGGGGGAAGTAGGGAGGGTCGAGAGGGAAGTAGGGAGCATGGAATGGGTACTACGGAGGATGGAGAAAGAACTATGGAAGATGGAGAGGGAAGTTGGAAGGGTGGAGAGGGAAGTAGGGAGCATGGAGAGGGAAGTATAGAGGGAGTAGGGAGCATGGAGGGGGAACTGGGAAGGATGGAGGAGGAGTATGGAGTATGGAGAGGGACGTATAGGAGATGGAGAGGTAAGTGAGATTGTGGAAAGGGAAGAAGGGAGTATGGAGGATGGAGGGAGAAGTATGGAGTATGGAGAGGGAAGTATAGGGAATGGAAAGGGAATTAGGGAGGGTTGAGAGGGAAGAAGGGAGTATGGAGGGGGGGGGTATGGAGGGAGTAGGGAGCATGGAGGGGGAACTGCAGAGGATGGAGAGGGAAGTAGGGAGGGTGGAAAAGGAAGTAGGCTGCCTGGAGGGGGACATACGAAAGATGAAGGAAAAGTAGGGAGGATTGAGAGGGAAGCAGGGAGAGTGAAAAGGGAAGTAGGGAGGATGGAGGGGGAACTACGGAGGATGGAGAGGAAAGTAGGGAGGGTGGAAAAGGAAGTAGGCTGCCTGGAGGGGGACATACGAAAGATTGAGGAAAAGTAGGGAGGATGGAGAGGGAAATAGGGAGTATGGAGGGGGAACTGAAGAGGATGGAGGGAGAAGTAGGGAGGATGGAGAGGGAAGTTGGGCGGGTGGAGATGGAAGTAGGAAGTATGAAGTGAGAACTACGGAGGATTGAGGGAGAAGTATAGAGGATGGAGACGGAAGAAGGGAGGGTGGAGGGGGAAGTAGGGAGCATGGAGGGGGAAGTTGGGAGGGTGGAGAGGGAAGCAGGAAGTATGGAGGGAGAAGTATGGAGGATGGAGAGGGAAGTAGGGAGGGTGGAGGTGGAAGTAGGGAGCATGGATGGGGAACTTCGGAGGATGGATGGGGAAGTATAGAGGATAGGAAGGGAAGTGGGGAGGACGAGGGGGTAAGTAGAGAGTATGGAGGGGATGTACGGAGGATGGAGGGAGAAGTATGGAGGGTAGAGAGGGAAGTATAGAGGATGGAGAGGAAGTAATGAGGCTGGAGGGTGAAGTATAGAGGATGGAAAGGGAAGTTGGGAGTGTGGAGTGGGAAGCAGGGAGTATGGAGGGGGAACTGCGGTGGATTGAGGGAGAAGTATGGAGGATGGAGAGGGAAGTAGGGAGGGTGGAGGAGAAAGTAGGGAGCATGGAGGGGGAAATACGGGGGATGGAGGGGGAAGTAGGGAGCCTGGAGGGGGACATACCAAAGATAGAGGGAGAAGTATGGAGAATGGAGAGGAAAGCAGGGAGGGTGAAAAGGGAAGTAGGGGGCTTGAAGAGGGAACTATGGACGGAGGGAGAAGTATGGAGGATGGAGGGTGGAGGATAGAGGATAGAGAGGGAAATAGTGAGGGTGAAGAGGGAAGTAGAAAGCATGGAGAGGGAACTGCGGAGGAAGTAGGGATCATGGAGAGGGGATTACAGAGGTTAGAGGAGGAGTATGGAGAGGGAAGTATAGGGGATGGAAAGGTAAGTAGGGGGTGGAGAGGGAAGAAGGGAGTATGGAGTGGCAACTACGGAGGATGGAGGGAGAAGTATGGAGTTTGGAGAGGGAAGTATATGGGATGGAAAGGGAGCTCTCTCGAGGATGGAAGGGGAAGTATTGACGACTGATGGTGAAGTATAGAGGGTGGAAAGGGACGTAGGGAGAAGGGAGGGGGAATTGAAGTGGATGGATGGAGAGATTTTGTGGATGGAGAGGGAAGTATGGAGTATGGAGGGGTAACTACGGAGGGTGAAGGGGGAAGTATAGAGGATGGAAAGGGAAGTAGGGAGGATGGAGGGGAAGAACGGAGGACGGAGGGAGAAGTATGGAGGGTAGAGAAGGAGGTATAGAGGATGGAGAGGGAAGTAGTGAGGCTGGAGGGTGAAGTATAGAGGATTGAAAGGGAACTTCAAGTATGGAGGGTGGAGGGGGAAGTAGGGAGTATGGAGGGGGAATTACGGATGATGAAGGAAGAAGTATGGAGGATGGAGAGGGAAGTAGGGAGGGTGGAGGGGGAAGTAGGGAGCATGGATAGTGAAGTTGGGAGGGTGGCGAGGGAAGCAGGGAGTATGGAGAGGGATCTGCGGAGTATTGAGGGAGAAGTAGGGAGGATGGAGAGGAAAGTAGGTAGGGTGGAGGTGGAAGTAGGGAGCATGGAGGGGTAAATACGGGGGATGGAGGGGGAAGTAGGGAGGGTCGACAGGGAAGTAGGGAGCATGGAATGGGAACTACGGAGGATGGAGAAAGAACTATGGAAGATGGAGAGGGAAGTTGGAAGGGTGGAGAGGGAAGTAGGGAGCAAGGAGAGGGATGTATGGAGGGAGTAGGGAGCATGGAGGGGGAACTGGGAAGGATGGAGGAGGAGTATGGAGTATGGAGAGGGAAGTATAGGAGATGGAGAAGTAAGTGAGATTGTGGAAAGGGAAGAAGGGAGTATGTAGTGGCAACTACGGAAGATGGAGGGAGAAGTATGGAGTATGGAGAGGGAAGTATAGGGGATGGAAAGGGAAGTAGGGAGATTGGAGAGGGAAGAAGGGAGTATGGAGGGAGTAGGGAGCATGGACGGGGAACTGCAGAGGATGGAGAGGGAAGTAGGGAGGGTGGAAAAGGAAGTAGGCTGCCTGGAGGGGGACATACGAAAGATTGAGGAAAAGTAGGGAGGATGGAGAGGGGAATAGGGAGGATGGAGAGGGAAGCAGGGAGAGTGAAAAGGTAAGTAGGGAGCATGGAGGGGGAACTACGGAGGATGGAGAGGGAAGTAGGGAGGGTGGAAAAGGAAGTAGGCTGCCTGGAGGGGGACATACGAAAGATTGAGGAAAAGTAGGGAGGATGGAGAGGGAAATAGGGAGTATGGAGGGGGATTGCGGAGTATGGAGGGAGAAGTATGGAGGATGGAGAGGGAAGTAGGGAGCATGGAGGGGTAACTACGGAGGATGGAGAGGGAAGTAGGGAGCATGGATGGGGAACTTCGGAGGATGGAAGGGGCAGTATAGAGGATAGGAAGGGAAGTGGGGAGGACGAGGGGGTAAGTAGAGAGTATGGATGGGATGTACGGAGGATGGAGGGAGAAGTATGGAGGGTAGAGAGGGAAGTATAGAGGATGGAGAGGAAGTAATGAGGCTGGAGGGTGAAGTATAGAGGATGGAAAGGGAAGTTGGGAGGGTGGAGTCGGAAGCAGGGAGTATGGAGGGGGAACTGCGGTGGATTGAGGGAGAAGTATGGAGGATGGAGAGGGAAGTAGGGAGGGTGGAGGAGAAAGTAGGGAGCATGGAGGGGGAAGTTGTGAGGGTGGAGGGGAAAGTAGGGAGCATGGAGGGGGAACTGCAGAGGATGGAGAGGGAAGTAGGGAGGGTGGAGAGGAAAGCAGGGAGGGTGAAGAGGGAAGTAGGGGACTTGAAGAAGGAACTATGGTCGGAGGGAGAAGTATGGAGGATGGAGGGTGGAGTATAGAGGATGGAAAGGGAAGTAGGGATTGTGGAGAGGGAAGTAGGGAGTATGGAGGGGGAAGTACGGAGGATGGAGGGAGAAGTATAGAGGATAGAGAGGAAAGTAGGGAGGGTGGAGGTGGAAGTAGGGAGCATGGAGGGGTAAATACGGGAAGTAGGGAGGGTCGAGAGGGAAGTAGGGAGCATGGAATGGGAACTACGGAGGATGGAGGGAGAAGTATGGAGGATAGAGAGGGAAGTATAGAGGAAGGAGAGGGAAGTAGGGAACATGGAGAGGGAAGTATGGAGGGAGTAGGGAGTATGGAGGGGGAACTGGGAAGGATGGAGGAGGAGTATGGAGTATGGAGAGGGACGTATAGGAGATGGAGAGGTAAGTGAGATTGTGGAAAGGGAAGAAGGGAGTATGGAGTGGCAACTACGGAGGATGGAGGAGGAGTATGGAGTATGGAGAGGGAAGTATAGGAGATGGAAAGGTAATTGAGATTCTGGAAAGGGAAGAAGGGAGTATGGATTGGCAACTACGGAGGATGGAGGGAGAAGTATGGAGTATGGAGAGGGAATGGAAAGGGAAGTAGGGAACATGGAGACGGAAGTAGGGAGTATAAAGGGGGAATTACGGGGGATTATAGAGGATGGAAAGGGATGTAGGGAGGGTGGAAAGGGAAGTAGGGAGCATGGAGAGGGAACTACGGACTGTGGGGAGGGAAGGTGGGAGCCTGGAGGGGGACATACGAAAGATAGAGGGAGAAGTAGGGAGGATGGAGAGGGAAGGAGGGAGGGTGAAAAGGGAAGTAGGGAGGATGGAGGGGGAACTACTGAGGATGGAGAGGAAAGTAGGGAGGGTGAAAAAGGAAGTAGGCTGCCTGGAGGGGGACATACGAAAGATTGAGGAAAAGTAGGGAGGATGGAGAGGGAAATAGGGAGTATGGAGGGGGAACTGAGGAGGATGGAGGGAGAAGTATGGAGGATGGAGAGGGAAGTTGGGCGGGTGGAGATGGAAGTAGGAAGTATGAAGTGAGAACTACGGAGGATTGAGGGAGAAGTATGGAGGATGGAGAGGGAAGTAGGGAGGGTGGAGGGGGAAGTAGGGAACATGGAGACGGAAGTAGGGAGTATAAAGGGGGAATTACGGGGGATTATAGAGGATGGAAAGGGATGTAGGGAGGGTGGAAAGGGAAGTAGGGAGCATGGAGAGGGAACTACGGACTGTGGGGAGGGAAGGTGGGAGCCTGGAGGGGGACATACGAAAGATAGAGGGAGAAGTATGGAGGATGGAAAGGGAAGGCTGGAGGGTGAAGAGGGAAGTAGGGGACTTGAAGAAGGAACTATGGTCGGAGGGAGAAGTATGGAGGATGGAGGGTGGAGTATAGAGGATGGAAAGGGAAGTAGGGAGTATGGAGGGTGAACTACGGAGGATGAAGGGAGAAGTATGGACGATGGAGAGGAAAGTAGGGAGTATGGAGGGGGAACTTCGGAGGATGGAGGGAGAAGTATAGAGGATAGAAAGGGAAGTGGGGAGGATGGAGGGGTAAGTAGAGAGTATGGAGGGGAAGTACGGAGGATGGAGGGAGAAGTATGGAGGATAGAGAGGGAAGTATAGAGGAAGGAGAGGGAAGTAGTGAGGGTGGATGTCGAAGTAAAGAGGATGGAAAGGGAAGTATGGAGGGTGGAGGGAGAAGTAGGGAGTATGGAGGGGGACATACCAAAGATAGATGGAGAAGTATTGAGAATGGAGAGGGAAGCAGGGAGGGTGAAAAGAGAAATAGGGGGCTTGAAGAGGGAACTATGGACGGAGGGAGGAGTATGGAGGATGGAGGCTGGAGTATAGAGGATGGAAGGGAAGTAGGAAGGGTGGAGAGGGAAGTAGGGAGTATGGAGGGGTAAGTACGGAGGATGGAGGGAGAAGTATAGAGGATAGAGAGGGAATTTGTGAGGGTGAAAAGGGCAGTAGGAAGCATGGAGAGGGAACTATGGAGGGAGTAGGAAGCATGGAGGGGGAACTGCGGAGGAAGTAGGGAGCATGGAGTGGGGACTACAGAGGTTGGAGGAGGAGTATGGAGAGGGAAGTATAGAGGGTGGAAAGGGAAGTAGGGAGTAGGGAGGGGGAATTGAGGTGGATGGAGGGAGAGATTTTGAGGATGGAGAGGGAAGTAGGGAGTAGAGTAAAAGAAACAAACACATACGCAAAGAGAGAAAAGAAAGAAAATCAATGAAACGAAACAGAAAATAGCCAACCAACTAAAAGAAGAAACATCTGATCCAATAACGAATCAAATTAAAAAAACGAACATGAAGGAAGGAAGAATCCGAAAATGGGAATAATGTCCGGAAAAATAATGAGAGAGGTTGGAGAAGTACATGTAGGGTATGTAGAGGGGGAAGTAGAAGAAAAAAATAAACAAGCAACAAAAGAACAAAACAAATAGATAAACAACAAACAAACAAGCAAAAGAACAATTCAAATGAACAACCAAAGACAGAACAACAACCAGAACAACCAAACAAGGAAGATGGAGAGGGAAGTTAGAAGGGTAGAGGGATAGATAAGTAGGAGCATTGAGGGTGAACTACGGAAGATGGAGGGAGAAGGATGGATGATTGAGAGGGAAGTAGGGAGAGTGAAGAGGGAAGTAGGGAGCATGGAGAGGGAATCGAAGTAGGGAGGGAGTAGGGAGCATGGAGGGGGAACTGCTGAGGATGGAGGAGGAGTATGGAGTATGGGGAGGGAAGTATAGGGAATGGAATGGTAAGTGAGATGATGGAAAGGGAAGAAGGGAGTATGGAAGATGGAGAAGGAAGTAGGAAGGGTGGAGAGATAAGTAGGAGCATGGAGAGTGAACTACGGAAGAGTGAGGGAGAAGTATGGAAGATGGAGAGTGAAGCAGGGAGAGGGAAGAGGGAAGTAGGGAGCATGGAGAGGGAACTATGGAGGGAGTAGGAAGCATGGAGGGGGAAGTGAAGGAAGTCGGGAGCATGGAGGGGGAACTACAGAGGATGGAGGAGGAGTATGGAGTATGGAGAGGGAAGTATAGGGGATGGAAAGGTAAGTGAGATGGTGGAAAGGGAAGAAGGGAGTATGGAGTGGCAACTACGGAGGATGGAGGGAGAAGTATAGAGTATGGAGAGGGAAGTATAGGGGATGGAGGGTGAAGTATAGATGATGGAAAGGGATGTAGGGAGGTTGGAGAGGGAAGAAGGGAGTACTGAGTGGCAACAACGGAGGATGGAGGGAGAAGTATGGAGGGGGAGTATAGGTGATGGAAAGGGAAGTAGGGAGGGTGGAGAGGGAAGTAGAGAGCACGGAGTGGAACTACGGAGGACGGAGGGAGAAGTAAGGGGGATGGAGAGGGCAGTAGAGAGGGTGGAAAGGGAAGAAGGGAGTATTGAGTGGGAACTAATGAAGATGGAGGAAGAACGGAGGACGGAGGGAGAAGTATGGAGGGTAGAGACGGAAGTATAGAGGATGGAGAGGGAAGTAATGAAGCTGGAGGGTGAAGTATAGAGGATGGAAAGGGAACTTCAAGTATGGAGGGTGGAGGGGGAAGTAGGGAGTATGGAGGGGGAATTACGGATGATGAAGGAAGAAGTATGGAGGATGGAGAGGGAAGTAGGGAAGGTGGAGGTGGAAGTAGGGAGCATGGATAGTGAAGTTGGGAGGGTGGCGAGGGAAGTAGGGAGTATGGAGAGGGATCTGCGGAGTATTGAGGGAGAAGTATGGAGGATGGAGAGGAAAGTAGGGAGGGTGGAGGTGGAAGTAGGGAGCATGGAGGGGTAAATACGGGGGATGGAGGGGGAAGTAGGGAGGGTCGAGAGGGAAGTAGGGAGCATGGAATGGGAACTACGGAGGATGGAGAAAGAACTATGGAAGATGGAGAGGGAAGTTGGAAGGGTGGAGAGGGAAGTAGGGAGCATGGAGAGGGAAGTATGGAGGGAGTAGGGAGCATGGAGGGGGAACTGGGAAGGATGGAGGAGGAGTATGGAGTATGGAGAGGGACGTATAGGAGATGGAGAGGTAAGTGAGATTGTGGAAAGGGAAGAAAGGAGTATGGAGGATGGAGGGAGAAGTATGGAGTATGGAGAGGGAAGTATAGGGAATGGAAAGGGAATTAGGGAGGGTTGAGAGGGAAGAAGGGAGTATGGAGGGGGGAGTATGGAGGGAGTAGGGAGCATGGAGGGGGAACTGCAGAGGATGGAGAGGGAAGTAGGGAGGGTGGAAAAGGAAGTAGGCTGCCTGGAGGGGGACATACGAAAGATGAAGGAAAAGTAGGGAGGATGGAGAGGGAAGCAGGGAGAGTGAAAAGGGAAGTAGGGAGGATGGAGGGGGAACTACGGAGGATGGAGAGGGAAGTAGGGATGGTGGAAAAGGAAGTAGGCTGCCTGGAGGGGGACATACGAAAGATTGAGGAAAAGTAGGGAGGATGGAGAGGGAAATAGGGAGTATGGAGGGGGAACTGAAGAGGATGGAGGGAGAAGTAGGGAGGATGGAGAGGGAAGTTGGGCGGGTGGAGATGGAAGTAGGAAGTATGAAGTGAGAACTACGGAGGATTGAGGGAGAAGTATAGAGGATGGAGACGGAAGTAGGGAGGGTGGAGGGGGAAGTAGGGAGCATGGAGGGGGAAGTTGGGAGGGTGGAGAGGGAAGCAGGAAGTATGGAGGGAGAAGTATGGAGGATGGAGAGGGAAGTAGGGAGGGTGGAGGTGGAAGTAGGGAGCATGGATGGGGAACTTCGGAGGATGGATGGGGAAGTATAGAGGATAGGAAGGGAAGTGGGGAGGACGAGGGGGTAAGTAGAGAGTATGGAGGGGAAGTACGGAGGATGGAGGGAGAAGTATGGAGGGTAGAGAAGGAAGTATAGAGGATGGAGAGGAAGTAATAAGGCTGGAGGGTGTAGTATAGAGGATGGAAAGGGAAGTTGGGAGGGTGGAGTGGGAAGCAGGGAGTATGGAGGGGGAACTGCGGTGTATTGAGGGAGAAGTATGGAGGATGGAGAGGGAAGTAGGGATGGGTGGAGGAGAAAGTAGGGAGCATGGAGGGGGAAATACGGGGGATGGAGGGGGAAGTAGGGAGCCTGGAGGGGGACATACCAAAGATAGAGGGAGAAGTATGGAGAATGGAGAGGAAAGCAGGGAGGGTGAAAAGGGAAGTAGGGGGCTTGAAGAGGGAACTATGGACGGAGGGAGAAGTATGGAGGATGGAAGGTGGAGGATAGAGGATAGAGAGGGAAATAGTGAGGGTGAAGAGGGAAGTAGAAAGCATGGAGAGGGAACTGCGGAGGAAGTAGGGATCATGGAGAGGGGATTACAGAGGTTAGAGGAGGAGTATGGAGAGGGAAGTATAGGGGATGGAAAGGGAAGTAGGGGGTGGAGAGGGAAGAAGGGAGTATGGAGTGGCAACTACGGAGGATGGAGGGAGAAGTATGGAGTTTGGAGAGGGAAGTATATGGGATGGAAAGGGAGCTCTCTCGAGGATGGAAGGGGAAGTATTGACGACTGATGGTGAAGTATAGAGGGTGGAAAGGGACGTAGGGAGTAGGGAGGGGGAATTGAAGTGGATGGATGGAGAGATTTTGTGGATGGAGAGGGAAGTATGGAGTATGAAGGGTTACTACGGAGGGTGGAGGGGGAAGTATAGAGGATGGAAAGGGAAGTAGGGAGGATGGAGGGGGAAGTAGAGAGTATGGAGGGGAAGAACGGAGGACGGAGGGAGAAGTATGGAGGGTAGAGAAGGAGGTATAGAGGATGGAGAGGGAAGTAGTGAGGCTGGAGGGTGAAGTATAGAGGATGGAAAGGGAACTTCAAGTATGGAGGGTGGAGGGGGAAGTAGGGAGTATGGAGGGGGAATTACGGATGATGAAGGAAGAAGTATGGAGGATGGAGAGGGAAGTAGGGAGGGTGGAGGGGGAAGTAGGGAGCATGGATAGTGAAGTTGGGAGGGTGGCGAGGGAAGCAGGGAGTATGGAGGGGGATCTGCGGAGTATTGAGGGAGAAGTATGGAGGATGGAGAGGAAAGTAGGTAGGGTGGAGGTGGAAGTAGGGAGCATGGAGGGGTAAATACGGGGGATGGAGGGGGAAGTAGGGAGGGTCGAGAGGGAAGTAGGGAGCATGGAATGGGAACTACGGAGGATGGAGAAAGAACTATGGAAGATGGAGAGGGAAGTTGGAAGGGTGGAGAGGGAAGTAGGGAGCATGGAGAGGGAAGTATGGAGGGAGTAGGGAGCATGGAGGGGGAACTGGGAAGGATGGAGGAGGAGTATGGAGTATGGAGAGGGAAGTATAGGAGATGGAGAAGTAAGTGAGATTGTGGAAAGGGAAGAAGGGAGTATGTAGTGGCAACTACGGAGGATGGAGGGAGAAGTATGGAGTATGGAGAGGGAAGTATAGGGGATGGAAAGGGAAGTAGGGAGATTGGAGAGGGGAGAAGGGAGTATGGAGGGAGTAGGGAGCATGGACGGGGAACTGCAGAGGATGGAGAGGGAAGTAGGGAGGGTGGAAAAGGAAGTAGGCTGCCTGGAGGGGGACATACGAAAGATTGAGGAAAAGTAGGGAGGATGGAGAGGGAAGGAGGGAGAGTGAAAAGGTAAGTAGGGAGCATGGAGGGGGAACTACGGAGGATGGAGAGGGAAGTAGGGAGGGTGGAAAAGGAAGTAGGCTGCCTGGAGGGGGACATACGAAAGATTGAGGAAAAGTAGGGAGGATGGAGAGGGAAATAGGGAGTATGGAGGGGATTGCGGAGTATGGAGGGAGAAGTATGGAGGATGGAGAGGGAAGTAGGGAGCATGGAGGGGTAACTACGGAGGATGGAGAGGGAAGTAGGGAGCATGGATGGGGAACTTCGGAGGATGGAAGGGGCAGTATAGAGGATAGGAAGGGAAGTGGGGAGGACGAGGGGGTAAGTAGAGAGTATGGAGGGGAAGTACGGAGGATGGAGGGAGAAGTATGGAGGGTAGAGAGGGAAGTATAGAGGATGGAGAGGAAGTAATGAGGCTGGAGGGTGAAGTATAGAGGATGGAAAGGGAAGTTGGGAGGGTGGAGTCGGAAGCAGGGAGTATGGAGGGGGAACTGCGGTGGATTGAGGGAGAAGTATGGAGGATGGAGAGGGAAGTAGGGAGGGTGGAGGAGAAAGTAGGGAGCATGGAGGGGGAAGTTCGGAGGGTGGAGGGGAAAGTAGGGAGCATGGAGGGGGAAATACGGGGGATGGAGGGGGAAGTAGGGAGTGTCGAGGGGGAAGTACGGAGCCTGGAGGGGGAACTGCACAGGATGGAGAGGGAAGTAGGGAGGGTGGAGAGGAAAGCAGGGAGGGTGAAGAGGGAAGTAGGGGGCTTGAAGATGGAACTATGGACGGAGGGAGAAGTATGGAGGATGGAGGGTGGAGGATAGAGGATGGAAAGGGAAGTAGGGATTGTGGAGAGGGAAGTAGGGAGTATGGAGGGGGAAGTACGGAGGATGGAGGGAGAAGTATAGAGGATAGAGAGGAAAGTAGGGAGGGTGGAGGTGGAAGTAGGGAGCATGGAGGGGTAAATACGGGGGATGGAGGGGGAAGTAGGGAGGGTCGAGAGGGAAGTAGGGAGCATGGAATGGGAACTACGGAGGATGGAGAAAGAACTATGGAAGATGGAGAGGGAAGTTGGAAGGGTGGAGAGGGAAGTAGGGAGCATAGAGAGGGAAGTATGGAGGGAGTAGGGAGCATGGAGGGGGAACTGGGAAGGATGGAGGAGGAGTATGGAGTATGGAGAGGGAAGTATAGGAGATGGAGAGGTAAGTGAGATTGTGGAAAGGGAAGAAGGGAGTATGGAGTGGCAACTACGGAGGATGGAGGAGGAGTATGGAGTATGGAGAGGGAAGTATAGGAGATGGAAAGGTAAGTGAGATTGTGGAAAGGGAAGAAGGGAGTATGGAGTGGCAACTACGGAGGATGGAGGGAGAAGTATGGAGTATGGAGAGGGAATGGAAAGGGAATTAGAGAGGGTTGAGAGGGAAGAAGGGAGTATGGAGGGGGGAGTATGGAGGGAGTAGGGAGCATGGAGGGGGAACTGCAGAGGATGGAGAGGGAAGTAGGGCGGGTGGAAAAGGAAGTAGGCTGCCTGGAGGGGGACATACGAAAGATTGAGGAAAAGTAGGGAGGATGGAGAGGGAAGGAGGGAGAGTGAAAAGGGAAGTAGGGAGGATGGAGGGGGAACTACGGAGGATGGAGAGGAAAGTAGGGAGGGTGAAAAAGGAAGTAGGCTGCCTGGAGGGGGACATACGAAAGATTGAGGAAAAGTAGGGAGGATGGAGAGGGAAATAGGGAGTATGGAGGGGGAACTGAGGAGGATGGAGGGAGAAGTATGGAGGATGGAGAGGGAAGTTGGGCGGGTGGAGATGGAAGTATGAAGTATGAAGTGAGAACTACGGAGGATTGAGGGAGAAGTATGGAGGATGGAGAGGGAAGTAGGGAGGGTGGAGGGGGAAGTAGGGAACATGGAGACGGAAGTAGGGAGTATAAAGGGGGAATTACGGGGGATTATAGAGGATGGAAAGGGATGTAGGGAGGGTGGAAAGGGAAGTAGGGAGCATGGAGAGGGAACTACGGACTGTGGGGAGGGAAGGTGGGAGCCTGGAGGGGGACATACGAAAGATAGAGGGAGAAGTATGGAGGATGGAAAGAGAAGGCTGGAGGGTGAAGAGGGAAGTAGGGGACTTGAAGAAGGAACTATGGTCGGAGGGAGAAGTATGGAGGATGGAGGGTGGAGTATAGAGGATGGAAAGGGAAGTAGGGAGTATGGAGGGTGAACTACGGAGGATGAAGGGAGAAGTATGGACGATGGAGAGGAAAGTAGGGAGTATGGAGGGGGAACTTCGGAGGATGGAGGGAGAAGTATAGAGGATAGAAAGGGAAGTGGGGAGGATGGAGGGGTAAGTAGAGAGTATGGAGGGGAAGTACGGAGGATGGAGGGAGAAGTATGGAGGATAGAGAGGGAAGTATAGAGGAAGGAGAGGGAAGTAGTGAGGGTGGATGTCGAAGTAAAGAGGATGGAAAGGGAAGTATGGAGGGTGGAGGGAGAAGTAGGGAGTATGGAGGGGGACATACCAAAGATAGATGGAGAAGTATTGAGAATGGAGAGGGAAGCAGGGAGGGTGAAAAGAGAAATAGGGGGCTTGAAGAGGGAACTATGGACGGAGGAAGGAGTATGGAGGATGGAGGCTGGAGTATAGAGGATGGAAGGGAAGTAGGAAGGGTGGAGAGGGAAGTAGGGAGTATGGAGGGGTAAGTACGGAGGATGGAGGGAGAAGTATAGAGGATAGAGAGGGAATTTGTGAGGGTGAAGAGGGCAGTAGGAAGCATGGAGAGGGAACTATGGAGGGAGTAGGAAGCATGGAGGGGGAACTGCGGAGGAAGTAGGGAGCATGGAGTGGGGACTACAGAGGTTGGAGGAGGAGTATGGAGAGGGAAGTATAGAGGGTGGAAAGGGAAGTAGGGAGTAGGGAGGGGGAATTGAGGTGGATGGAGGGAGAGATTTTGAGGATGGAGAGGGAAGTAGGGAGTATGGAGAGGGAACTACAGAGGGTGGAGGGGAAGCATAGAGGATGGAAAGGTAAGTAGCGAGGATGGAGGGGGAAGTAACGAGTATGGAGGGGGAAGTACGGAGGATGGAGGGAGAACTGCGGAGAAAGTAGGGAACATGGAGGGGGGACTACAGAGGTTTGAGGAGGAGTATGGAGAAGGAAGTATAGGGGATGGAAAGGTAAGTAGGGGGTGGAGAGGGAAGAAGGGAGTATGGAGTCCCAACTACAGAGGATAGAGGGAGAAGTATGGAGTTTGGAGAGGGAAGTATATGGGATGGAAAGGGAGCTCTCTCGAGGATGGAAGGGGAAGTATTGACGACTGATGGTGAAGTATAGAGGGTGGCAAGGGAAGTAGGGAGTAGGGAGGGGGAATTGAGGTGGATGGATGGAGAGATTTTGAGGATGGAGAGGGAAGTAGGGACTTTGGAGGGGGAACTACGGAGGGTGAAGGGGGAAGTATAGAGGATGGAGAGAGAAGTAGGGAGGATGGAGGGGGAAGTAGAGAGTATGGAGGGGAAGTACGGAGGATGGAGGGAGAAGTATGGAGGGTAAAGAAGGAAGTATAGAGGATGGAGAGGGAAGTAGTGAGGCTGGAGGGTGAAGTATAGAGGATGGAAAGGGAAGTATGGAGGGTGGAGGGGGGAGTAAGGAGTATGGAGAGGGAAGTAGGGAGCATGGAGGGGGAAGTAGGGAGCCTGGAAGGGGACATACGAAGGATAGAGGGAGAAGTATGGAGGATGGAGAGGAAAGCAGGTAGGGTGATGAGGGAATTAGGGGGCTTGAAGAGGGAACTAGGGACGGAGAAGTATTAAGGATGGAGGGTGGAGTATAGAGGATGGAAAGGGGAGAAGAGAGGGTGGAGAGGGAAGTAGGAGCATGAAGGGTGAACTACGGAAGATGGAGGGAGAAGGATGGAGGATGGAGAGGGATGCAGCGAGAAGGAAGAGGGAGTAGGGAGTATGGAGGGGGAACTGCGGAGGAAGTAGGGAGCTTGGAGGGGGGACTACAGAGGTTGGAGAAGGAGTATGGAGAGGGAAGTATAGGGGATGGAAAGGTAAGTAGGGGGATGGAGAGGGAAGTAGGGAGGATGGAGAGGGAAGTAGGGAGCATGGAGAGGGAACTATGGAAGGTGGAGGGTGAAGTATAGAGGATGGAAAGGAAGTAGGGAGGGTGGAGAGGGAAGTAGGGAGTATGGAGGGGTAACTACGGAGGTTGAGGGGAGAAGTATGGACGATGGAGAGGGAAGTAGGGAGCATGGAGGGGTAACTACGGAGGATGAAGGGAGAAGTATGGACGATGGAGAGGGAAGTAGGGAGCATGGAGGGGTAACTATGGAGGGTGAAGGGAGAAGTATGGACGATGGAGAGGGAGGTAGGGAGCATGGAGGGAGAAGTATGGATGATTGAGGGTGAACTTTTGAGGATTGAAAGGGAAGTAGGGAGGGTGGAGAACGAAATAGGGAGTATGGAGGGGGAACTGAGGAGGATGGAGGGAGAAGTTTCGAGGATGGAGAGGGAAGTAGGGAGTATGGAAGGGGAACTACGGAGGATAGAGGGAGAAGTAGGGAGGATGGAATGGAAAGTAGGGAGCATGGAGGGAGAACTACGGTTGAATGAGGTAGAAGTATGGAAGATGAAGAGAGAGGTAGAAGGGGTGGAGAGATAAGTAGGTGCATGGAGGGTGAACTCCGGAGGATGGAGTGAGAAGTATGGAGGATGGAGAGGGAAGTAGGGAGGGTGGAGGAGAAAGTAGGGAGCATGGAGGGGGAAGTTGGGAGGGTGGAGAGGAAAGTAGGGAGCATGGAGAGGGAAGAAGTAGGACGGATGCAAGGAGTACAGTGGATAAAAGAGAGGGAAGTTGTGAGGATGAAGGAAGAAGTTAGCATGGTTTTGAGAAATTGAGAATATGAAGGGGGAAGTTGGGAGGATGTATGGGGAAGTTGGGAGGATGGAGGGGGAAATAGGGAGGATGAAGGGTGAAGTAGGGAGGATGGAGGGAGATTTTTGGAAAGATGGGTGGAAGTTTCTGGAGGATTGAGGGGTGTATCAGAGAGAAGTAGAGAGGATCGTGGTAAAATTTGGAGGATGAAGGGGAATGTAGGGAGGATAGGGGATGGGATACGTAGAGGGGGTTGTCTTGGGGAATACTGGATATGGAAGCGCAGTATGGAATCTGGAGAGGAAAGGAGTGATGGAGATGTCAGGACTATAGAATGGGAAATAGCGAGGATGATGGGAATTTGGATGAGAAGCAGGGAGGGAGAAGTAAAGAGATGAGACTGATGGAGAATTCTGGACTATAGAAGGGAAGCAGGGAGGATGAAGGGAGAAGTAGGAAGTTTGGAGGAGGGTAATAGGGAGGGAGATGTTGGGACGACAGGGGGAGAAGACGGGGATGGAGGTGTTCGTAGAAGGGTGAGTGTATCCCACCAGCGACACCCGTCACAAACACATGCAAACGTTTTACCTAAAAATATACTCGGGAACATATGGTACAGTAGTGGGATTGAGGTATGAGCAAGGAGGGAAACTAGGAGCTGGTTCAGAAAGGGGGGACGTGGAAGCAGAAGAAGGGAAGGTAAGAATAGTTCGTTATTTTTTTTCAATAATTTTTCGGGGACAATATACATTTTTGCGATTAAAACCCAGGTCCCCAAGAATATCAAATGGTCGGTCCCTAATGGGAGGAGGGAGGTAGAAATTGGTCGTGAATTTGATGGGAGTAGCTGAGGTGAAGAGAACGATTGTGGAAGGAAAGAGGTGGGAAATAAGGGTCATGGGTGATGAGAGAGGATGAGAATTATAGTGGGGGGACGAAGGTAAGAGAAAAAATATACTGAAACTGAAATTCAGAGGTAGTTTAGCATTGTCCTCAATGGAATAGTGCAATAATTCCTTTGTTAATGCTTGCTTAGTTGTTGAGGCCATTTGTGAAAATTAATGTCGGATAAACAAGAGAAACCTGATATGAACTAGGTCTGGCACATTGTAATCTTTCGGGACTTGTACAACTAACGTTGAACACTGCCACACGTGTCTCCATATATGTGTGATATAGCAAGGGGACTTGATTTTATGGTTCATCATTTGATTGTCTGGTTTGTTTACATGCCCCGTGGCATGGCAGGAGTACTGCTGCATAATTTCTTATACAACCTGTAGATCAGGAAATGCTTACCACTTTTGTCAACACCTGGTGTCATGACTGATTTTTATTCAAAAAGATTTCCATGGCTATTTTGCCTTCACGAGCAATTGAATCTAATTCGTATATATACTTGCTATATCAATGCATGTGTCATCAGTGCTCATCAGACTGACCCACCTTTTGTGTCCAGATCATGAAACATGTACCATTCATCCACGCTTGTTTTTAGAATATGTTAGTGACAATGGCAGCTAGTTGTGAAAAGTGATCTATGGAAGACCAGCTGTGACATGCATATCATATCAACTTATGATCAGTGCTCATGAGAGTAACACCTTTTGGTTTCCATTTTAGAAAACCTTTACCTGTCACCCATTCTTGTCTTAGGAGTGTCAAGGTCAAATCAGCTCCTGGCTATGAATATTATATGATGGAGGACCAGCTGTGACCTGGTTCGTTGTATGTCATCATGGTTTGTCTGGTCCAGACTGAAATACCTTACATGCCGCCACTATACAGCTGTAAGATTACGAACTACTTCAATCACTCACCCATTGGTTTGTTTACCATATGTTCCACGTGTGTGTTGCTGAATTCAGAGAAACAACTCAGGCTATAAAAGTATAATACCGCTGTATCTGTCTATTGGTTTGGAAAATGATACAGGTACTCACTCACATCTTACCAACGTATGGGTCAAATCAGCTGCGGGATATGAATATTACTTGATGGAGGACCAGCTGTGACCTGGTTCGTGGTGTGTCATCGTAGTTTGTCTTGTCGAGACTGAAATACCTTACATGCCACCACAATACAGCTGTAAGATTATCCATTTCTTCAATCACTCACCCATTGGTTTGTTTACCATAACATGTTCCATGTGTGTATTGCTGAATTCAGAGAATCAACTGAGGCTATAGAAGTATAATACCGATGTATCAGGTCTGTTGGTTTGGAAAATGATACAGGTACTCACTCACATCTTACCAAGTATGTTCCACATTTGTTTTAATCCCATCAGAGGAATCCATTCTCACCTTGACAGTCAAACTAAAGCATTTCTGAGCTTTTGAATGAGAAAATATCAAACTTCCGTCTCAGTGGACATATTGTATGTTGTCTCTTGTCACTATATTGTGGCAATATTGCCAGTGTGACGTAAACGTTTAACTCAATGTCAGACACAGTAATAAAAGAAACTGCCCACATGTTCTCTTAATATCTGGTGCAAAGTATATGACAAATAATCTAAGTTATATTAAAATTTGATATTTCCGGGAGTAAAAGCATTTTACATAAACATCTCTAAGTCATATATTTGTTGGTTTCAAGAGTCTGCCAACCCCCTTTTGGTATGCTGATGCCCATATTGCAATGTTGAAAATGATATTTCGTCTTTCTTTTCTTGCAAGGACTGACAATTCTATAATAGATTTGGCTCTAAGCTAATGAGCTTACTTGGCCATGCATCGTATGTGAAATATCAATTCAATTTACTTGCATCAGCTGTGAACACTGATATTACTCAAGAATCACAAATGTGACATTAATATTGTTGCAATTTATGGTTCAAGTTAAATTGCTCTCATCAAGCATTGTTTGTGCAACACTGAGGGTTAAAATCACAGAATATAATGGTGGCTTTTTGTTGAAGATACATGCTGATACTTCATGACAATTTACAACCTTGTTCATTTACAACAGTCATACACACTGAGTGAAATCACCAAGACTATGCTGTTAACTATCTATAATTGGTTACTGAGAAACCTTCTGCGATGATTAGCAATGTACTTTCACTCAAATTGTTCCTCTACTTTAACAAACCACACAATTCAACTTCAATTGTTAAAATAAAACATAACTACTACTTAGACTGCAAATTGATATTTTATTATGAAACCACTGTAGACATAAGTTAGAAACAAGCACATGTTTTTCAGTTACATACTAAATAAACGGCCTCCAACCTCCCCTCACAGCCGTCCCTTTCCACACTTCACATACACAAAACTGTACAGTGACATGTTTCCACTGTACATTTTTCATTACTTAGTAGCAGAGCGAATATATAGATGGTTCACGGTGAAAAAACAGGAAATAGTAGGATAGTCGAGACAACATGAAGATAAGAGATAATACAAGACAGGAAACTGTAGTTTAGTAGAGGGAACACTAAGATAATAGCTAGTACAAGTAAGAGTAGGATAGTAGGGGAAACATATAGATGGTGCAAAACACAACGCTGGAGAGACTAGGATAGTACAGAGTAGAACAGTAAGACAGTACATCGTACAAAACAGGAAGAGAAGGATAGTAGAGGTAGATAGTAGATGATAGATAGTAAAAAGGTGGAAAGAATGGGATAGTAGAGAAGACTTTACAATAGTAGGTAGTACTAGGAAGGAAAGAGGATGATAGTCATGGTAGTAGAAAGAATAAAATTAGATATCAGACAGCACATGACAGGAGAGAGTAGGATAGTTGAGGTAGAAAGTAGATCGTAGATAGTACGAAGGTTGTGGAAATGGGATAGTTGAGAGGATATTAAGATAGTATGTAGTAGAAGGAAGGACAGAGGATGATCGTAGAGATATAAATAAATAACAGACAGTACAAGGCAGGGGAGAGTAGGATAGGAGAGACAACAATAAGATATTAGATAGTACAAGGCAGGAAAGAGTAGGATAGTGGAGAGAAGAAAATTAAGATAGCAAATAGTACAAGACAGGAGAGAGAGAGTAGGATAGAAGAGACAAGAGTAAGATAGTAGACAGAATAAAATACCAAAGAGTAACAAAGTAGAGAGACATCGCTAAGATAGTAGATAGTAGAAAAAAATGGGACAGTACAGGGTGGAGTAGCAAGGGTTGGTACTGAGAAATGTTTAAAGGGAAGAACAGGATAGCAGAGAATGTGGAGAAGAAGAAAATAACAAAGTACAGATTTGAAGGAAAGCACAAATAATGATTGAGTATGATAGTAGTGTAGTGTAGGACTGTACTTAGGCAAGTGTAGGGCAGTTAGGATAGTGAATGACTGGAGAGTGCATATATAAGTTTCGCAGTACACAGTAGGGTAGTGTTGGACAGTAATTGAGAGGATAGTGTAGGTCAGTAGAGAGTAGGTTAGTGTAGGCCAATACAGTGCAGTGTTGGAGAGTATCCAGACAGGAGAGATAGTAGGATAGATAAGGGAAGTATAGAGTAGGGTAGTAGTGTATGACAGTAAAATTGTGTTGGATAGAATAGGATAGTACTGAAGAGGGCAGAGTACGTCTGTACATGGTTGGGTGGTTTAAGGACAGTACAAAGTAAAGAAGAGAATGACAGTGCACGGTAGAGTAGGAATGAGTGAGTGAGTGAGTGAGTGAATGTGTATGGTTTTCCAGAGCTTTTAGCAATATTCCAGCAATATCACGGCGGGCGACAACCAGAAATGGGCTTCAGACACTGTATACATGTCAGGATTCGAACCAAGGTCTTCGGGGTCACAAGCAAAAGCTTTAGAGTAGTATATGAAAGTACATTGTAGACTCGAGTAGTGTATCACATTACATGGTAGTGTAGATTAGGCCAGTACATGGTAGTGTAAGGTAGTACAGTACATACTAGAGTAGTGTAGGATAGTACACAGTACAGAAGTGTAGCATAGTAGATGGTAGTGTAGAGCACAACAGTACAAAGTACTGCAAAAACAATGACTGTTAGCTAAAGACATGAAAATCATGTATAAACATCAACCTAACTATACAGCAATCTATACCTACCTGTTCCCTGCCCTTACAGTGTTTAGAAAAAGTCCCTGGTGCCACGTGAGAGACTGGAGCTGTACTCAGCCAGGAGAGCTTCCAGGTCCTCAAGGGTGTCCTGGGGCTCCTCCAGTCTCGCCTGCTTCACAGCTCGGGGCACCTCGCTGTTGTCATCTGGGCACTTTCTCTTGCGTGAGGGCAGGGACTCCTTGCTGGGCTCAGATGTGGGTTTCTTCTTTTTCCTTAAAATGAGTTTGGTAAGATACAGATATTCCACATCATATTCATCATCAGAGTTTGGCTCACATCTGTCCACTGACTTGGCAGAATTTACACTTAATGTTGCAGCAGTGACACCACCTGACTTAGGACTCTCTGATGCTGAAACAACCTTATCCTTTAAATTCTTAACAGGGACGGGGGATATCTTGCAACCTGTACTGGGCAAGACAGACTTTGGCTTTAAGTATGCACCACCAGCAGACAACAACTGTTCAGCAAAACTAATCTTAGGTGAAGCCTTAATGATACTATTTCTACACACAGACTTGGTGATACGGTTCCCCAGGGGTCTGCTCTGGGTTTTGATGTGCTGAGCTCCAAGAGGCCGAGGCACAAAGTAGGGCTTGCTCTCTGGCTGATGCTTGCCCATTTTCTCCTTCAGAATGCGAGGCTTTGGCTGAGGTTTTGGCCTGAACGTGCGGGGCTTGCGTTTGCAGGGCTTGAGCTCGAGTTTCTGCTTTTGATGGACATTGGGTTCTGGGCTGCTTGTTGAAGGCATGGGAGGAGTTTCAACATGGGCTATAGACTGGGGATGAGGAACTGGACTGGGTGGGTCAAGTTGGGGCAGAACACAGGAGAAGGCCTAATGGGCGATACAGTCAATTTTTATATTTCATGATTACGTAAGTACAGTGGAAGTATATCTGTACTATAAAAGCAAGTATTATTTTTTTTTTGGGTTACGTTTTATAAATCATCAAAAAAACAAGAATACTCCTGCATACCTCTGGTCTCATCAGCTCCAGGTCTAGCACTGAACTGGGCAGGCTGACAGGCAGCTGGCAGACAGGCATCATCTCCCTACTTCTACTGCAAGATGGTGGCTGGACTGCAGAAGGCAAGGGGGTACCAGTCACAGATGACTGACCTCCAGGCTGAAGGAGTCTTGGCTGTAAGTAACCAGCATCAAGGGAGAGGTTAACAGGATTACCAGCTGGTATCCAGATAGTGTTGTTATCTATCAGACATCTGGTCCCATCTCCCAACACCACTGTTGGCAGCCCGGTGAGCAAGCGGGTCACAGGCACTGTAACAGTGAATAGTTTCTTAAACTGCCTACAACTACAAGATAATTCGTCATTTCGTTAATAGTGAAAACCAATATCTAACTGTTCATTAGATTTATGTCTTTTGAATCAAGTTCAGAGTGTCTGCAGGAATTCCACGAAGTCCGAAAATGTTGTGTATCATGTTCACTTTTTGTGACAGTACAACTAAAATTCCCTAAAATGTTCAGGTTACCAATCACCATCTAAAGTTATTGGAAAACTCTACAATATAACACACTGGAAATTCCAATTCCGAAAATGTAAATTGGTTATTGTGCAATTCTGTAATAGAAGACCTTCAAACAGACAATGAAAATTGAATATGCGGTCCGGAAACATCAGCGTTTCATTGTTTTCATTGTAAACACATTAAAACAATCACATGTTGCTTTGTCACTGGGCAAAATACAAATTTCAAATACCTGTCGTAGTGGGATTCATAGTTTTCTCCACCTCTTCAAGTCGTACACACTTTTAGAGTCGTATTTTGCACGATAAAACTGTAAACACTTCCAGTGATATCTCTCAAAATGGCTGACACACAGGAAAGGCTAGCTGTTGTCATGACGCCGCTACTCTAGGTAAAACCACGCATGCGTCGACTTTATGCATAACTCGGCACTTGCGTCTGCCTTACATTGTGAATAAAGATAGATCTACATCAACACTTGGTAGCCATCTATATAAGGTTGAAGATGGAGAATAAACGTTGTTAAATGCGAAGGTCATTCCAAGGGAAGCTACTCTAGTAGAGTTTGCTACTTGACAGAAGTTACCGTGTTTGAATGAGGATTTTATGATCGCTTGAATGAATCATTAAAAAATACTTCATGTTTGCAATGAGAGTGAGTGAGTGAGTTACTTGTGGGCCACCTGTGACCCCTTTACAATGTTAAATAAAATACACCGACACTACATCTGTTAAGATTTAGGCACTTCATTACCATTCTATATAGTAATTAATAAACAAATTACATGAACATATTATTTTCTCTCAGATTTAGGGTGCGTTCAAGATTGGAAGTGCCACAATGGCTACTACAGGACTCAAACAGGAGTCACCCGGAAATCCTTATCTTATGCAAAATAATTCAATAGAAGGGAAGCCAATTATGTCACTGTAACATAATTCTTTAACCTTCCCCTGGCTACAATGGTTAGTACAGAAATAAAAATTGCGCCAAGGCACAGTTGCTCAACAGGAGTTTTCAAAGTGAGAAGGAAATGGAGGAGGAGTGGTAAAGGGAAGTCCATTGGTAGGGCGGAGGTAGGGGCAGGTGGGGAAATGGGGATTATTAGAGGAGGACAGATGAAAGGGGGGGTGGGGGGTACATTGGTAGGGCGGAGGTAGAGGCAGACGGGGAAATGGAGGAGGAGAGGTGAATGGAAGTACATTGTTAGGACGGGAGTAGGGGCAGGTTGTGAAATGGGGGACACTGGAGGAGGAGAGGTGAAGGGAAGTACATTGTTAGGACGGGAGTAGGGGCAGGTTGTGAAATGGGGGACATTGGAGGAGGAGAGGTGAATGAAGTACACTCGTGGGCCGGGGCTAGGGGCAGGTTGGGACATGGAGGAGAGATGAAGGGAAGCACATTGGTGGGTCGGAGGTAGGGGCAGGTCGGGAAATTGAGGACATTGGAGGTTGAGAGGTGAAGGGAAGTACATTGGTGGGTCGGAGGTAGGGGCAGGTGGGGAAATGGAGGACATTGGAGAAGGAAAGGTGAAGTGAAGTACATTGTTAGGACGGGAGTAGGGGCAGGTTGGCAAATGGAGGACATCGGAGGTGGAGAGGTGAAGGAAAGTACACTGGTAGGTCGGAGGAAGGGGAAAGTTGGGAACTGGAGATCATTGAAGGAGGAGAGGTGAAGGGAAGCACACTGTTAAGACGGGGATAGGACCTGGTGGGGAAATGGAGGACATCGGAGGAGACAGTAAGGGATGTAACTGGTGAGATGGACGTAGGAGCAGATGGGGGGAAAGGGGAACATGGGAGTATTTGTAGAGAAGGGACGAGCGGTGGAAGGCCTGACGTAGGTGCAGGTTGGGAAACATAACGGGGAAGGTACGTCACGGAGGGGTTGAGGGAAGTACAGTGGTTGGATGGAAGTAGGAGCAAGTGGGGAAAGCAGGAGCTGGTTGAGAAATAGGAGACATGGGAGCAGGAGAGAGGAAGAAAAAGAAAAGAAAAGTGGAGGGAAACAAAGGACATGAGCGAAAGAGACAGGGGAAGGGTTGGATGATAGAGGCAGGATTAAGGCATGACGAATGGGGAAATGGAAGTTATATAGGATTAGGACAGGGTAAGGGAAGTTTTATTGGAGAACGTAGGTCGGGGCTGGTGTGGAAATTGGGACATTAGAGTAGGAGAGAGGAGTTGTACTGCAAGGGACCGAAACTGGAGGTAGAAACTGGTCGTGAATTGATGACATGGGAGTAGCCAAGGTGAAAGGAACTATTGTGGAAATGTTGGGAAATGAGGGTCATGTGTCATAAGAGAGGATAGGTAGTAAAGTCGGAGGAAGAAGATAAGAGAAAAAAACAGATAGAAATTCTGAGGTAGTTTAGCATTGTCCTCAATGGAACAGTTTAATAATTCCTCTGTAAAGCCTTGTTAACGTATTGAGACTATTTGTGAAACCTAATGTCAGATTAACATGAGAAACCTGATATGAACAATAGGTCTTGCACATTGTGAACGACCACAGACCTCTTGGGACTTGTGCAACTAACATTGAACACTGCCACAGGTGTCTCCAGCTACATGTGATATAGCTAGGGTATATCTAATTCAAAATTACCATACATTCTTGGTTTCAACAAAGAAAGTAAATGCACCATCATGATACTGGATTTCTAGTTCATCATTTGATTGTCTGGTTTGTTTACATGCCCCCGTGGCATGGCAAGAGTACTGCGGTGTTGGTCTCGGAAACAAGGACATACATTTCTTATGTAAATTTTGCAGGTACTACCCGTAGGGTCGGAAATGTTTACCATTTTCGTGAACACCTGGTGTCATCCATTTATAAACTTTTCATGTCTTTTTTGCCTTTACAAGCAATGGAATCTGCTTATTGCAAGGCAAGGCAAGGACGTTTGATAATTTACAACAGTGTAAAACCATACTAAATCCTCAGGTTCTGTGTTACTTTTAGTTAAAGGACGAAAAATGTAAATTGTGCAAGGTAATGACATTATGTCCGTCGTGTTATATCATAAACTGGTCATAAAACCTTTTCGGATTTCATATGTTAGAAAAAGGAATTTCTTAGTTATCATATGACACATTCTCTTAATAGCTGAGAGAACGTCCCTTCAAATAAACGAGTTAAATTTATACTGTGACAATGCCACATGTACATCTATATGAGGCAAATCTGTGTCCCAACCGTGTATTACTCGTGAAGAAATATAAGATATACAAAATATATACTTGCTATATAAATGCATGTGTCATCAGTACTCATCAGGGTGACCCACCTTTTGTGTCAAGATCATGAAACATTTACCATTCACCCATGCTTGTCTTTAGAATGTGTTAGTGTCAATGGCTGCTAGTTGTAAAAAGAGATCTATGGAGGACCAGCTATGACATGCATATCATATCAACTTATGATCAGTGCTCATGAGAGTAACACCTTTTGGTTTCCATTTTAGAAAACCTTCACCTGTTACCCATTCTTGTCTTAGGAATGTGTTAGGTCAAATCAGCTCCTAGCTATGATTATTACTTGATGGAGGACCAGCTGTGACCTGGTTCGTTGTGTGTCATCATGGTTTGCCTGGCCCAGACTGGATTACCTTACATGCCACCACAATACAGCTGTAAGATTACCCATTTCTTCAATCACTCACCCATTGGTTTGTTTACCATAACATGTTCCATGTGTGTATTGCTGCATTCAGAGAAACAACTGAGGTTATAAAGTATAATACCGATGTATCATGTCTATTGGTTTGGAAAATGATACAGGTACTCACTCACATCTTACCAAGTGTGTTCCACATTTGTTTTACTCCCATCAGAGGAATCCATTCTCACCTTGACAGTCAAAATTAAAGCATTTCTGAGCTTTTGAATGAGAAAATATCAAACTTCCGTCTCAGTGGACATATTGTATGTTGTCCCCTGTCACTATATTGTGGCAATATTGCCAGTGTGACGTAAACGTTTAACTCAATATCAGACACAGTAATAAAAGCAACTGCCCACATGTTCTCTTAACATCTGGTGCAAAGTATATGACAATTAATCTAAGTTAAATTAAAATTTGATATTTCCGGGAGTAAAAGCATTTTCAGTCACGAGTGATGAATAAACATCTCAAAGTCATATATTTGTTGGTTTCAAGAGTCTGCCAACCCCCTTTTGGTATGCTGATGCCCATATTGCAATGTTGAAAATGATATTTCGTCTTTCTTTTCTTGCAAGGACTGACAATTCTATAATAGATTTGGCTCTTAGCTAATGAGCTTACTCATGGGCCATGCATCGTATGTGAATATACCAATTTAATTTACTTGCATCAGCTGTGAACACTGATATTACTCAAGAATCACAAATGTGACATTAATATTGTTGCAATTTATGGTTCAAGTTAAATTGCTCTCGTCAAGCATTGTTTGTGCAACAATAAGGGTTAAAATCACAGAATATAACAGTGACTTGTCGTTTAAGATACATGCTGATACTTCATGACAATTTACAACCTTGTTCATTTACAACAGTCATACACACTGAGTGACATCACCAAGACAATGCTGTTAGCTATCTATAATTGGTTACTGAGATACCTTTTGCGATGCTTAGCAATGTACTTTCACTCAAATTGTACCTCTACTTTAACAAACCACACAATTCAACTTCAGTTGTTAAAATAAAACATAACTACTACTTAGACTGCAAAGTGATATTTTATTATGAAACCATTGTAGACACAAGTTAGAAACAAGCACGTTTTTCAGTTACATACTAAATAAACGGCCTCCAACCTCCCCTCACAGCCGTCCCTTTCCTCACTTCACATACACTTATTAAACTGTACAGTGACATGTTTCCACTGTATATCTGTCATTACTTGATAGTTGAGCGAATATGTAGATGGTTCACAGAGAAAATAAAGGAAAGAGTAGGATTGTAGAGACAACATTAAGACAAGAGATAATACAAGACAGGAAACTGTAGTTTAGTAGAGGGAACATTAAGATAATAGCTAGTACAAGAGTAGGAAAGTAGGATAGGAGAGACAACAATAAGATAGTAGATAGTACAAGGCAGGAAAGGGTAGGATAGTGGAGAGCAGAAAAATTAAGATAGCAAATGGTACAAGACAGGGGTAGAGTAGGACAGGAGAGACAACAATAAGATAGTAGATAGAACAAAATACCAAAGAGTAACAAAGTAGAGAGACAGCACTAGGATAGCAGATAGTAGAAAAATTGGGATGGTACAGAGTGGGGTAGCAATGGTTGGTACTGAGAAATGTTTAAAGGGAAGAACAGGATAGCAGAGAATGGGGAGATGAAGAAAATAACAAAGTACAGATTTGAAGGAAAGCACAAATAATGATTGAGTATGATAGTAGTGTAGTGTAGGACTGTACTTTGGCTAGTGTAGGGCAGTTAGGATAGTGAATGACTGGAGAGTGCATATAAGTTTGGCAGTACACAGTAGGGTAGTGTTGGACAGTTATTGAGAGGATAGTGTAGGTCAGTAGAGAGTAGGTTAGTGTAGGCCAATACAGTGCAGTGTTGGAGAGTATCCAGACAGGAGAGATAGTAGGATAGATTAGGTAAGTATAGAGCAGGGTAGTAGTGTATGTATGACCGAAGAATAGTTTTGGATAGAATAGGATATTACTGAAGAGGGCAGAGTACGTCTGTACATGGTTGGGTGGTTTAAGACAGTAGAAAGTAAAGAAGAGAATGACAATGCACGGTACAGTAGGAGTGAGTGAGTGAGTGAGTGAATGTGTATTGTTTTCCGGAGCTTTTAGCAATATTCCAGCAATATCACGGCGGGGGACAACCAGAAATGGGCTTCAGACACTGTACACATGTCAGGATTCGAACCCAGGTCTTCGGGGTCACAAGCAAAAGCTTTAACCACTAGGCAACCAGACTGCCCCAGACTAGTGTAGGAAAGTATGTAGCAGAGTAGTATATGAAAGTACATAGTAGACTCGAGTAGTGTATCACATTACATGGTAGTGTAGATTAGGCTAGTACATGGTAGGGTAAGGTAGCACAGTACATACTAGAGTAGTGTAGGATAGTACACAGTACAGAAGTGTAGCACAGTAGATGGTAGTGTAGAGCACAACAGTACAAAGTACAGAAGTGTAGCACAGTAGATGGTAGTGTAGAGCACAACAGTACAAAGTACTGCAAAACAATGACTGTTAGTGAAAGAATCATATATAAACATCAACCTACTATACACCAATCTATACCTACCTGTTCCCTGCCCCTTACAGTGTTTAGAAAAAGTCCCTGGTGCCACATGAGAGACTGGAGCTGTACTCAGCCAGGAGAGCTTCCAGGTCCTCAAGAGTGTCCTGGGGCTCCTCCAGTCTCGCCTGCTTCACAGCTTGGGGCACCTCGCTGTTGTCATCTGGGCACTTTCTCTTGCGTGAGAGAAGGGACTCCTTGCTAGGCTCAGATGTGGGTTTCTTCTTTTTCCTTAAAATGAGTTTGGTAAGATACAGATATTCCACATCATATTCATCATCAGAGTTTGGCTCACATCTGTCCACTGACTTGGCAGAATTTACACTTAATGTTGCAGCAGTGACACCACCTGACTTAGGACTCTCTGGTGCTGAAACAACCTTATCCTTTACATTCTTAACAGGGACAGGGGATATCTTGCAACCTGTACTGGGCAAGACAGACTTTGGCTTTAAGTATGCACCATCAGCAGACAACAACTGTTCAGCAAAACTAATCTTAGGTGAGGCCTTAATGATACTATTTCTACCCGCAGACTTGGTGATACGGTTCCCCAGGGGTCTGCTCTGGGTTTTGATGTGCTGAGCTCCAAGAGGCTGAGGCACAAAGTAGGGCTTGCTCTCTGGCTGATGCTTGCTCATTTTCTCCTTCAGAATGCGAGGCTTTGGCTGAGGTTTTGGCCTGAACGTGCGGGGATTGCGTTTGCAGGGCTTGAGCTCGTGTTTCTGCTTTTGATGGACATTGGGTTCTGGGTTGCTTGTTGAAGGCATGGGAGGAGTTTCAACATGGGCTATAGACTGGGGATGAGGAACTGGACTGGGTGGGTCAAGTTGGGGCAGAACACAGGAGAAGGCCTAATGGATGATACAGTCATTGTATCATTTTTATATTTCATGATTATGTAAGTACAATGAAAGTATATCTCTACTATAAAAACAAGTATAATTATGTTTTGAGGTACGTTTTATAAATAATCAAAAAACAAGAATACTCCTGCATACCTCTGGTCTCATCAGCTCCAGGTCTAGCACTGAACTGGGCAGGCTGACAGGCAGCTGGCAGACAGGCATCATCCCCCTACGTCTATTGCAATGTGGTAGCTGGACTGCAGGAGGCAGGGGGGTACCAGTCACAGATGACTGACCTCCAGGCTGAAGGAGTCTTGGCTGTAAGTAACCAGCATCAAGGGAGAGGTTAACAGGATTACCAGCTGGTATCCAGATAGTGTTGTTATCTATCAGACATCTGGTCCCATCTCCCAACACCACTGCTGGCAGCCCGGGGAGCAAGCGGGTCACAGGCACTGTAACAGTGAATAGTTTCCTAAACTGCCTACATCTACAAGATAATTCGTCATTTCGTTAATAGTGAAAACCAATATCTAACTGTTCATTAGAATTATGTCTTTTGAAAACAAGTTTAGCGTGTCTGCAGGAATTCCACGAAGTCGAAAATGTTGTGTATCATGTTCACTTTTTGTTCACTTCATGTTCACTAGAAAGTAAAATTCCCTAAAATGTTCAGGTTACCAATCACCATCTAAAGTTATTGGGAAACTCTACAATATAACACACTGGAAATTCCAATTCCCAAAATGTAAATTGGTTATTGTGCAATTCTGTTATAGTAGACCTTCATACAGACAATGAAAATTGAATATGCGGTCCGGAAACATCAGCGTTTCATTGTTTTCATTGTAAACACATTAAAACAATCACATGTTGCTTTGTCACTAGGCAAAATACAAATTTCAAATACCTGTCGTAGTGGGATTCATAGTTCTCTCCACCTCTTCAAGTCGTACACACTTTTAGAGTCGTATTTTGCACGATAAAACTGTGAACACTTCCAGTAATATCTCTCAAAATGGCTGACACACAGGAAGGGCTAGCTGTTGTCATGACGCCGCTACTCTAGGTAAAACCACGCATGCGTCGACTTTATGCATAACTCGGCACTTCCGTCTGCCTTACATTGTGAATAAAGATAGATCTACATCAACACTTGGTAGCCATCTATATAAGGTTGAAGATGGAGAAGAAATGTTGTGAAATGCGAAGGTCATTCCAAGGGAAGCTACTCTAGTAGACTTTGCTACTTGACAGGAGTTACCGTGCTTGAATGAGGATTTTATGATCGCTTCAATGAATCATTAAAAAATACTTCATGTTTGCAATGAGAGTGAGTGAGTGAGTTACTTGTGGGCCACCTGTGACCCCTTTACAATGTTAAATAAAATACACGACACTACATCTGTTAAGATTTAGGCACTTCATTACCATTCTATATAGTAATTAATAAACAAATTACATGAACATATTATTTTCTCTCAGATTTTGGGTGTGTTCAAGATTGGAACTGTCACAATGGCAATTACAGGACTCAAACAGGAGTCACCCGGAAATCGTTATCTTATGCAAAATAATTTAATAGTCGGGAAGCCAATTATGTCACTGTAACATAATTAATTGACTTTCCCCTGGCAACAATGGAGGAGGAGGGGTAAAGGAAAGTCCATTGGTAGGGCGGAGGTAGGGGCAGGTGGGGAAATGGGTATTATTAGAGGACAGGTGAGGGGGGTTACATTGGTAGGCCGGGGCTAGGGGCAGGTTTCAACAAAGAAAGTAAATGCACCATCATGATACTGGATTTCTGGTTCATCATTTGATTGACTGGTTTGTTTACATGCCCCCGTGGCATGGCAAGAGTACTGCTGTGTTGGTCTCAGAAACAAGGACATACTTTCTTATGTAAATTTTGCAGGTACTACCCGTAGGGCAGGAAATGTTTACCATTTTCGTGAACACCTGGTGTCATCCATTTATAAACTTTTCATGTCTTTTTTGCCTTTACAAGCAATGGAATCTGCTTATTGCAAGGCAAGGCAAGGACGTTTGATAAATTACAGCAGTGTAAATCATACTAAAACCTCAGGTTCTGTGTTACTTTTAGTTAAAGGACGAAAAATGTAAATTGTGCAAGATAATGACATTATTTCCGTCGTGTTATATCATAAACTGGTCATAAAACCTTTTCGGATTTCATATGTTAGAAAAAGGAATTTCTTAGTTATCATATGACACATTCTCTTAATAGCTGAGAGAACGTCCCTTCAAATAAACGAGTTAAATTTATACTGTGACAATGCCACATGTACATCTATATGAGGCAAATCTGTGTCCCAAACGTGTATTACTCGTGAAGAAATATAAGATATGACAAAATATATACTTGCTATATCAATGCATGTGTCATCAGTACTCATCAGAGTGACCCACTTTTTGTGTCCAGATCATGAAACATTTACCATTCACCCATGCTTGTCTTTAGAATGTGTTAGTGTCAATGGCTGCTAGTTGTAAAAAGAGATCTATGGAGGACCAGCTGTGACATGCATATCATATCAACTTATGATCAGTGCTCATGAGAGTAACACCTTTTGGTTTCCATTTTAGAAAACCTTCACCTGTTATCTTTTCTGTCTTAGGAATGTGTTAGGTCAAATCAGCTCCTAGCTATGAATATTACTTGATGGAGGACCAGCTGTGACCTGGTTCGTTGTGTGTCATCATGGTTTGCCTGGCCCGGACTGGATTACCTTACATGCCACCACAATACAGCTGTAAGATTACCCATTTCTTCAATCACTCACCCATTGGTTTGTTTACCATAACATGTTCCATGTGTGAAACAACTGAGGCTATAAAGTATAATACCGATGTATCAAGCCTGTTGGTTTGGAAAATGATACAGGTACTCACTCACATCTTACCAAGTATGTTCCACATTTGTTTTAATCCCATCAGAGGAATCCATTCTCACCTTGACAGTCAAACTAAAGCATTTCTGAGCTTTTGAATGAGAAAATATCAAACTTCCGTCTCAGTGGACATATTGTATGTTGTCTCTTGTCACTATATTGTCTGAATATTGCCAGTGTGACGTAAACGTTTAACTCAATATCAGACACAGTAATAAAAGCAACTGCCCACATGTTCTCTTAACATCTGGTGCAAAGTATATGACAAATAATCTAAGATAAATCAAAATTTGATATTTCAGGGAGTAAAAGCATTTTCAGTCACGAGTGATGCACAAACATCTCAAAGTCATATATTTGTGGGTTTAAAGAGTGTGCCAACCCCCTTTTGGTATGCTGATGCCCATATTGCAATGTTGAAAATGATATTTCGTCTTTCTTTTCTTGCAAGGACTGACAATTCTATAATAGATTTGGCTCTTAGCTAATGAGCTTACTCATGGGCCATGCATCGTATGTGAATATACCAATTTAATTTACTTGCATCAGCTGTGAACACTGATATTACTAAGAATCACAAATGTGACATTGTATATATTGTTGCAATTTATGGTTCAAGTTAAATTGCTCTCGTCAAGCATTGTTTGTGCAACACTGAGGGTTAAAATCACAGAATATAACGGTGACCTTTCGTTGAAGATACATGCTGATACTTCATGACAATTTACAACCTTGTTCATTTACAACAGTCATACACACTGAGTGATATCACCAAGACAATGCTGTTAGCTATCTATAATTGGTTACTGAGATACCTTTTGCGATGCTTAGCAATGTACTTTCACTCAAATTGTTCCTCTACTTTAACAAACCACACAATTCAACTTCAGTTGTTAAAATAAAACATAACTACTACTTAGACTGCAAATTGATATTTTATTATGAAACCATTGTAGACATAAGTAAGAAACAAGCACATGTTTTTCAGTTACATACTAAATAAACGGCCTCCAACCTCCCCTCACAGCCGTCCCTTTCCACACTTCACATACACTTACAAAACTGTACAGTGACATGTTTCCACTGTATATTTTTCATTACTTGATAGTTGAGCGAATATGTAGATGGTTCACAGAGAAAAAAAAGGAAAGAGTAGGATTGTAGAGACAACATTAAGACAAGAGATAATACAAGACAGGAAACTGTAGTTTAGTAGAGGGAACATTAAGATAATAGCTAGTACAAGAGTAGGAAAGTAGGAAAAACATATTGATGGTTCAAAGAACAACGCTGAAGAGACTAGGATAGTAGAGAGTAGAACAGTAAGACAGTACATTGTACAAAACAGGAAGAGAAGGATATTAGAGACAACATTTAAGATATTAGATAGTTCAAGACAGGAAAGAGTAGGGTAGTAGTAGTAAATGGTAGATAGTACAAAGGTGGAGTGAATGGGATAGCAAAGAGGACTTTACGATAGTTGGCAGTACTAGGAAGGAAAGAGGATGATAGTCATGGTAGTAGAGAGAATAGAATTAGATATCAGACAGCACATGACAGGAGAGAGCAGGATAGTTGAGGTAGAAAGTAGATCGTAGATAGTACGAAGGTTGGGGAAATGGGATAGTTGAGAGGATATTAAGATAGTATGTAGTAGAAGGAAGGAAAGAGGATGATAGCAAAGCAAAAATAAATAAATAACAGACAGTACAAGGCAGGGGAGAGCAAGATAGGAGAGACAACAATAAGATAGTATATAGTACAAGGCAGGAAAGGGTAGGATAGTGGAGAGCAGAAAAATTAAGATAGCACATGGTACAAGACAGGGGTAGAGTAGCATAGGAGAGACAACAATAAGATAGTGGATAGAACAAAATACCAAAGAATAACAAAGTAGAGAGACAGCACTAGGATAGCAGATAGTAGAAAAATTGGGATGTTACAGAGTGGGGTAGCAATGGTTGGTACTGAGAAATGTTTAAAGGGAAGAACAGGATAGCAGAGAATGGGGAGATGAAGAAAATAACAAAGTACAGATTTGAAGGAAAGCACAAATAATGATTGAGTATGATAGTAGAGAAAAGAAATATATAGCCGACAGTACAAGGCACGGGAGAGTAGGATAGGAGAGACAACAATAAGATAGTAGATAGTACAAGGCAGGAATGAGGAGGATAGTAGAGAGAAGAAAATTAAGATAGCAAATAGTACAAGACAGGAGAGAGAGAGTAGGATAGGAGAGACAACAATAAGATACAAACAAAATACCTAATAGTAACAAAGTAGACAGACAGCACTAGGATAGTAGATAGTAGGAAAATGGAATAGTACAGAGTGGGGTAGCAGTGGTTGGTACTGAGAAATGTTTAAAGGGAAGAACAGGATAGCAGAGAAAGGGGAGAAGAAGAAAATAACAAAGTACAGATTTGAAGGAAAGCACAAATAATGAGTATGATAGTAGTGTAGTGTAGGACTGTACTTAGGCAAGTGTAGGGCAGTTAGGATAGTGAATGACTGGAGAGTGCATATAAGTTTGGCAGTACACAGTAGGGTAGTGTTGGACAGTTATTGAGAGGATAGTGTAGGTCAGTAGAGAGTAGGTTAGTGTAGGCCAATACAGTGCAGTGTTGGAGAGTATCCAGACAGGAGAGATAGTAGGATAGATTAGGTAAGTATAGAGTAGGGTAGTAGTGTATGTATGACCGAAGAATAGTTTTGGATAGAATAGGATATTACTGAAGAGGGCAGAGTACGTCTGTACATGGTTGGGTGGTTTAAGACAGTAGAAAGTAAAGAAGAGAATGACAATGCACGGTACAGTAGGAGTGAGTGAGTGAATGTGTATTGTTTTCCGGAGCTTTTAGCAATATTCCAGCAATATCACGGCGGGGGACAACCAGAAATGGGCTTCAGACACTGTACACATGTCAGGATTCGAACCCAGGTCTTCGGGGTCACAAGCAAAAGCTTTAACCACTAGGCTACCAGACTGCCCCAGACTAGTGTAGGAAAGTATGTAGCAGAGTAGTATATGAAAGTACATAGTAGACTCGAGTAGTGTATCACATTACATGGTAGTGTAGATTAGGCTAGTACATGGTAGGGTAAGGTAGCACAGTACATACTAGAGTAGTGTAGGATAGTACACAGTACAGAAGTGTAGCACAGTAGATGGTAGTGTAGAGCACAACAGTACAAAGTACTGCAAAACAATGACTGTTAGTGAAAGAATCATATATAAACATCAACCTACTATACACCAATCTATACCTACCTGTTCCCTGCCCCTTACAGTGTTTAGAAAAAGTCCCTGGTGCCACATGAGAGACTGGAGCTGTACTCAGCCAGGAGAGCTTCCAGGTCCTCAAGAGTGTCCGGGCGCTCCTCCAGTCTCGCCTGCTTCACAGCTTGGGACACCTCGCTGTTGTCATCTGGGCACTTCCTCTTGCGTGAGGGCAGGGACTCCTTGCTAGGCTCAGATGTGGGTTTCTTCTTTTTCCTTAAAATGAGTTTGGTAAGATACAGATATTCCACATCATATTCATCATCAGAGTTTGGCTCACATCTGTCCACTGACTTGGCAGAATTTACACTTAATGTTGCAGCAGTGACACCACCTGACTTAGGACTCTCTGGTGCTGAAACAACCTTATCCTTTACATTCTTAACAGGGACAGGGGATATCTTGCAACCTGTACTGGGCAAGACAGACTTTGGCTTTAAGTATGCACCATCAGCAGACAACAACTGTTCAGCAAAACTAATCTTAGGTGAGGCCTTAATGATACTATTTCTACCCGCAGACTTGGTGATACGGTTCCCCAGGGGTCTGCTCTGGGTTTTGATGTGCTGAGCTCCAAGAGGCTGAGGCACAAAGTAGGGCTTGCTCTCTGGCTGATGCTTGCTCACTTTCTCCTTCAGAGTGCGAGGCTTTGGCTGAGGTTTTGGCCTGAACGTGTGGGGTTTGCGTTTGCAGGGCTTGAGCTCGAGTTTCTGCTTTTGATGGACATTGGGTTCTGGGTTGCTTGTTGAAGGCATGGGAGGAGTTTCAACATGGGCTATAGACTGGGGAGGAGGAACTGGACTGGGTGGGTCAAGTTGGGGCAGAACACAGGAGAAGGCCTAATGGATGATACAGTCATTGTATCATTTTTATATTTCATGATTATGTAAGTACAATGAAAGTATATCTCTACTATAAAAACAAGTATAATTATGGTTTGAGGTACGTTTTATAAATAGTCAAAAAACAAGAATACTCCTGCATACCTCTGGTCTCATCAGCTCCAGGTCTAGCACTGAACTGGGCAGGCTGACAGGCAGCTGGCAGACAGGCATCATCCCCCTACGTCTATTGCAATGTGGTAGCTGGACTGCAGGAGGCAGGGGGGTACCAGTCACAGATGACTGACCTCCAGGCTGAAGGAGTCTTGGCTGTAAGTAACCAGCATCCAGGGAGAGGTTAACAGGATTACCAGCTGGTATCCAGATAGTGTTGTTATCTATCAGACATCTGGTCCCATCTCCCAACACCACTGTTGGCAGCCCGGGGAGCAAGCGGGTCACAGGCACTGTAACAGTGAATAGTTTCCTAAACTGCCTACAACTACAAGATAATTCGTCATTTCGTTAATAGTGAAAACCAATATCTAACTGTTCATTAGAATTATGTCTTTTGAAAACAGGTTTAGCGTGTCTGCAGGAATTCCACGAAGTCGAAAATGTTGTGTATCATGTTCACTTTTTGTGACAGTACAACTAAAAAGTAAAATTCCCTAAAATGTTCAGGTTACCAATCACCATCTAAAGTTATTGGGAAACTCTACAATATAACACACTGGAAATTCAAATTCCGAAAATGTAAATTGGTTATTGTGCAATTCTGTAATAGAGGACCTTCAAACAGACAATGAAAATTGAATATGCGGTCCGGAAACATCAGCGTTTCATTCTTTTCATTGTAAACACATTAAAACAATCACATGTTGCTTTGTCACTGGGCAAAATACAAATTTCAAATACCTGTCGTAGTGGGATTCATAGTTCTCTCCACCTCTTCAAGTCGTACACACTTTTAGAGTCGTATTTTGCACGATAAAACTGTGAACACTTCCAGTAATATCTCTCAAAATGGCTGACACACAGGAAGGGCTAGCTGTTGTCATGACGCCGCTACTCTAGGTAAAACCACGCATGCGTCGACTTATGCATAACTCGGCACTTCCGTCTGCCTTACATTGTGAATAGAGATAGATCTACATCAACACTTGGTAGCCATCTATATAAGGTTGAAGATGGAGAATAAACGTTGTGAAATGCGAAGGTCATTCCAAGGGAAGCTACTCTAGTAGACTTTGCTACTTGACAGGAGTTACCGTGCTTGAATGAGAATTTTATGATCGCTTCAATGAATCATTAAAAAATACTTCATGTTTGCAATGAGAGTGAGTGAGTGAGTTACTTGTGGGCCACCTGTGACCCCTTTACAATGTTAAATAAAATACACCGACACTACATCTGTTAAGGTTTAGGCACTTTATTACCATTCTATATAGTAATTAATAAACAAATTACATGAACATATTATTTTCTCTCAGATTTAGGGTGCGTTCAAGATTGGAAGTGTCACAATGGCTATTACAGGACTCAAACAGGAGTCACCCGGAAATCCTTATCTTATGCAAAATAATTCAATAGTAGGGAAGCCAATTATGTCACTGTAACATAATTCTTTAACTTTCGCCTGGCAACAGTGGAGGAGGAGGGGTAAAGGGAAGTCCATTGGTAGGGCGGAGGTAGGGGCAGGTAGGGAAATGGGTATTATTAGAGGAGGACAGGTGAGGGGGGTTACATTGGTAGGACGGAGGTAGAGGCAGACGGGGAAATGGAGGAGGAGAGGTGAATGGAAGTACATTGTTAGGACGGGAGTAGGGGCAGGTTGTGAAATGGGGGACATTGGAGGAGGAGAGGTGAAGGGAAGTACACTCGTAGGCCGGGGCTAGGGGCAGGTTGGGACATGGAGGAGAGATGAAGGGAAGTACATTGGTGGGTCGGAGGTAGGGGCAGGTCGGGAAGTTGAGGACATTGGAGGTTGAGAGGTGAAGGGAAGTACATTGGTGGGTCGGAGGTAGGGGCAGGTCGGGAAGTTGAGGACATCGGAGGTGGAGAGGTGAAGGGAAGTACATTGGTAGGCCGGAGGTAGGGGCAAGTTGGGAAATGGAGATCATTGAACGAGGAGAGGTGAAGGGAAGCACACTGTTAAGACGGGAATAGGACCTGGTGGGGAAATGGAGGACATCGGAGAAGACAGTAAGGGATGTAATTGGTGTGATGGATGAAGGAGCAGATGGGGGGAAAGGGGGACATGGGAGTATTTGTAGAGAAGGGAAGAGCGGTGGAAGGCCTGACGTAGGTGCAGGTTGGGAAACATAACGGGGTAGATACGTCACGGAGGGGTTGAGGGAAGTACAGTGGTTGGATGGAAGTAGGAGCAAGTGGGGAAAGCAGGAGCTGGTTGAGAAATAGGAGTCAAGGGAGCAGGAGAAGGGAAAAAAAAAAAAAAAAAAGTGGAGGGAAACAAAGGACATGAGCGAAAGAGACAGGGGAAGGGTTGGATTATAGAGGCAGAATTAAGGCATGACGAATGGGGAAATGGAAGTTATATAGGATAAGGACAGGGTAAGGGAAGTTTTGTTGGAGAACGGAGGTCGGGGCTGGTGTGGAAATTGGGACATTAGAGTAGGAGAGAGGAGTTGTATTGTAAGGGACCGAAACTGGAGGTAGAAACTGCTCGTGAATTGATGACATGGGAGTAGCCAAGGTGAAGGGAACTTTTGTGGAAATGTTGGGAAATGAGAGTCATGTGTTATAAGAGAGGATAGGTTGTAAAGTGGGAGGAAGAAGATAAGAGAAAAAATAGATAGAAATTCTAAGGTAGTTTAGCATTGTCCTCAATGGAATAGTTTAATGATTCCTCTGAAAAGCCTTGTTAACGTATTGAGACCATTTGTGAAAACTAATTTCAGATTAACATGAGAAACCTGATATGAACAATAGGTCTTGCACATTGTGAACGACCACAGACCTCTTGGAACTTGTGCAACTAACGTTGAACACTGCCACAGGTGTCTCCAGCTACATGTGATATAGCTAGGGTATATCTAATTCAAAATTACCATACATTTTTGGTTTCAACAAAGAAAGTAAATGCACCATCATGATACTGGATTTCTGGTTCATCATTTGATTGTCTGGTTTGTTTACATGCCCCCGTGGCATGGCAAGAGTACTGCTGTGTTGGTCTCGGAAACAAGGACATACTTTCTTATGTAAATTTTGCAGGTACTACCCGTAGGGTCGGAAATGTTTACCATTTTCGTGAACACCTGGTGTCATCCATTTATAAACTTTTCATGTCTTTTTTGCCTTTACAAGCAATGGAATCTGCTTATTGCAAGGCAAGGCAAGGACGTTTGATAAATTACAGCAGTGTAAAACCATACTAAATCCTCAGGTTCTGTGTTACTTTAAGTTAAAGGACGAAAAATGTAAATTGTGCAAGGTAATGACATTATGTCCGTCGTGTTATATCATAAACTGGTCAGAAAACCTTTTCGGATTTCATATGTTAGAAACAGGAATTTCTTAGTTATCATATGACACAATCTCCTTATAGCTGAGAGAACGTCCCTTCAAATAAACGAGTTAAATTTATACTGTGACAATGCCACATGTACATCTATATGAGGCAAATCTGTGTCCCAAACGTGTATTACTCGTGAAGAAATATAAGATATTACAAAATATATACTTGCTATATAAATGCATGTGTCGTCAGTACTCATCAGGGTGACCCACCTTTTGTGTCAAGATCATGAAACATTTACCATTCACCCATGCTTGTCTTTAGAATGTGTTAGTGTCAATGGCTGCTAGTTGTAAAAAGAGATCTATGGAGGACCAGCTGTGACATGCATATCATATCAACTTATGATCAGTGCTCATGAGAGTAACACCTTTTGGTTTCCATTTTAGAAAACCTTCACCTGTTACCCATTCTTGTCTTAGGAATGTGTTAGGTCAAATCAGCTCCTAGCTATGATTATTACTTGATGGAGGACCAGCTGTGACCTGGTTCGTTGTGTGTCATCATGGTTTGCCTGGCCCAGACTGGATTACCTTACATGCCACCACAATACAGCTGTAAGATTACCCATTTCTTCAATCACTCACCCATTGGTTTGTTTACCATAACATGTTCCATGTGTGTATTGCTGCATTCAGAGAAACAACTGAGGCTATAAAGTATAATACCGATGTATCAGGTCTGTTGGTTTGGAAAATGATACAGGTACTCACTCACATCTTACCAAGTGTGTTCCACATTTGTTTTACTCCCATCAGAGGAATCCATTCTCACCTTGACAGTCAAAATTAAAGCATTTCTGAGCTTTTGAATGAGAAAATATCAAACTTCCTTCTCAGTGGACATATTGTATGTTGTCTCTTGTCACTATATTGTGGCAATATTGCCAGTGTGACGTAAACGTTTAACTCAATATCAGACACAGTAATAAAAGCAACTGCCCACATGTTCTCTTAACATCTGGTGCAAAGTATATGACAATTAATCTAAGTTAAATTAAAATTTGATATTTCCGGGAGTAAAAGCATTTTCAGTCACGAGTGATGAATAAACATCTCAAAGTCATATATTTGTGGGTTTAAAGAGTGTGCCAACCCTCTTTTGGTATGCTGATGCCCATATTGCAATGTTGAAAATTATATTTCGTCTTTCTTTTCTTGCAAGGACTGACAATTCTATAATAGATTTGGCTCTTAGCTAATGAGCTTACTCATGGGCCATGCATCGTATGTGAATATACCAATTTAATTTACTTGCATCAGCTGTGAACACTGATATTACTCAAGAATCACAAATGTGACATTAATATTGTTGCAATTTATGGTTCAAGTTAAATTGCTCTCGTCAAGCATTGTTTGTGCAACACTGAGGGTTAAAATCACAGAATATAACGGTGACTTGTCGTTTAAGATACATGCTGATACTTCATGACAATTTACAACCTTGTTCATTTACAACAGTCATACACACTGAGTGACATCACCAAGACAATGCTGTTAGCTATCTATAATTGGTTACTGAGATACCTTTTGCGATGCTTAGCAATGTACTTTCACTCAAATTGTTCCTCTACTTTAACAAACCACACAATTCAACTTCAGTTGTTAAAATAAAACATAACTACTACTTAGACTGCAAAGTGATATTTTATTATGAAACCATTGTAGACACAAGTTAGAAACAGGCACGTTTTTCAGTTACATACTAAATAAAATGCCTCCAACCTCCCCTCACAGCCGTCCCTTTCCTCACTTCACATACACTTATTAAACTGTACAGTGACATGTTTCCACTGTATATTTGTCATTACTTTATAGTTGAGCGAATATTTAGATGGTTCACAGAGAAAAAAAAGGAAAGAGTAGGATTGTAGAGACAACATTAAGACAAGAGATAATACAAGACAGGAAACTGTAGTTTAGTAGAAGGAACATTAAGATAATAGCTAGTACAAGAGTAGGAAAGTAGGATAGGAGAGACAACAATAAGATAGTAGATAGTACAAGGCAGGAAAGGGTAGGATAGTGGAGAGCAGAAAAATTAAGATAGCAAATGGTACAAGACAGGGGTAGAGTAGGACAGGAGAGACAACAATAAGATAGTAGATAGAACAAAATACCAAAGAGTAACAAAGTAGAGAGACAGCACTAGGATAGCAGATAGTAGAAAAATTGGGATGGCACAGAGTGGGGTAGCAATGGTTGGTACTGAGAAATGTTTAAAGGGAAGAACAGGATAGCAGAGAATGGGGAGATGAAGAAAATAACAAAGTACAGATTTGAAGGAAAGCACAAATAATGATTGACTATGATAGTAGAGAAAAAAGATATATAGCAGACAGTACAAGGCACGGGAGAGATAGGATAGGAGAGACAGCAATAAGATAGTAGATAGTACAAGGCAGGAATGAGGAGGATAGTAGAGAGAAGAAAATTAAGATAGCAAATAGTACAAGACAGGAGAGAGAGAGTAGGATAGGAGAGACAACAATAAGATACAAACAAAATACCTAATAGTAACAAAGTAGACAGACAGCACTAGGATAGTAGATAGTAGGAAAATGGAATAGTACAGAGTGGGGTAGCAATGGTTGGTACTGAGAAATGTTTAAAGGGAAGAACAGGATAGCAGAGAATGGGGAGATGAAGAAAATAACAAAGTACAGATTTGAAGGAAAGCACAAATAATGATTGAGTATGATAGTAGAGAAAAAAGATATATAGCAGACAGTACAAGGCACGGGAGAGATAGGATAGGAGAGACAGCAATAAGATAGTAGATAGTACAAGGCAGGAAAGAGGAGGATAGTAGAGAGAAGAAAATTAAGATAGCAAATAGTACAAGACAGGAGAGAAAGAGTAGGATAGGAGAGACAACAGTAAGATACAAACAAAATACCTAATAGTAACAAAGTAGACAGACAGCACTAGGATAGTAGATAGTAGGAAAATGGAATAGTACAGAGTGGGGTAGCAGTGGTTGGTACTGAGAAATATTTAAAGGGAAGAACAGGATAGCAGAGAATGGGGAGAAGAAGAAAATAACAAAGTACAGATTTGAAGGAAAGCACAAATAATGATTGAGTATGATAGTAGTGTAGTGTAGGACTGTACTTTGGCTAGTGTAGGGCAGTTAGGATAGTGAATGACTGGAGAGTGCATATAAGTTTGGCAGTACACAGTAGGGTAGTGTTGGACAGTTATTGAGAGGATAGTGTAGGTCAGTAGAGAGTAAGTTAGTGTAGGCCAATACAGTGCAGTGTTGGAGAGTATCCAGACAGGAGAGATAGTAGGATAGATTAGGTAAGTATAGAGTAGGGTAGTAGTTTATGTATGACCGAAGAATAGTTTTGAATAGAATAGGATATGACTGAAGAGGGCAGAGTACGTCTGTACATGGTTGGGTGGTTTAAGACAGTAGAAAGTAAAGAAGAGAATGACAATGCACGGTACAGTAGGAGTGAGTGAGTGAATGTGTATTGTTTTCCGGAGCTTTTAGCAATATTCCTGCAATATCACGGCGGGGGACAACCAGAAATGGGCTTCAGACACTGTACACATGTCAGGATTCGAACCCAGGTCTTCGGGGTCACAAGCAAAAGCTTTAACCACTAGGCTACCAGACTGCCCCAGATAAGTGTAGGAAAGTATGTAGCAGAGTAGTATATGAAAGTACATAGTAGACTCGAGTAGTGTATCACATTACATGGTAGTGTTGAAGGGGCTAGTACATGGTAGGGTAATGTAGCACAGTACATACTAGAGTAGTGTAGGATAGTACACAGTACAGAAGTGTAGCACAGTAGATGGTAGTGTAGAGCACAACAGTACAAAGTACAGAAGTGTAGCACAGTAGATGGTAGTGTAGAGCACAACAGTACGAAGTACTGCAAAACAATGACTGTTAGTGAAAGAATCATATATAAACATCAACCTACTATACACTATCTATACCTACCTGTTCCCTGCCCCTTACAGTGTTTAGAAAAAGTCCCTGGTGCCACATGAGAGACTGGAGCTGTACTCAGCCAGGAGAGCTTCCAGGTCCTCAAGAGTGTCCTGGCGCTCCTCCAGTCTCGCCTGCTTCACAGCTTGGGACACCTCGCTGTTGTCATCTGGGCACTTCCTCTTGCGTGAGAGCAGGGACTCCTTGCTAGGCTCAGATGTGGGTTTCTTCTTTTTCCTTAAAATGAGTTTGGTAAGATACAGATATTCCACATCATATTCATCATCAGAGTTTGGCTCACATCTGTCCACTGACTTGGCAGAATTTACACTTAATGTTGCAGCAGTGACACCACCTGACTTAGGACTCTCTGGTGCTGAAACAACCTTATCCTTTACATTCTTAACAGGGACAGGGGATATCTTGCAACCTGTACTGGGCAAGACAGACTTTGGCTTTAAGTATGCACCATCAGCAGACAACAACTGTTCAGCAAAACTAATCTTAGGTGAAGCCTTAATGATACTATTTCTACCCGCAGACTTGGTGATACGGTTCCCCAGGGGTCTGCTCTGGGTTTTGATGTGCTGAGCTCCAAGAGGCTGAGGCACAAAGTAGGGCTTGCTCTCTGGCTGATGCTTGCTCACTTTCTCCTTCAGAGTGCGAGGCTTTGGCTGAGGTTTTGGCCTGAACGTGCGGGGCTTGCGTTTGCAGGGCTTGAGCTCGAGTTTCTGCTTTTGATGGACATTGGGTTTTGGGTTGCTTGTTGTAGGCATGGGGGGAGTTTCAACATGGGCCATTGACTGGGGATGAGGAACTGGACTGGGTGGGTCAAGTTGGGGCAGAACACAGGAGAAGGCCTAATGGGTGATACAGTCATTGTATCATTTTTATATTTCATGATTATGTAAGCACAATGAACGTATATCTCTACTATAAAAACAAGTATAATTATGTTTTGAGGTACGTTTTATAAATCATCAAAAAACAAGAAAACTCCTGCATACCTCTGGTCTCATCAGCTCCAGGTCTAGCACTGAACTGGGCAGGCTGACAGGCAGCTGGCAGACAGGCATCATCCCCCTACGTCTATTGCAATGTGGTAGCTGGACTGCAGGAGGCAGGGGGGTACCAGTCACAGATGACTGACCTCCAGGCTGAAGGAGTCTTGGCTGTAAGTAACCAGCATCCAGGGAGAGGTTAACAGGATTACCAGCTGGTATCCAGATAGTGTTGTTATCTATCAGACATCTGGTCCCATCTCCCAACACCACTGTTGGCAGCCCGGGGAGCAAGCGGGTCACAGGCACTGTAACAGTGAATAGTTTCCTAAACTGCCTACATCTACAAGATAATTCGTCATTTCGTTAATAGTGAAAACCAATATCTAACTGTTCATTAGAATTATGTCTTTTGAAAACAAGTTTAGCGTGTCTGCAGGAATTCCACGAAGTCGAAAATGTTGTGTATCATGTTCACTTTTTGTGACAGTACAACTAAAAAGTAAAATTCCCTAAAATGTTCAGGTTACCAATCACCATCTAAAGTTATTGGGAAACTCTACAATATAACACACTGGAAATTCCAATTCCGAAAATGTAAATTGGTTATTGTGCAATTCTGTTATAGTAGACCTTCAGACAGACAATGAAAATTGAATATGCGGTCTGGAAACATCAGCGTTTCATTCTTTGCATTGTAAACACATTAAAACAATCACATGTTGCTTTGTCACTGGGCAAAATACAAATTTCAAATACCTGTCGTAGTGGGATTCATAGTTCTCTCCACCTCTTCAAGTCGTACACACTTTTAGAGTCGTATTTTTCACGATAAAACTGTGAACACTTCCAGTAATATCTCTCAAAATTGCTGACACACAGGAAGGGCTAGCTGTTGTCATGACGTCGCTACTCTAGGTAAAACCACGCATGCGTCGACTTTATGCATAACTCGGCACTTCCGTCTGCCTTACATTGTGAATAAAGATAGATCTACATCAACATTTAGTAGCCATCTATATAAGGTTGAAGATGGAGAAGAAACGTTGTGAAATGCGAAGGTCATTCCAAGGGAAGCTACTCTAGTAGACTTTGCTACTTGACAGGAGTTACCGTGCTTGAATGAGGATTTTATGATCGCTTCAATGTATCATTAAACAATACTTCATGTTTGCAATGAGAGTGAGTGAGTGAGTTACTTGTGGGCCACCTGTGACCTTTACAATGTTAAATAAAATACACGACACTACATCTGTTAAGGTTTAGGCACTTCATTACCATTCTATATAGTAATTAATAAACAAATTACATGAACATATTATTTTCTCTCATATTTAGGGTGTGTTCAAGATTGGAACTGTCACAATGGCTATTACAGGACTCAAACAGGAGTCACCCTGAAATCGTTATCTTACGCAAAAAAATTCAATAGAAGGGAAGCCAATTATGTCACTGTAACATAATTCTTTAACTTTCCCCTGGCAACAATGGAGGAGGAGGGGTAAAGGGAAGTCCATTGGTAGGGCGGAGGTAGGGGCAGGTGGGGAAATGGGTATTATTAGAGGAGGACAGGTGAGGGGGGTTACATTGGTAGGACGGAGGTGGGGGCAGACGGGGAAATGGAGGAGGAGAGGTGAATGGAAATACATTGTTAGGACGGGAGTAGGGGCAGGTTGGGAAATGGGGGACATTGGAGGAGGAGAGGTGAATGAAGTACACTCGTGGGCCGGGGCTAGGGGCAGGTTGGGACATGGAGGAGAGATGAAGGGAAGTACATTGGTGGGTCGGAGGTAGGGGCAGGTGGGGAAATTGAGGACATCGGAGGTTGAGAGGTGAAGGGAAGTACATTGGTGGGTCGGAGGTAGGGACAGGTCGGGAAATTGAGGACATTGGAGGTTTAGAGGTGAAGGGAAGTACATTGGTAGGACGGAGGTAGGGGCAAGTTGGGAAATGGAGATCATTGAAGGAGGAGAGGTGAAGGGAAGCACACTTTTAAGACGGGAATAGGACCTGGTGGGGAAATGGAGGACATCGGAGGAGACAGTAAGGGATGTAATTGGTGCTATGGATGTAGGAGCAGACGGGGGGAAAGGGGGACATGGGAGTATTTGTAGAGAAGGGAAGAGCGGTGGAAGGCCTGACGTAGGTGCAGGTTGGGAAACATAACGGGGTAGATACGTCACGGAGGGGTTGAGGGAAGTACAGTGGTTGGATGGAAGTAGGAGCAAGTGGGGAAAGCAGGAGCTGGTTGAGAAATAGGAGACATGGGAGCAGGAGAAGGGAAGAAAAAGAAAAGGAAAGTGGAGGGAAACAAAGGATATGAGCGAAAGAGACAGGGGAAGGGTTGGATGATAGAGGCAGGATTAAGGCATGACGAATGGGGAAATGGAAGTTATATAGGATTAGGACAGGGTAAGGGAAGTTTTGTTGGAGAACGGAGGTCGGGGCTGGTGTGGAAATTGGGACATTAGAGTAGGAGAGAGGAGTTGTACTGTAAGGGATTGAAACTGGGGGTAGAAACTGGTCGTGAATTGATTACATGGGAGTGGCCAAGGTGAAGGGAACGATTGTGGAAATGGTGGGAAATGAGGGTCATGTGTTATGAGAGAGGATAGGTAGTAAAGTGGGAGGAAGAAGATAAGAGAAAAAATAGATGGTGTCTCCAGCTACATGTGATATAGCTAGGGTATATCTAATTCAAAATTACCATACATTCTTGGTTTCAACAAAGAAAGTAAATTCAAATAAACGAGTTAAATTTATACTGTGACAATGCCACATGTACATCTATATGAGGCAAATCTGTGTCCCAAACGTGTATTACTCGTGAAGAAATATAAGATATGACAAAATATATACTTGCTATATCAATGCATGTGTCGTCAGTACTCATCAGGGTGACCCAACTTTTGTGTCCAGATCATGAAACATTTACCATTCACACATGCTTGTCTTTAGAATGTGTTAGTGTCAGTGGCTGCTAGTTGTAAAAAGTGATTTATGGAGGACCAGCTGTGACATGCATATCATATCAACTTATGATCAGTGGTCATGAGAGTAACACCTTTTGGTTTCCATTTTAGAAAACCTTCACCTGTTACCCATTCTTTTCTTAGGAATGTGTTAGGTCAAATCAGCTCCTGGCTCTGAATATTACTTGATGGAAGACCAGCTGTGACCTGGTTCTTTGTGTGTCATCATGGTTTGCCTGGCCCAGACTGGATTACCTTACATGCCACCACAATACAGCTGTAAGATTACCCATTTCTTCAATCACTAACCCATTGGTTTGTTTACCATAACATGTTCCATGTGTGTAATGCTGCATTCAGAGAAACAACTGAGGTTATAAAGTATAATACCGATGTATCAGGTCTATTGGTTTGGAAAATGATACAGGTACTCACTCACATCTTACCAAGTGTGTTCCACATTTGTTTTAATCCCATCAGAGGAATCCATTCTCACCTTGACAGTCAAACTAAAGCATTTCTGAGCTTTTGAATGAGAAAATATCAAACTTCCGTCTCAGTGGACATATTGTATGTTGTCTCTTGTCACTATATTGTGGCAATATTGCCAGTGTGACGTAAACGTTTAACTCAATATCAGACACAGTAATAAAAGCAACTGCCCTCATGTTCTCTTAACATCTGGTGCAAAGTATATGACAAATAATCTAAGTTAAATTAAAATTTGATATTTCCGGGAGTAAAAGCATTTTCAGTCACGAGTGATGCATAAACATCTCAAAGTCATATATTTGAGGGTTTAAAGAGTGTGCCAATCCCCTTTTGGTATGCTGATGCCCATATTGCAATGTTGAACAATTATATTTCGTCTTTCTTTTCATGCAAGGACTGACAATTCTATAATAGATTTGGTTCTTAGCTAATGAGCTTATTCATGGGCTATGCATCGTATGTGAAACACCAATTTAATTTACTTGCATCAGCTGTGAACACTGATATTACTCAAGAATCACAAATGTGACATTAATATTGTTGCAATTTATGGTTCAAGTTAAATTGCTCTCGTCAAGCATTGTTTGAGCAACACAGAGGATTAAAATCACAGAATATAATGGTGGCTTTTCGTTGAAGATACATGCTGATACTTCATGACAATTTACAACCTTGTTCATTTACAACAGTCATACACACTGAGTGACATCACCAAGACAATGCTGTTAGCTATCTATAATTGGTTACTGAGATACCTTTTGCGATGCTTAGCAATGTACTTTCAATCAAATTGTTCCTCTACTTTAACAAACCACACAATTCAACTTCAGTTGTTAAAATAAAACATAACTACTACTTAGACTGCAAATTGATATTTTATTATGAAACCATTGTAGACATAAGTTAGAAACAAGCACATGTTTTTCAGTTACATACTAAATAAACGGCCTCCAACCTCCCCTCACAGCCGCCCCTTTCCACACTTCACATACACTTACAAAACTGTACAGTGACATGTTTCCACTGTATATTTTTCATTACTTGATAGTTGGGCGAATATTTAGATGGTTCACAGAGAAAAAAAAGGAAAGAGTAGGATTGTAGAGACAACATTAAGACAAGAGATAATACAAGACAGGAAACTGTAGTTTAGTAGAGGGAACATTAAGATAATAGCTAGTACAAGAGTAGGAAAGTAGGAAAAACATATTGATGGTTCAAAGAACAACGCTGAAGAGACTAGGATAGTAGAGAGTAGAACAGTAAGACAGTACATTGTACAAAACAGGAAGAGAAGGATATTAGAGACAACATTTAAGATATTAGATAGTTCAAGACAGGAAAGAGTAGGGTAGTAGTAGTAAATGGTAGATAGTACAAAGGTGGAGTGAATGGGATAGTAAAGAGGACTTTACGATAGTTGGCAGTTCTAGGAAGGAAAGAGGATGATAGTCATGGTAGTAGAGAGAATAGAATTAGATATCAGACAGCACATGACAGGAGAGAGCAGGATAGTTGAGGTAGAAAGTAGATCGTAGATAGTACGAAGGTTGGGGAAATGGGATAGTTGAGAGGATATTAAGATAGTATGTAGTAGAAGGAAGGAAAGAGGATGATAGCAAAGCAAAAATAAATAAATAACAGACAGTACAAGGCAGGGGAGAGCAAGATAGGAGAGACAACAATAAGATAGTATATAGTACAAGGCAGGAAAGGGTAGGATAGTGGAGAGCAGAAAAATTAAGATAGCACATGGTACAAGACAGGGGTAGAGTAGCATAGGAGAGACAACAATAAGATAGTAGATAGAACAAAATACCAAAGAATAACAAAGTAGAGAGACAGCACTAGGATAGCAGATAGTAGAAAAATTGGGATGTTACAGAGTGGGGTAGCAATGGTTGGTACTGAGAAATGTTTAAAGGGAAGAACAGGATAGCAGAGAATGGGGAGATGAAGAAAATAACAAAGTACAGATTTGAAGGAAAGCACAAATAATGATTGAGTATGATAGTAGAGAAAAGAAATATATAGCCGACAGTACAAGGCACGGGAGAGTAGGATAGGAGAGACAACAATAAGATAGTAGATAGTACAAGGCAGGAATGAGGAGGATAGTAGAGAGAAGAAAATTAAGATAGCAAATAGTACAAGACAGGAGAGAGAGAGTAGGATAGGAGAGACAACAATAAGATACAAACAAAATACCTAATAGTAACAAAGTAGACAGACAGCACTAGGATAGTAGATAGTAGGAAAATGGAATAGTACAGAGTGGGGTAGCAGTGGTTGGTACTGAGAAATATTTAAAGGGAAGAACAGGATAGCAGAGAAAGGGGAGAAGAAGAAAATAACAAAGTACAGATTTGAAGGAAAGCACAAATAATGAGTATGATAGTAGTGTAGTGTAGGACTGTACTTAGGCAAGTGTAGGGCAGTTAGGATAGTGAATGACTGGAGAGTGCATATAAGTTTGGCAGTACACAGTAGGGTAGTGTTGGACAGTTATTGAGAGGATAGTGTAGGTCAGTAGAGAGTAGGTTAGTGTAGGCCAATACAGTGCAGTGTTGGAGAGTATCCAGACAGGAGAGATAGTAGGATAGATTAGGTAAGTATAGAGTAGGGTAGTAGTGTATGTATGACCGAAGAATAGTTTTGGATAGAATAGGATATTACTGAAGAGGGCAGAGTACGTCTGTACATGGTTGGGTGGTTTAAGACAGTAGAAAGTAAAGAAGAGAATGACAATGCACGGTACAGTAGGAGTGAGTGAGTGAATGTGTATTGTTTTCCGGAGCTTTTAGCAATATTCCAGCAATATCACGGCGGGGGACAACCAGAAATGGGCTTCAGACACTGTACACATGTCAGGATTCGAACCCAGGTCTTCGGGGTCACAAGCAAAAGCTTTAACCACTAGGCTACCAGACCTCCCCAGACTAGTGTAGGAAAGTATGTAGCAGAGTAGTATATGAAAGTACATAGTAGACTCGAGTAGTGTATCACATTACATGGTAGTGTAGATTAGGCCAGTACATGGTAGTGTAAGGTAGCACAGTACATAGAGTAGTGTAGGATAGTACATAGTACAGAAGTGTAGCACAGTAGATGGTAGTGTAGAGCACAACAGTACAAAGTACTGCAAAAAACAATCACTGTTAGCGAAAGACATGAAAATCATGTATAAACATCAACCTACAATACACCAATCTATACCTACCTGTTCCCTGCCCCTTACAGTGTTTAGAAAAAGTCCCTGGTGCCACATGAGAGACTGGAGCTGTACTCAGCCAGGAGAGCTTCCAGGTCCTCAAGAGTGTCCTGGGGCTCCTCCAGTCTCGCCTGCTTCACAGCTTGGGGCACCTCGCTGTTGTCATCTGGGCACTTTCTCTTGCGTGAGGGCAGGGACTCCTTGCTAGGCTCAGATGTGGATTTCTTCTTTTTCCTTAAAATGAGTTTGGTAAGATACAGATATTCCACATCATATTCATCATCAGAGTTTGGCTCACATCTGTCCACTGACTTGGCAGAATGTACGCTTAATGTTGCAGCAGTGACACCACCTGACTTAGGACTCTCTGGTGCTGAAACAACCTTATCCTTTACATTCTTAACAGGGACAGGGGATGTCTTGCAGCCTGTACTGGGCAAGACAGACTTTGGCTTTAAGTAAGCACCATCAGCTGACAACAACTGTTCACCAAAACTAGGTGAGGCCTTAATGATACTATTTCTACCCGCAGACTTGGTGATACGGTTCCCCAGGGGTCTGCTCTGGGTTTTGATGTGCTGAGCTCCAAGAGGCTGAGGCACAAAGTAGGGCTTGCTCTCTGGCTGATGCTTGCTCACTTTCTCCTTCAGAATGCGAGGCTTTGGCTGAGGTTTTGGCCTGAACGTGCGGGGCTTGCATTTGCAGGGCTTGAGCTCGAGTTCCTGCTTTTGATGGACATTGGGTTTTGGGTTGCTTGTTGTAGGCATGGGAGGAGTTTCAACATGGGCCATAGACTGGGGATGAGGAACTGGACTGGGTGGGTCAAGTTGGGGCAGAACACAGGAGAAGGCCTAATGGGCGATACAGTCATTGTATCATTTTTATATTTCATGATTATGTAAGTACATTGGAAGTATATCTCTACTATAAAAACAAGTATAATTATGTTTTGAGTTACGTTTTATAAATCATCAAAAACAAACAAGAATACTCCTGCATACCTCTGGTCTCATCAGCTCCAGGTCTAGCAATGAACTGGGCAGGCTGACAGGCAGCTGGCAGACAGGCATCATCCCCCTACGTCTATTGCAATGTGGCAGCTGGACTGCAGGAGGCAGGGGGGTACCAGTCACAGATGACTGACCTCCAGGCTGAAGGAGTCTTGGCTGTAAGTAACCAGCATCCAGGGAGAGGTTAACAGGATTATTACCAGCTGGTATCCAGATAGTGTTGTTATCTATCAGACATCTGGTCCCATCTCCCAACATCACTGTTGGCAGCCCGGGGAGCAAGCGGGTCACAGGCACTGTAACAGTGAATAGTTTCCTAAACTGCCTACAACTACAAGATAATTCGTCATTTCGTTAATAGTGAAAACCAATATCTAACTGTTCATTAGAATTATGTCTTTTGAAAAGAAGTTCAGCGTGTCTGCAGGAATCCCACGAAGTCGAAAATGTTGTGTATCATGTTCACTAAAGAGTAATATTCCCTTAAATGTTCAGGTTACCAATTACCATCTAAAGTTATTGGGAAACTCTACAATATAACACACTGGAAATTCCGAAAATGTAAATTGGTTATTGTGCAATTCTGTTATAGTAGACCTTCATACAGACAATGGAAATTGAATATGCGGTCCGGAAACATCAGCGTTTCAATTTTTGCATTGTAAACACATTAAAACAATCACATGTTGCTTTGTCACTGGGCAAAATACAAATTTCAAATACCTGTCGTAGTGGGATTCATAGTTCTCTCCACCTCTTCAAGTCGTACACACTTTTAGAGTCGTATTTTGCACGATAAAACTGTGAACACTTCCAGTAATATCTCTCAAAATGGCTGACACACAGGAAGGGCTAGCTGTTGTCATGACGCCGCTACTCTAGGTAAAACCACGCATGCGTCGACTTTATGCATAACTCGACACTTCCGTCTGCCTTACATTGTGAATAAAGATAGATCTACATCAACACTTGGTAGCCATCTATATAAGGTTGAAGATGGAGAAGAAACGTTCTGAAATGCGAAGGTCATTCCAAGGGAAGCTACTCTAGTAGACTTTGCTACTTGACAGGAGTTACCGTGCTTGAATGAGGATTTTATGATCGCTTCAATGAATCATTAAAAAATAGGAGAGGTGAAGGGAAGTACATTGTTAGGACGGGAGTAGGGGCAGGTTGGGAAATGGGGGGCATTGGAGGAGGAGAGGTGTAGGAAAGCACACTGTTAAGACGGGGATAGGACCTGGTGGGGAAATGGATAACATCGGAGGAGACAGTAAGGGATGTAATTTGTGTGATTGATGTAGGAGCAGATGGGGAGAAAGGGGGACATGGGAGTATTTGTAGAGAAGGGACGAGCGGTGGAAGGCCTGACGTAGGTGCAGGTTGGGAAACATAACGGGGTAGATACGTCACGGAGGGGTTGAGGGAAGTACAGTGTTTGGATGGAAGTAGGAGCAAGTGGGGAAAGCAGGAGCTGGTTGAGAAATAGGAGACATGGGAGCAGGAGAGGGGAAGAAAAAAGAAAAGAAAGTGGAGGGAAACAAGGGACATGAGCGAAAGAGACAGGGAAAGGGTTGGATGATACAGAGGCAGGATTAAGGCATGACGAATGGGGAAATGGAAATTATATAGTAGGGCAGGGTAAGGGAAGTTTTGTTGGAGAACGGAGGTCGGGGCTGGTGTGGAAATGGGGACATTAGAGTAGGAGAGAGGAGTTGTATTGTAAGGGACCGAAACTGGAGGTAGAAACTGGTCGTGAATTGATGACATGGGAGTAGCCAAGGTGAAGGGAACTATTGTGGAAATGGTGGGAAATGAGGGTCATGTGTTATGAGAGAGGATAGGAAATAAAGTGGGAGGACGAAGATAAGAGAAAAAATAGATTGAAATTGAAATTCTGTGATAGTTTAGCATTGTCCTCAATGGAATAGTTTAATAATTCCTCTGTAAAGCCTTGTTAACGTATTGAGACCATTTGTGAAAACTAATTTCAGAATAACAGGAGAAACCTGATATGAGCAATAGGTCTTGCACATTGTGAACGACCACAGACCTCTTGGAACTTGTACAACTAACGTTGAACACTGCCACACGTGTCTCCAGCTACATGTGATATGGCTAGGGTATATCTAATTCAAAATTAGCATGACGTTCTCTGTTTCAACAAAGAAAGCAAATGCGCCAAAATGGGATTGGATTTCTGGTTCACCATTTGATTGTCTGGTTTGTTTTCATGCCCCGTGGCATGGCAGGAGTACTGCTGTGTTGTACCAGGAAACAAAGACATACTTTCTTATGTAAGTTTTGCATGTACTACCCGTAGGTTAGGAAATGTTTACCATTTTCGTGAACACCTGGTGTCATTAACTAATTTTCACCCTTCTATCCATAAACTTTTTATGTCTATTTTGCCTATACAATCAATGGAATCTGCTTCTTGCAAGGCAAGGCAAGGACGTTTAATAATTTACTGCAGTGTAAAACCATACTCAATCCTCAGGTTCTGTGTTACTTAACGTTAAAGAAATAAAAAAGGTAAATTGTGATAGGTAATGACATTATTTCCGTCATGTTATATCATAAATTGGTCATAAAACCGTTTCGGATTTCATATGTCTGAAAAGGAAGTTTCATAGTTTTCATATTTTCATATGACACATTCTCTATATAGCTGAGAGAACGGCTCTGGCAAATACATACATCTGTATCCCAATCGTGTATTGCTCGTGAAGAAATATATAAGACAAAATACATACTTGCTATATCAATGCATGTATCATCAGTGCTCATCAGAGTGACCCATCTTTTGTGTCCAGGTCATGAAACATTTACCATTCACACATGCTTGTCTTTAAAATGTGTTAGTGTCAATGGCTGCTTGTTGTAAAAAGTGATCTATGGAGGACCAGCTGTGACATGCATATTATATCAAATTATGATCAGTGCTCCTGAGAGTAACACCTTTTGGTTTCCATATTAGAAAACTTTTACCTGTCACCCATTCTTGTCTTAGGAATGTGTAGGTCAAATCAGCTCCTGGCTATCAATATTATATGATGGAGGACCAGCTGTGACATGGTTCGTTGTGTGTCATCATGGTTTATCTGGTCCAGACTGAAATACCTTACATGCCACCACAATACAGCTGTAAGATTACCCACTACTTCAATATCTCACCCATTGGTTTGTTTACCATAACATGTTCCATGTGTGTGTTGCTGCATTCAGAGAAACAACTGAGGCTATAGAAGTATAATACCGATGTATCAGGTCTATTGGTTTGGAAAATGATACAGGTACTCACTCACATCTTACAAAGTATGTTCCACATTTGTTTTAATCCCATCAGAGGAATCAATTCTCACCTTGACAGTCAAACTAAAGCATTTCTGAGCTTTTGAATGAGAAAATATCAAACTTCCGTCTCAGTGGACATATTGTATGTTGTCTCTTGTCACTATATTGTGACAATATTGCCAGTGTGACGTAAACGTTTAACTCAATGTCAGACACAACAATTAAAGGATCTTTTCTTGCAAGGAGTGACAATTTGATAATTAATTTGGCTCTAAGCTAATGAGCTTACTTGGCCATGCATTGTATGTGAAATACCAGTTTAATTTACTTGCATCAACTGTGAACACTGATATTACTCAAGAATCACAAATGTGACATTGTTGCAATTTATGGTTCAAGTTACATTGCTCTCGTCAAGCATTGTTTGTGCAACATTGTGGATCAAAATCACAGAATATAATGGTGACTTTTCGTTGAAGATACATGCTGATACAACCTTGTTCATTTATAACAGTCATACACACTGAGTGACATCACCAAGACAATGCTGTTAACTATCTATAATTGGTTACTGAGATACCTTTTGCGATGCTTAGCAATGTACTTTCAATCAAATTGTTCCTCTACTTTAACAAACCACACAATTCAACTTCAGTTGTTAAAATAAAACATAACTACTACTTAGACTGCAAAGTGGTATTTTATTATGAAACCATTGTAGACAAAAATTAGAAACAAGCACATATTTTTCAGTTACATACTAAATAAACGGCCTCCAACCTCCCCTCACAGCCGCCCCTTTCCACACTTCACATACACTTACAAAACTGTACAGTGACATGTTTCCACTGCATAATTTTCATAACTTGATAGTAGAGCGAATATTTAGATGCCCACGGTGAAAAAAAACAGGAAATAGTAGGATAGTCTAGACAACATTAAGATAAGAGATAATACAAGACAGGAAACTAGTTTAGCAGAGGGAACATTAAGATAATAGCTAGTACAAGACAGGAGAGAGTAGGATAGTAGGGGAAACATACAGATGGTTCAAAACACAACGCTGGAGAGACCAGGATAGTAGAGAGTAGAACAGTAAGACGGGAGGAAGAGAAGGGTATTAGAGACATAGATATTAAATAGTACAAGACAGGAAAGGGTAGGAAAGTGGAGGTAGATAGTTGATGGTAGATAGTACAAAGGTGGAGAGAATGGGATAGTAGGGGGACATTAAGATAGTAGGTAGCAGAAGGAAGGAAAGAGCATGATAGTAGAGAAAAGAAATGAAATAGCAGACAGTACAAGGCAGGGGAGAGTAGGATAGGCCAAACAATAAGATAGTATATGGCACAAGACAGGGAAGAGTAGGATAGCAGAGGTAGATACTGATAATAGATGGGAGATAGTAGAAAAGTGGAGAGAATTGGATAGTAGAGAGGACTTTACGATAGTAGGTAGCACTAGGAAGGAGAGGAAGATAGTCATGGTAGTAGAGAGAATAGAATTAAATATCAGACAGCACACGACAGGGTAGAGTAGGATAGTAGAGGTAGAAAGTAGATCGTAGATAGTACGAAGGTGGAGGGAATGGGATAGTAGAGAGGATATTAAGATAGTATGTAGTAGAAGGAAGGAAAGAATATGATAGTAGAGAAAAAAAATAGCAGACAGTAAAGGGCAGGGGGGAGTAGGATAGGAGAGACAACAATAGGATAGTAGGTAGAACAAAATACCAAAGAGTAACAAAGTAGAGAGAGAGCGCTAGGATAGTAGATAGTAGAACAATTCGGATAGTACAGACTGGGGTGGCAATGGTTGATACTGAGAAATGTTTAAAGGGAAGAACAGGATAGCAGAGAATGGGGAGGAGAAGAAAATAAGAAAGTACAGATGTGAAGGAAAGTACAAATAATGATTGAGTATGATAGTAGTGTAGTGTAGGACTGTACTTAGGCAAGTGTAGGGCGGTTAGGATAGTGAATGACTGGAGAGTGCATATATGTTTGGCAGTACACAGTAGGGTAGTGTTGGACAGTAATTGAGAGGATAGTGTAGGTCAGTAGAGAGTAGGTTAGTATAGGCCAATACAGTGCAGTGTAGGACAGTATCCAGACAGGAAAGATAGTAGGATAGATTAGGTAAGTATAGAGGAGGGTAGTAGTGTATGGCAGTAGAATAGTGTAGGATAGAATAGAATAGTACAGAAGAGGGCATAGTACGTCAGTGCATGGTTGGGTGGTTTAGGACAGTACAAAGTAAAGAAGAGAGTGAGTGAGTGAGTGAGTGAGTGAGTGTATGGCATTCCGGAGCTTTTAGCAATATTCCAGCAATATCACCGCGGGGGACAACCAGAAATGGGCTTCAGACACAGTACACATGTCAGGATTCGAACCCAGGTCTTCGGTGTCACAAGCAAAAGCTTTAACCACTAGGCTACCAGACTGCCCCAGACTAGTGTAAGAAAGTATGTAGCAGAGTAGTATATGAAAAAAAATAGTAGACTCGAGTAGTGTATCACATAACATGGTAGTGTTGATTAGGCCAGTACATGGTAGGGTAAGGTAGTACAGTACATAGTAGAGTAGTGTAGGATAGTACAGAGTAGGGTGGTGTATGGCAAAACATAGTATAGTTGTGTATGACAGTGCACGGTAGAGTTGTGTCAGATAGTACATAGCAGAGTAGTGTAGGATAGTACATAGTACAGAAGTGTAGCACAGTAGATGGTAGTGTAGTGCACAACAGTACAAAGTAGTACAAACACAATGACTGTTAGCGAAAGACATGAAGATCATATATAAACATCAACCTAACTATACACCAATCTATACCTACCTGTTCCCTGCCCCTTACACTGTTTAGAAAAAGTCCCTGGTCCCACGTGAGAGACTGGAGCTGTACTCAGCCAGGAGAGCTTCCAGATCCTCAAGAGTGTCCTGGGGCTCGTCCAGTCTCGCCTGCTTTACAGCTTGGGGCACCTCGCTGTTGTCATCTGGGCACTTTCTCTTGCGTGAGGGCAGGGACTCCTTGCTGGCCTCAGATGTGGATTTCTTCTTTTTCCTTAAAATGAGTTTGGTAAGATACAGATATTCCACATCATATTCATCATCAGAGTTTGGCTCACATCTGTCCACCGACTTGGCAGAATGTACGCTTAATGTTGCAGCAGTGACACCACCTGACTTAGGACTCTCTGGTGCTGAAACAACCTTATCCTTTACATTCTTAACAGGGACAGGGGATGTCTTGAAACCTGTACTGGGCAAGACAGACTTTGGCTTTAAGTAAGCACCATCAGCTGACAACAACTGTTCAGCAAAACTAATCTTAGCCTTAATGATACTATTTCTACCCGCAGACTTGGTGATACGGTTCCCCAGGGGTCTGCTCTGGGTTTTGATGTGCTGAGCTCCAAGAGGCTGAGGCACAAAGTAGGGCTTGCTCTCTGGTTGATGCTTGATCACTTTCTCCTTCAGAATGCGAGGCTTTGGCTGAGGTTTTGGCCTGAACGTGCGGGGCTTGCATTTGCAGGGCTTGAGCTCGAGTTTCTGCTTTTGATGGACATTGGGTTTTGGGTAGCTTGTTGAAGGCATGGGAGGAGTTTCAACATGGGCCATTGACTGGGGATGAGGAACTGGACTGGGTGGGTCAAGTTGGGGCAGAACACAGGAGAGGGCCTAATGGGCGATACAGTCAATGTATCATTTTTATATTTCATGATTATGTAAGTACAATGGAAGTATATTTTTACTATAAAAGTAGGTATAATTATCTTTTGGGTTACGTTTTATACATCATCAAAAAAACCAAGAATACTCCTGAATACCTCTGGTCTCATCAGCTCCAGGTCTAGCACTGAGCTGGGCAGGCTGACAGGCAGCTGGCAGACAGGCATCATCTCCCTACTTCTACTGCAAGGTGGTAGCTGGACTGCAGAAGGCAGGGGGGTACCAGTCACAGATGACTGACCTCCAGGCTGAAGGAGTCTTGGCTGTAGGTAACCAACATCCAGGGAGAGGTTAACAGGGTTACCAGCTGGTATCCAAATAGTGTTGTTATCTATCAGACATCTGGTCCCATCTCCCATCACCACTGCTGGCAACCCGGGAGGCAAGTGGGTCACAGGCACTGTAACAGTGAATAGTTTCAGCGTTAGAAATTGGCACTGGTCCTGTAGTCCCTACCAAACTGCCGAATAGTAAAGGACTAGTAGAAATTGGCCCATTTTAAGGGTTTTGCTATATGTTATCATTATTAGGACTAGTGGACAAAAACTGTTAGTTTCTAACCCTGAGTTTACTAACTGCCTACAAATTATTTCGTCATTTCGATAAGAATGATAACAAATATCTAACTGTTCATTAGATTTAAAGCTTTTGAAAAGAAGTTCAGCGTGTCTGCAGGAAGTCAACGAAGTCGAAAATGTGTATCATGTTCACTTTCATGTACAACTAAACTTTCCTAAAATATTCAGGTTACTAATCACCATCTAAAGTTATAGTGAAACACACTGGAAATTCCAATTCCGAAAATGTAAATTGGTTATTGTGCAATTCTATAATAGAAGACGTTCATACAGACAATGAAAATTGAATATGCGGTCCGGAAACATCAGCGTTTCATTCTTTGCATTGTAAACACATTAAAACAATCACATGTTGCTTTGTCACTGGGCAAAATACAAATTTCAAATACCTGTCGTAGTGGGATTCATAGTTCTCTCCACCTCTTCAAGTCGTACACACTTTTAGAGTCGTATTTTGCACGATAAAACTGTGAACACTTCCAGTGATATCTCTCAAAATGGCTGACACAGAGGAAGGGCTAACTGTTGTCATGACGCCGCTACTCTAGGCAAAACCACGCATGCGTCGACTTTATGCATAACTCGGCACTTCCATCTGCCTTACATTGTAAATATAGACAGATCTACACCAACACTTGGTAGCCATCTATATAAGGTTGAAGATGGAGAAGAAACGTTGTTAAATGCGAAGGTCATTCCAAGGGAAGCTACTCTTAAAGTTTGATACTTAAAAGGAGTTACCTTGCTTGAATGAGGATTTTATTCAAGCTTCAATCAATCATTAAAGTATACTTCATGTTTGCAATGAGAGTGAGTAAGTGGGTTACTTGTGGGCCACCTGTGCCCCCTTTGCAATGTTAAATGAAATACACCGACACTACATCTGTTAAGGTTTAGGCTGTTCATTACCTTTGTACATGTATATAGTAATTGATAAACAGATTACGTCAACGTATTACTTTCTCTCAGCTTGAGGGAATGTTCAAGATTGAAGTGTCACAATGGCTACTACAGGAATCAAGCGGGAGTCATCTGAAAATCCTTATCTTATGCAAAATAATTCAATAGAAGGGAAGCCAATGAAGTCACTGCAACATAATTCATTAACCCCTTCCCTTGGCAACAATGGTTATTATAAGAATAATTATAGCGCCAAAGCACAGTTGCTCAACAGGAATATTCAAAGTAAGAAAGATAGTGATGTAGAGCGAAATCCTTGCCATAAAGTAAGAAATGTGTAGCTGGAAATCAAACTGGTTGTATATGTATATATTTCATTCAAAGAGGACAAGGGAGTATATTGGTAAGCTGGACATTAGAGCAGGTGAAGAAGTGGGAACAAAAGTGGGGAAATGGAAGAGGAGAGGGGAAGGGAAGTACATTGGTAGGACGGAGGTAGGGGCAGGTGGGGAAATGGAAGAGGAGAGGGGAAGGGAAGTACATTGGTAGGACGGAGGTAGGGGCAGGTGGGGAAATGGAAGAGGGGAGGTGAAGGGAAGTACATTGGTAGGACGGAGGTTGGGGCAGGTGGGGAAATGGAAGAGGAGAGGGGAAGGGAAGTACATTGGTAGGACGGAGGTAGGGGCAGGTGGGGAAATGGAAGAGGAGAGGGGAAGGGAAGTACATTGGTAGGACGGAGGTAGGGGCAGGTGGGGAAATGGAAGAGGGGAGGTGAAGGGAAGTACATTGGTAGGACGGAGGTAGGGGCAGGTGGGGAAATGGAAGAGGAGAGGGGAAGGGAAGTACATTGGTAGGACGGAGGTAGGGGCAGGTGGGGAAATGGAAGAGGAGAGGTGAAGGGAAGTATATTGGTAGGACGGAGGTAGAGGCAGGTGGGGAAATGGAAGAGGAGAGGTGAAGGGAAGTACATTGGTAGGACGGAGGTTGGGGCAGGTGGGGAAATGGAAGAGGACATGCATTGGAGGAGGAGAGGTGAAGGGAAGTGAAATGGTAGGACGGAGGTTGGGGCAGGTGGGGAAATGGAAGAGGAGAGGTGAATGGAAATACATTGTAACACGGAGGTAGAGGCAGGTGGGGATGAAGGAAATTGGAGGAGACAGTAAGGGATGCAATTGGTGTGACGGATGTGGGAGCAGATGGGGGAAAAGGGGAACATGGGTGTATTTGTTGAGAAGGGAAGTGCAGTGGAAGGCCTGAATTAGGTGCAGATTGGGAAATTTAAAGGAGACGGGGGATATAGGACACAGAGAAGAGGAGGGAAGTACAGTTGTGAGATGGAGGTAGGACAAAGTGGGGAAGATAGGAGCTAGTTCAGAAATATGAGACATTAGGGCAGGAGAGGGGATTGGCATGGCAGGAGTACCGCTGTGTTGTGCCAGGAAACAAAGACATACTTTCTTATGCAAATTGTGAAGGTACTATTTGGTTCAAGGCTATTTTGCCTTTACAAGCAATGGAATCCGCTTATTCCCTGGCGGGGACGTTTAATAATTTACAGCAGTGTAAAACCATACTCAATCCTCAGTTTCTGTGTTACGTTTAGTTACAAAAATGAAAGGTAGATTGTGCTTGGGAACGACATTATTTCCATCGTGTTGTGTCATTAATTAGTCATAAAACTGTTTTGGATTTCATATGTCAGAAAAGAAGTTCCATAGTTAACTTTTCATATTTTCATAAGACAGATTCTCTTAATAGCTGAGAGAACGGCTCTAGTAAATACATGAGCTGAAATTAAACCGTCACAATGCCACGAGTAAATCTGCATGAGGCAAAACTGTGTACCAACCGTGTATTGCCCAGGAAGAAGTATATGATATGAAACAACATATTCTTGCTATATCAATGCGTGTGTCGTCAGTACTCATCAGAGTGACCCACCTTTTTGTGTCCAGATCATGAAACATTTACCATTCACCCACGCTTGTCTTCAGAATGTGTTATCCCAATTGCGTGGACCGATGCTTATGATGTCAATCACTGGATTGTCTGGTCCAGACTCGATTATTTACAGACCGCAGTAGATGAAATATTGCGGAGTGCTGAATTAAACAACAAACAAACAAACACATTTCACTTTACATCACCAACTCATCACTAAGACGGCCTGTTGATTACAGACTTCCTGAATGTCGACGCGTTATTAACCTACAGAAGAGTAAGGAATTTTCACGGGAAGTCGTTATTGGTCAGTAAATAAAAATATATGTCCCCTATATGTTCTCTACTTACATATAGGGGGTATATATTTTTATTTACTGACCAATAACAAGTTCCTGTGGGAATTATCCAAGGTGAAGGGACTGTTTCGATTTGCTTTCTGTGATCCAAACATTTTTCTAATTCATAGTTCTACTGATGTCTGAATGTTGATGGATTTCTGATGCTTATCAAGAAATTCCGTAACAAATTGCATAGATTTTACAAGCGCTTCCAAGGGAGGTCACTCTAAATATCTACATCCTGACAAGAGAGGGCGTGTGTTTGACGACAGAACATGGCGTCGAACTGTGTCAAGTAATCATGAGAAGATATTTGTAAACATGATAAGATGGTGATGAAGCATAATTGACAATGGCTCACTTCGGTAAAGATCTCGACTCCTTCAGCGCTTCAAGAACTGTGCGAATCCTGAGTTCTGAATCAGCTGAAAACTATACGGTAGGTGGGACGACGTCATGTGTTTAAAAAGTCGATGTTCATGTATTGCAACCTTTGTTTTTGTTGCAATCATTACATAAGACATTCCCACCGAACCTGTTTACTGTGGGTAGTATAGGGGCGTTTATTTGAATTTCCAAAGGTTTGATGAATATGTGTACTGTGTCCTTCTCTTTGTCGTGTGCAGTGGTCTTCGGTACTGTTCATTACCCACTGGTTATGCAGGTCACGATAACATCATGCAATAAAGTAGGAAGTGGCCTAATGAAACACTTGTGTACAAGGAGCGGACAGCACTTCGTGACCAGTACAGGAAATATCTGAAAAACAACTGAGCGCGTGGGTCAGGTTGAACAACATGCTAGTGCATAGTTTGCAGGGTTAGAAATTGGCACTAGTCCTGTAGACTACAGGACTAGTGCCAATTTCTAACCCTGTAAACCATGGTTAGAAATTGGCACTAGTGTAGTCCTGGCCAAACTGCCCAATAGTAAAGGTATCATAAGGACTAGTAGAAATTTGCCATTTTTAAGGGTTTTGCTATATCTTATCATTATAAGGACTAGTGGACTGAAACTGTTAGTTTCTACCGCTGGTTTATGGTCCAAACAGAAACATGTGATAATATCAATTTTTGCAGTATTAGAAATTGGCATTAGTCCTGTAGTCCTGTAGTTCTTGCCAAACTGCCCATAAGTTACAGTATCGTAAGGTCTAGTAGAAAATTGCCATTTTTAAGGGTTTTGCTTTATGTTATCATTATATGGACTTGTGGAGCAAAAATATTAGTTTCTACCGCTGTCTTGTGATGTTTCAATGACACATTAAAAACACAACTGATTCAAAGACTCATTGTGTCCCTGATCATTGGTGGAGAGTATTTGATCAAGGTATTTGTTCATTGTACAGTTAAACTTTAGCAATACAATGCTCATCATTTATACATGTTACATGGCTTATTTATTTTAACAATAATAATAGATTACAGTTTGTGTCATAAGCCTTTTAAAGAGATTTACAGTAAACTATAAATGTGGGATTAAATCATTTATAAAGCATATGGAAATGAATGAAAACATTTGGACTTGCAGATGATCACTCCAGCTTGATAACGTATAAGAATCTACATAAAATCATAGCTACTGGTATTTGCAATATTCCAGGAGTTGTTATGCATAAGGTTGTACGCTTTCTTGCTTACAGAAACTGATTCTCAACTTAAAAGTCTAATTTATTAAAGTCTCCCCCAAAATGAGGTTGCCAACCCCCTATTGGTACGTCTATTTAGAAGGTATTGATACTCAGCAATGTGGTATGTGGGACAAATATAAAATTGTATTTGGGGTGCAGATTCAATATTTATATGAAAAAATAATGGTGTATGCAAAAGTTTCTTTTATTTATTTACATTTTTTCCATATTTTATCAGTAGTTTTACTTGAAATCGCACCCTTTTCTCAATGCTTTTGAGATTTGTGTTGAGTAGTGTTCTGGTTTCAGGGAAGATCAGTTGAGACTTGGGGTGGAAATCTTAGATGGTATTCAGGATTCAGGGGAGGAGCAGGGTGGCACCCTAAAAGAAAATATATGAACTAGTACACACCCACACAATTGACGATTTCGGGTCTTCCATTCACCAAGAATAACAAAATCACTTCATTGGTATTTAGAGTAATGCACTGTAAACAAAACAAAATGGAGGACGTCGCTCAACTATGATGTCACAGCTACAGCTTGGCATTCAGCTGGGATTTAAATATGTAATGCACTGGTTGTTAGATCAGGGCAGTTGTTTGTTGTTTTTTAGATAAGAATGAAATCACATATGACTCTTTTTCCATGTAAATATGTACTTTGTAAGACTATTTAACATAAATGTTTTAAAAAGTTTGTTTTCAGTAGAGCTCCTGGCTACTCCTCTGAACTTGGTTCTTCACATCATTTTCAGTCAGTTTTAGTGTTTTTATATGGGACTAATATTTTACTAGACTGAACAGAATTTGACTAGACTTGGGTTTTGAACTAGTGGATAAAGTCACAGGTGGAGGTTTTCTTCATGATAAATGACGATTGATTGGTTTGGACAAACTGATTACGAGCTATGATCAGTGATGAAATCCAAATACAAGTTCAGGGGCCAATATGGCTTTTGCTTATGATTGCTTTCCTTACATTGTAATCACAACAAGGCATTAATAGACTGCTGGACCCTGTTTTCTTATAACTGTGAATACCATGAAGATCTGGGTTAGAATAGGTCTTCAGCGACCCATGCTTGCCGTAAAATGTGACTGTGCTTGTTGTAAGAGGCAACTAATGGGATCGGGTGGTCAGGCTTGCTGACTTGGTTGATGTATGTCATCATATCCCAACTGAGTAGATCGATGCTCATGACATCAATGACTTGATCGTCTGGTCCATACTCGATTATTTACAGACCACCATCATATTGCTGGAGTGTGGCGTTAAACAACAAACAAACAAACAAACAAAACAGCTTCTTTTCAGTAGTGGTTGTTGGGACATATTCCACTATATTTGGAAACAAACATTTTAGGCAGTCCATTGATAAATATGTCATTGAAAGGGCCATATGAAAACACCCATAAAATAACAGAAAATAATGGTGTTGGTATCTGGAGGTACTGCACAGGTGAGAGTGACATTGACATTCATCCACAACTAATCTTCTTGACTAATTCATTCACGATACTCTGGAAAACTGAGTCTCAGCACTTGTGGAGTTAATAAGACCAATCCCACTCATCATGATACTCTCACAAATCCATTTAGATCATTTGACAATGTATCCATGGAAACTATTTATTGTGCTTATGTTGGCCAGTTTCCCCAGTAAGTGTACAACTTGAACAGGAGGCCTTTCACAAACTTCGGACTCTCATAATGGAAGAGTTTCTCTCGCAACAAACTTTTTTTAAGTTTTGAAATTATGGATTTACTAATTGAAAAGCAAAATATTGACCAGTGATTTGGCTGAAACACTTCCATTCTTATACCGGGACTGCACTTTTTTTCACCCCCCTCGTTATTTAGCCCCTGGGCCTAAAAATGGAAAAATAAATTGCTTATAAGGCCATTGGCTTAATTTAAATATAAACATTGAATGATGTGCTGGTAAAAGTGAGTGTATTATTTTACGCCTTTGGTAGTAATGTTCCAGGCAAGGGGCTACACACATTGAACCTATGTGGGGAATTGAAACCATGCCTTTGGTGGGACGAGTGAACGCTATAACCACAAGGCTACCTAACAGCCCTTCTGAAGAATTGCATACCCGTGCTCGTGGGTTTCACCGAAGTGGTAAACGTCTGAGACCTGCATCACTTTGGGCTTTCCTCCCACATTAAGCTGACACGCCGTGATATAACTGGAATACTGTTAAAAGCGGCGTTAAACCCAACTCACTCACTCACTCTGAAGAATTGATCATATGCACTGACATCATATTTCATCTCGTGTATGTGGCATGTTAACAAACAAAGGACTTACACATCTAAAAATAGATGCTGCCATTGTTACAACATCTGCAGCTGTTGTGACAATATCTGTGTGGAACAATAGTTATTACTTGGCTGTAAATAAGTCTTGCAAATGTCACCAGTGGAGTCACCTTGCACAGACTTATTAATTCAACTGTACCAATTACTTCTGCCACTGTATCAGTAATGACTGGTAATTATACTTCTCAACAATTGATAGAGCTGCTGCAATGTTTACCCTATTACAAAACAAGTGGTCAAAATATTAATGAATCTTGTTCTTTTGTTTGATGAAATCAAACATCACTCAGTTCCATTGCAATATCAGATACCATTTGTATGACAACACTTCCAAACAATCAGTTTCATTCAACCCTAAACAGGTCACTCAGAATATGCTTCTCTAGAGTTAGGATGTATATATATTCAGCCCTCAGAGGTCTCACAGTCAAAGATTGGAAAGAGAATTCGGATGTGTGAATGTGATCTGTTACCATAGTTTCCACTGAGTATGTTGTTTTGTCTTAGGTGTCCTCAATTTTGAAGTAGCTGACAGCCCCTCCCCCAGACTGATTTCATATCACAACATAGCACTTGGATTGTTTGTTTGTTTGTTAAGTAACGCTGCACTCAGCAATATTCCATCTATATGACGGTGGTCTCTATATAATCATATCTGGACCAGACAATCCAGTGACTGATGTCATGAGCCTAATGATTTTTTTATTAAATTGCATCATAAGAGAATATAACTGGAATTTGGTATGCTTATCATCTACACATATTACATATATGCAATTTACAGATCATGTTTATTCACATGATTTTTAATGAAGTGTACACATGGACTGTGAAGGCCATGTTTGATGGGTAAGTAATAACTAACGTCATTTTGGATGATGGGATCGGGTGGTCAGGCTCGCTGACTTGGTCGATGCATGTCATCGATCCCAATTTTGTGGATCGATGCTCATGATATAATATAATCAGTCACTGGATTGTCTGGTCCAGACTTGGATTATTTACAGACCGCCTTCATATAGCTGGAATATTGCTGAGTGCGGCATTAAACAGCAAACCAACCATCCAATCAACCATACTACGTCAGTAATTCCTGTATTATGTGTAATTTGTCATGCTTTTTGGGGCTTGATGTCATCAAACTGTGGGTACTTCAAGATTATGTGCACGTTTAAACTTTGAGAAAATTATGGGACCAGGGTGCAACTTGTTTTTTTCTGGTGCTACTAGGTTTTCATGTCAACACGCACCTAGTGCAAGTTAAGTCAAGTTCCTTAAATTGAGCCTGCTGACAGTAATTTCATTGAGCTGGGGGAGAATATCAAAACTCATTGTTTGTGTGGATTATTCACGCACCCCTCTTTTCAGCTGTATTTTTTTTTTTAAAAAGCGTGCGCTATACACAGAGAATATGGTTGTCAGGGTTAGAAATTAACAGTTTTTGTCCACTAGTCCTTATAATGATAACATATAGCAAAACCCTTAAAATGGGCCAATTTCTACTAGTCCTTAGGATACCTTTAGTATTAGGCAGTTTGGTAAGGACTGCAGGACTAGTGCCAATTTCTAATGCTGGAACTTGTACAGGTAAGCATGGTTGCTGTTGTCCACAATGTGATTACAATGACTTGTACTGTCAAACAAGATATGTCTGTCTCGCATATCATTCAGGACCGCGTTTGCCCTTACACAGAGGACATGATAGAAGGAAATTATCAATGATTACAACACACTTTGCGGTGGCTTCATAAGACAGACAGCCTTCATTAGCAGCACTTGATATGTGTGTCACTGTCACATCCGATCACTGATAACACAGTCAACGACAGCATGGCTAGTGGACATGTACTTATGTTGTAAGCTGAAACCATATGGCCTTGTCAGTTGTCACCAACATCTGACACATCACCATTATCACAGGGATAAGTTTGAAAACAAAACAGCTGGGTTTTTTTAAAAATTTCACTTGAATTATCCGAAGGAATGTATATTTGCTGATGGTTTACCAGATGTTGAATCAGGGAGAAATGTTTGCTTTGTCTAATAATTTGATAAATGAATCCTGCTACAGTGTTTGATTAAAGTGAACTTTTGTGCAGCATGGAACACAGACAATGATATTACACATTGTTAGAACTTCTACAACATGACTAGTATGACCATGAGATAGAAATTGTATGATTAGAGATAGTTGTAGTTAGTCGATATGCGGAAAACTGTTACACATGAACAAACTTATGTCACGATCATGTACATGCTTATAATGCTTATTAAATAATTATATATTTTTTTTAAATTTACAAAATATTTTTCCTCAATTCTTTCTTAGCAGTTGGAACATAGTCTATCTTCTGTTCCTACATCCTAACAGGTGTACCTGATCGAGGTGTCTGTCGGACCTTACAGCTGGACTGTGAAGCACCGATACAGTGACTTTCATGATCTCCATGACAAGGTAAGAGGGAGTTGGTATGTCCACCACTGCTTGCTGTATGCTGGACAGTGACAAGGGGGCAGACATACAGGTTACAGGGGTGCAGGCGGGGCAGGGTACTTCTAGAACTATACAAGGGGGCAGACATACAGGTTACATGGGGGCAGGCAGGGCAGGGTACTTCTAGTACTATACAAGGGAGCAGACATACAGGTTACATGGGGGCAGGCGGAGCAGTTACTTCTAGAACTATACAAGGGAGCAGACATACAGGTTACATGGGGGCAGGCGGAGCAGTTACTTCTAGAACTATACAAGGGGCAGACATACAGGTTACATGGGGGCAGGCGGAGCAGTTACTTCTAGAACTATACAAGGGAGCAGACATACAGGTTACATGGGGGCAGGCGGAGCAGTTACTTCTAGAGCTATACAAGGAGCAGACATACAGGTTACATGGGGGCAGACCGGGTGGGGTACTTCTAGAACTATACAAGGAGCAGACATACAAGTTACAGAAGGGGGCAGGCGGAGCAGGGTACTTCTAGAACTATACAAGGAGCAGACATACAGGTTACATGGGGTCAGGTGGGACAGGGTACTTCTAGAACTATATAAGGGGCAGACATACAGATTACATTGGGGCAGGCGGGGTGGGGTACTTCTAGAACTATATAAGGAGCAGACATACAGGTTACAGAAGGGGGCAGGCGGGGCAGGGTACTTCTAGAACCATATAAGGGGGCAGACATACAGGTTACAGAAGGGGGCAGGCGGGGCAGGGTACTTCTAGAACTATACAAGGGAGCAGACACACAGGTTACAGGGGGCCAGGCGGGGCAGGGTACTTCTAGAACTATACAAGGGGGCAGACACACAGGTTACAGGGGGGCAGGCGGGGCAGGGTACTTCTAGAACTATACAAGGGGGCAGGCGGAGCAGGGTACCTCTAGAACTTTACAAGGGAGCAGACATACAGGTTACAGAAGGGAGCATGCGGGGCAGGGTACTTCTAGAACTATACAAGGAGCAGACATACAGGTTACAGGGGGGCAGGGTAGAACTAGAAGTAGGTGGGAGCAGACGGGGTGGGGGACACTTCTAGAACTATACAAGGAGCAGACATACAAGTTACAGAAGGGAGCAGGCGGGGCAGGGTACTTCTAGAACTATACAAGGAGCAGACATACAAGTTACAGAAGGGAGCATGCGGGGCAGGGTACTTCTAGAACTATACAAGGAGCAGACATACAGGTTACAGCCAGGTACTTCTGGCAGCATGAATAAACTATGTAGGTTTTGGTACCCATGGACTCAAGAAGATGGGAGATTTATGTATTTCTGGTTTGTTCAGACTGTTGTTGTTTCAGAGCTTAAGAGTGTTTTGCTTTTGTGTGCACTTTATGTTTGATTACAGATAAGCCTCGTTATTTGATATGAGTAATCACGTATACTTGAAGTCTTCATATTACTGGGGATGTATTAGTACAAGCACTTTGTAGCAGTCACGAGCTGAGAGTAACTATTGTTCGGTTTTATGACTGAAGTCCAATGATATTGACAAAATAATCGCGGCGGAGTGGCAAGCGGTCCAAAGCACCTGATGCTGATGTCATATGCTGCTAGTGACCTGGGCCCCATTCTACAGGTTGATGTTAGTTCTACGATCATCGTAAGTTTATGTTAAAGTATGAGAGCTATGATCGCCTTGTGGGACGAGCCTCAGGTTGTTATTCAGCCTATGGACCAACAATGTTTTCAGGTCTTTATGGTGTTGTCACTACCCCTAGTGTACAGTATATTCATCCTGTGCAGTCAAAGGAACCAACTCAGCTGGGTTAGAATTGGTCTTCAGCAACCCATGCTTCCCTTAAGAAGCGACTATTTTTTTTGTATGGTTTAACGGGATCGAGTGGTCAGGATAGCTGACTGCATCGGGATATGATGAGATTCATCAGCCTACATCGTATCCTGATTGCATAGATTCATGCTTATGATGTCAATCACTGGATTGTTTGGTCAAGATGCAATTATTTACTGACTGCTGTCATATAGCTCGAATATTGGAAAGGACAGTGTTAAACAACAAACAGACAAACAAACGATGTGATATAGTGTATTCAACTGGCTCTGTTTAAGGATGTTACGATACAGCAAGGTCACGATATGATATGTATCACAACATGCACAATGAATAGGTCATGATTACGTCTAGTCACATGGAAATTTCTTGAAGCACTAATTACGACACATTTTGCAATATTTGACTGACAAATACCTGGGAGTAATAAAAAGACAAGTAAGTAATCTGCTTTGGCAAATGTCTCATATAAAGTTAATACAGAAAAAAATCATGGTATGAAAACTCACGATGTTGCACTAATGTATTGTTTCACTCCTAGCTAGGATGTTGTGATGTCAGGAAAAAGTTCCTCATTTACGCAGTATGTAACCATAACAATCTGACTTATTTCTTTGCTTACAGCTGGTCTCAACATGTAAGCTAGACAAGAACCTGCTACCTCCCAAGAAGCTGTTTGGTAACCAGAGCGAGACGTTCATCAAGAAACGTCAGGGAGAGTTGGAGGTGTACCTCCAGACTGTGCTCTACTACCTGGCACACCGTGTGCCTCCCATCCTCGCCTTCTTCCTACACTTCAACAAATATGTAAGTCATAGTGCCCCCCATCCTCGCCTTCTTCCTACACTTCAACAAATATGTAAGTCATCGTGCCCTCTGTACTCGCCTTCTTCCTACACTTCAACAAATATTTAAGTCATCGTGCCCCCTGTCCTCGCCTTCTTCCTACTCTTCAACAAATATGTAAGTCATCGTGCCCCCTGTCCTTGCCTTCTTCCTACACTTCAACAAATACGTAAGTCATTGTGCCCCTCGTCCTTGCCTTCTTCCTATACTTCAACAAATATGTAAGTCATAGTGCCCCCGTCCTCGCCTTCTTCCTACACTTCAACAAATATGTAAGTCATTGTGCCCCCCGTCCTTGCCTTCTTCCTACACTTCAACAAATATGTAAGTCATTGTGCCCCCTGTCCTCGCCTTCTTCCTATACTTCAACAAATATGTAAGTCATTGTGCCCCCCGTCCTTGCCTTCTTCCTACACTTCAACAAATATGTAAGTCATAGTGCCCCCCGTCCTCGCCTTCTTCCTACACTTCAACAAATATGTAAGTCATTGTGCCCCCCGTCCTTGCCTTCTTCCTACACTTCAACAAATATGTAAGTCATTGTGCCCCCTGTCCTCGCCTTCTTCCTACACTTCAACAAATATGTAAGTCATTGTGCCCCCCATCCTCGCCTTCTTCCTACACTTCAACAAATATGTAAGTCATTGTGCCCCCTGTCCTCGCCTTCTTCCTACACTTCAACAAATATGTAAGTCATTGTGCCCCCCGTCCTTGCCTTCTTCCTACACTTCAACAAATATGTAAGTCATTGTGCCCCCCATCCTCGCCTTCTTCCTACACTTCAACAAATATGTAAGTCATTGTGCCCCCTGTCCTCGCCTTCTTCCTACACTTCAACAAATATGTAAGTCATTGTGCCCCCCGTCCTTGCCTTCTTCCTACACTTCAACAAATATGTAAGTCATTGTGCCCCCTGTCCTCGCCTTCTTCCTACACTTCAACAAATATGTAAGTCATTGTGCCCCCCGTCCTTGCCTTCTTCCTACACTTCAACAAATATGTAAGTCATAGTGCCCCCGTCCTTGCCTTCTTCCTACACTTCAACAAATATGTAAGTCATCTTGCCCCTGTCCTCGCCTTCTTCCTACACTTCAACAAATATGTAAGTCATTGTGCCCCCCATCCTTGCCTTCTTCCTACACTTCAACAAATATGTAAGTCATTGTGCCCCCGTCCTTGCCTTCTTCCTACACTACAACAAATATGTGTTAATCATCAGTAACATTGATGTTTTATATACTTAAAGGAGATCCATGGCATCACTCAGGCCCTTGCAGAAGAGCTCTACAACAGAGGTAGGTAACTACAATAATTGTCTTGGCTCAAGAACACCAACCTCATCTATCTATAATTCATTTTGAAAAGTCTCGACTAGAGTTGTTGTACACTGTATGTAGTGTACACATTCAAAATGACAGTTTCCCTGGCATTCAAGAATCTCATTATCATTTGACTCATCACATCATAACCCATGACATTACATTCTTATGACCTATGAGTTTATGCTGTCATATCTGTTTCACTAATGATGACTTAAGTATTATTAGTGACACTTAATTCATTTACCAAGATCCGGGTTAGATGGTCTTCAGCAACCCATGCTTGTCATAAGAAGGGACCAACGGAATGAATGGTATGGTCAGGCTCGCTGACTTGGCTGATGCATGACGTCGTATCCCAATTGGATGGATCGATGCTCATGATATCAATCACTGGACTGTCTTATCGGGACTCATTTATTTACAGACTGTTCTATTGCTGAAATATTGCTGAAATATTGCTGAGTGCCTGATTAAAGAAGAAACAAATAAACTAATTCAGTTATGATGGTACCCTTGCAGGGGAGACAATCCTGCTGTCCCATGAGATGTTCCAGATGTCGCCGCTGCAGCTCCACGCCCTGACGGAGAGGCTGAAGCTGCCTGAACCAACATGTGGTACTTTAACCATGTTAAAGAGTTATGATGCGTTTCAATAGTTACTTTGTGTCCCTACAACACAGTATGTAGCCTTCTCACATTCTTCCTGCTTCCTGGACCAACATCTATCCAAATAGCCAGCTCACTGTTGTTGAATCGTATCGTGCCCAATCACTCTGAAAGAGAGTCTACACATTTATAATTATATGTCAGATAAATATTCAGAAAATATACCATAAATAACCATGTGAACAACATATTGAGCAATTTAGGAAAAGCTTATTCAATGTGTTCAAAAAGCTCTTGAAAAACTATCTATCTAAATGCTTGTCTGTACTGTTTGTAACATTCATGTTCTGTGTAATATTATTGCATTGAAAGAAATATGTGAAATCTTATGTGAGCAATGGTAGGGCATGGTGCCTGTGGCTCTCCAATGTGCTGTGACATGCCCTCCCTTGCTTGTGCCAGGATCAGTTGTAGGGGTCTGATTTCAGGTTGGCCCTGCTTATCAGCCTTGGGTTGATCAACTCAACACCCTACACATGGGTTGATCAACTCAACACCCTACACATGGGTTTATCAACTCAACACCCTACACATGGGTTTATCAACTCAACACCCTACACATGGGTTTATCAACTCAGCACCCTACACATGTGTTTATCAACTCAACACCCTACACATGGGTTTATCAACTCTATACCCTACACATGGGTTTATCAACTCAACACCCTACACATGGGTTTATCAACTCAGCATCCTACACATGTGTTTATCAACTCAACACCCTACACATTGGTTTATCAACTCTATACCCTACACATGGGTTTATCAACTCAACACCCTACACAGGGGTTTATCAACTCTATACCCTACACATGGGTTTGTCAACTCTATACCCTACACATGGGTTTATCAACTCAATACCAAACACATGGCTTCATCAACTCAATACCCTACACATGGGTTTATCAACACAGCACCCTACACATGGGTTTATCAACTCAATTCCCTACACATGGGTTTATCAACTCAATACCAAACACATGGCTTTATCAACTCAATTCCCTACACATGGCTTTATCAACTCTATACCCTACACATGGCTTTATCAACACAGCACCCTACACATGGGTTTATTAACTCAACACCCTACACATGGCTTTATCAACTCAATACCCTACACAAGGGTTTATTAACTCAATACCCAACACATGGGTTTATCAACACAGCACCCTACACATGGGTTTATTAACTCAACACCCTACACGTGGCTTTATCAACTCAATACCATACACAAGGGTTTATTAACTCAATAGCCAACACATGGGTTTATCAACACTACACATAATCTGGACTCGTCCCAGCCCTACAAGAATGGTAGTTGTCAGGACCGCACATAACTGAATTACTAAAGCGACTGTTAACCCAACTCACTGCTGTACAGCTAACATCTCACAAACTTATATAAGCACACCTGCGTCTCACACTGACAAAAAGCTTCATCTTTCCCAAACATTAACAAGTTTTGCATTGTGCATGCTGTGGCAGCCAGATAGTTGTGTAACACTCTGAACACTGACTCCTGTACTTGCCAGCTTCAGTCAGTAGGGGCTGGTCCAGTAACACTGTCGACTGTGTATTTTCAGAAAGTGGGGATGTAAAGAAGGACATTGGCCACATCCTTGACTTCATCACAAGAATGAAGCGACTCAAAGTAAGCAGATGGGGTGGTGGTGTGTATCAACCATACTGTATGTGATGTACCAGCTTTCATGGGGGATTAGTGTCTGGACAGTTGTGTGAGATGTACCAGTTTTCATGGGGGGTTAGTGTCTGGACAGTTGTGTGAGATGTACCAGCTTTCATGGGGGGTTAGTGTCTGGACAGTTGTGTGAGATGTACCAGCTTTCAAGGGGGATTAGTGTCTGGACAGTTGTGTGAGATGTACCAGCTTTCATGGGGGATTAGTGTCTGGACAGTTGTGTGAGATGTACCAGCTTTCATGGGGGGTTAGTGTCTGGACAGTTGTATGTGATGTACCAGCTTTCATGGGGGGTTAGTGTCTGGACAGTTGTGTGTGATGTACAAGCTTTCATGGGGGATTAGTGTCTGGACAGTTGTGTGAGATGTACCAGCTTTCATGGGGATTAGTGTCTGGACAGTTGTGTGAGATGTACCAGCTTTCATGGGGATTAGTGTCTGGACAGTTGTGTGAGATGTACCAGCTTTCATGGGGATTAGTGTCTGGACAGTTGTATGTGATGTACCAGCTTTCATGGGGGGTTAGTGTCTGGACAGTTGTATGTGATGTTCCAGCTTTCATGGAGAGTTAGTATCTGAATGGTTACTAGTCCCAGCAAGTTGTATTAAAATCCCTTATGACCAGCTTGATGTCTGCTAATTGTGTGTCAGTCTTGCATGACTACCCCAATTTCACAAAGTGTCTCAGTTTTAACAAGGCGCATATCACAATGTTTAGAGTCTGAATGTTTGCTCCCATGGAATGTGTTTTATAGTCTTGAATAAGAAAATGCTTGGTTTGTGTACGTTCCCTAATTTGAATGAATGCTTTAGCAGTGTCAGAACTACGTTGATGTTTTTAATCTCAGATCTTCGTAATGTTGTATCTTTCATAAAAGCGAATGTCTTCAGAGTTTTACATATCAGAGTTACCTCCCTTCCAGATCTGTGGCAGCAAGGAGTCAGTTGGTTCCAGCAATATTGATATGAACCAGCTTACATTTGATCTCACATTGTTCAAGTCGATACAGTATTTAGAGGTGAGTCTCAGACATTGACACATACAAGCCAAGATTACTTGATATGAACAACCTCCATGGCCATGCTCCTGTTTCTAATACAGCGACATCCTCACATATATTCCATTAATGTTTGTGGAGTTTCTAGTTAGCAGATACATTTTTCATGATTGCTACAGCTTCACATGAGCATTTAGCTCTTTAAATCATTTACATTAACTGATTAATAATGTTTTTGTTTTCAGATTTTGAATTGTAGTCCAAGGAATATTGTTGGCTTAGAAACAATAAAACAGACACTCAAGGAATTCCAGCTATGCAGATCAACTAAAACAATACGAGTGGGTAACTTTTCACAAATACTTGTTGCTCCTGTGGTTTCTCTGTGTCTCCATGACCTCCTGCTTGTTGGAAGAGACGACTATGAAGGGGATTAGGGGGGCAGATTCTGTGACTCGGAGCCCCCTGGGGATCCAAGACTGGAATCGGTCCCTAGTAACCTATACTTTGAGTTAGATTTGACTAAATGGATAGGTGGAAATGTTGTGAAAGGCCTAATAAAATGCCTTTTTGTGCATTTTTAAAGCTCTAATGTTTGAATAATTATGTTTGACAAGTGATGACAATCTTATGACATCAGTGTATGGCCACTGTGACCTGCTTTCAGTGAGCAGCATTTACTTTTTTGTTGTTGTTATGTTGAAGTCTGCCAAGGGACATCGTATCTGGTTTGTATGTAGGACACTTCTTTGGAATGTTCTTGAAATGCTTGCCTCTAATATTGAAGGTCAAATTCTTTTGCAAGGTCATAAACTAAAAATGTATTATGTTTGTGATTACTTAAAAAGCGTTTGCTGAAATATAATGGAATTCTGTGCAGATTATCCTTAGGGCTGGGCACTGAATTGGTCGGCTTTTGAGTGACCTTCATTGAAGTTCCTGAGGCAGTGGACTTTCTGTTTCCAAGTTGCACCGCATGGGCATGTTTGTGATTTCATTAGGCTGGAGGGGGCACGGATGGCCCAATCATCTAAGGCACCGCAATTCGCTGTGCAGAGTTGCGTCCCCTGGACACGCCAGAAACCTATGATTGTGGGTTTGAATCCCGGTTCACCCCGATTATGTTTCTAGGTTTGTCAGCACCATACCCGTGCTCGTGGGTTTCACCAAAGTGGTAAACGTCTGAGACCTCCATCACTTCGGGCTTTCCTCCCACATCACGCCATGATATAACTGGAATAATGATAAAAGCGGCGTTAAACCCAACTCACTCACTCACTCATTAAGCTGGAAGAGCTCATAACAAAGGGAGCTTGATGCACAATTTTAAAGAATTCGGGAAAAGTTTAAGAGGGGTCTGCTTCTGTTTGTTTAATACAAACACCTTTCTAGATGTTCATGCTTTCAGTCACTTGTTTGTGTGAGATGGACTCACTTGCAGGCTGCCATGATGTGGCTGGAATATTGCTGGCTGCAGAGTTGAACGTTTTCTCGTGCATTTATATTTGTGTTATTGATCCAGGTAATGGGAATGTGTGATGAACTAATGTTGTAGTCTCTAGTCTGTTTCCCCAAGGTGATTACAAGTCAAATAGGTTTCCAGTGCTCAAAAAACTGAGAGATTCCAAGAATTTCTTTGCTTGTGGTGTCTTATTTGTTATTTGTAGTGTCAAGGCATTTGGATATTATGATGTTCACCTTTGAGGAAATTATACATGTGGAGACATGTGTTAATTGCAGGAATTCCTCCTTCAAGACATTCCAGCCTGGCGCGGGGAGGATGGCACTCTGCTGGTGTCGTACTGGGAGCTAGTGGAGGAGGCCGACATGAGCCACAACTTCATTGTTGACATCGACGACAGTGTGGTGAGTAGGAGTTGAACCAGGATCTGCTTATTTGGGGTTCAATCCCAGACTTACCTGACTTGGATGTTTCACAGGGTGCGATTTCCCATTGACTAGACTGCATTGGTCCTGGTTAAAATCAGCTAATGCAGCCTAAGTTTATAATCAGACATCCCTGAGTGCAACTGGTAAAATATTGAGGCTCATGTTGTGAATCATTGGATTGTCTGGTACAGACTTGATCATTTACAGACAGCCGTCATATAGCTGGAATATTGCTGAGTGCTGCGTTAAACAACAAACAAACAAACAACGACTAACAGTATCGTGTGGTCAGGCTCGCTGACTTGGTTGATGCATGTCATCGTATCCCATTTGCGAGGATCGATGCCCATCACATCAATCACTGGATTGTCTGGTCCAGACTTGAATATTTACAGACTGCCGTCATATAGCTGGAATATTGCTGAGTGCAGCGTTATAACTACAAACAATCAATCCACACTGATGATGTTGCAGCAACTGATGCCGAAGGTGGAGCATCTGGATCTCAGTCACAACCAGCTGACAAGCATCCAGCATCTACAGTGGCTCAGCCACCTCACCTTCCTCGACATCTCCCACAACAACATCCACAACCTCGACTCCCTGCACACCAAGCTGGGCAACCTGAAGACCCTCAAGCTGGCTGGCAACAAGCTTGGGAGCCTGCAGGGTAGGCAGTTGTAGGACATCGTAGGAACAGAAGAGCAGGGCCAACTTGCACAAAGCTACCGTAGCGCTATGACGATCGTAACTCACATACTTTAACATAGAGTTACAATAGTCATAGCGCTAAGAGGTCTTTGTGCAAGTAGCCCTTGGGGTCATTCAGCTGGGAGAAAGGGTTGTCAGTGTTCGAAATTTAGCATGAAAGTCAAGGGGTCCGTGTCATGTCCCTAATGTTACAAGGTAAATATTTTGGCATTCATAGATTCAAGTAATAGGAGAAGATCTGGAGCACCCCTGGATCCCCCTTCATTGTGAACACTGGTTATAGTAAAGGATTAACAGTGTTTGTTTAATGCAGCAAGTGTTGAATAGGTTGTATGTTTACACCTCTGAAACTTAAGCTATTATTTTACAGTTATTGGCATGTGTGTTCTCATGTTACAGTTATTGGAATAAGTGTTCTCATGTTACAGTTATTGGAATATGTGTTCTTATTTTACAGTAACTGGAATATGTGTTCTCATTTTACAGGATTTTCAAAGTTGTTTAGCCTGGAGATTCTTGATGTAAGCAACAATGAAATTGGACAGGTAAGACATTGCTTCCTAAACAAGTCATTATGGACCATATACTGTAACAAGCGCTCCTATTGCTTAGTGGATGAACATTTACCAATCAGTTTGCAAATCTGCTTAAAGAATATTTTCATAAGGTTATACAAGAGCTAGAAATGGTGGATGGTCTGAAAAATAGTGCATTTTGGTTGAAAGAAATTGTTTGGCACCTCCTTTGTGAGAATGGATGAGGACAAATAATTTATTGTTTGGTCCCTTATCTTTATACAACTACATGTGCAGTTGGAGCAGCCTAGCACCACTAGTGCAGTTGGAGTGGTTCAACCAGTTGAGATGTGTATCATTGCACTTCATTACTCTGTGATACTCTTGACCACTGATGTTAAGCCTGTTTGTGGTTTGCCCAGCTGACAGCAAGTTAGCAAGTGTGGTAACAAAGACCTTATGATGTTGTCTCCAGGTGTCTGATGTTAAGCCTATCGGTGGCCTGCCATGTTTGGAAAACCTGCTGTTGACTGGCAACCCAGTGACCATCGTGCTGGACTACCGGACCAAGGTCCTTGAGGTGTTTGGGGACCGGGTCAATGAGGTAGGTACAGGATGACATAACAAATACTCTTAGTCTTAATGATAATAGTGCTTGACATGGGACGTGACGTCCCAAGATATCAGTACATGACATGACTATGTGACGTCCATGACATCAGTACATGACATTGCTATACATGACAACCCATGACATCAGTAAACGACATGACTATGTGACGTTTCATGACATCAGTACATGACATGGCTGCACATGACATCCCATGACATCAATAAATGACATGACTATGTGACAACCCATGACATCAGTACATGACATGGCTATACATGACAACCCATGACATCAGTAAATGACATGACTACATGACGTCCCATGACATCAGTACATGACGTAGCTATACGTGACAACCCATGACATCAGTAAATGACATGACTATGTGACAACCCATGACATCAGTAAATGACATGACTATGTGAGATCCCATGACATCAGTACATGACATAGCTATACATGACAACCCATGACATTATGTGCAGGTGGTGCTGGACAAGCAGAAGCCGAGCCAGAAGGAGCTGGACACTGTGGCTGTGTTGCAGGCTCTCCAGAAGGCCCGCGACAACAAGGACAAGGTGAAGAGACTCACCCCTAAAAAGGTCAGTAAGCTTGCCGACACGCTGGAATACATGGGGATGAGGCTGGTGAAGGGCTGCAAGCATGTTGGAGTTATTCCCCTTGGAAGCATGTGGGAGTTATTCCCCTTTATTCTGCTTGTATGGCTGGTTGTCAATACTTGGCATTCATGATCCTGAATAGAATGCTAAAAACACGTCTTTACATGATGCATCAGTTCCAATTAACTTGGACAATTCTTTAAAACTTCAAATATTTTATTAATGTTTAAATTGGGTATCAAATCAGGTTATTACCATTTGAATTTTGCATAACCATTTCCCTATGTTTGTAGCCTTTACTTGCAATTATTGTGACCCTATACAGTGACCAGGTTGAGCTCACAAGCAGGAATTATTATGATGATGCATGAAATTTCTGGCAAACAATAAGCCACCTACTGTAAATTATCACCTACACTAACATACCAGTCTGCCTGGACTCTGTTCTGTTTGTCCAGCTCTCGATTCTGCAGCGGTAACAACATCCACATTAAAGAAACATTTTTTATCTGCTTTTATACTGAACATGAACATTTCAACTCTTGATGTTCAGTCAGACCATTCTGTTTTCTTTTTTGTTTTATAGACAAGCCTATCCTAAATTTTGTAAAATGGTCAAATATGTTTGATGAATTTATTTTTTTTATATAATATTCAATTTTGCTTAAATTTTTATGTCTGGTGTTTTTTGATAATTAACATCAAATAAATCATGAAACTTTTTTATAGTAAGTATTTCTTAAACCCCGGTCTGTTGATATTGTGACCACAACCAGGTGAAACTAGAAAAGAAACAGGTCTTGCCTATCGACAGGATAAGTTTTGAGTCACTGCTTGAGACTTGGGTTGTTTTTGCTTAACTTCTCACACCTCCCTGTGAATATGCTAACAAATGGATTGTATGCTTCCTAGACGGCCTCCAGTGCAAGTTTAACAGACTCTGAATACAGTAGGACTCCCCCCAACCTGTCGGGGGAAGCCAGAAATGGCACCACTTCCCCATCCTCAGGTAATCAAGTATGTATCTCACCCTCCTCTGTACACTGCATGCTAGCTTTGGGAGCCTTGACAGAATGACTGCGCTGTCACAAACTGCTATCAGCTTTCTTTTGTGTTATGTAGAGAGTACACTTCAGAGGTATGGTGTTCTGTTTTATCCCCTTTCACATACTAACAACGGTATGCTTATCCACCATAAGCTGTAGGGTAGGTACCCTTAGTGTGCATCGATCATGTTTAGATCGCATCACAGGTCAAATGTGTGAAAAAGAAGTTTTGAGGGAGGGGTGGGGGGCCTTTGGAACAAAATGATTTGAATATTGCAAAATTGACGAAACCATACTGACACCTTTACAAATTTTCACTTTCTAAATGGCATTGTGTATTCATAGCTTTCAGCCATTGGAGCCTTGCCAATTTACAGAGGGGTACACAAAGTATGTGATCTAGACTACCAGTTGTTGGACATTCATTTTTTTGGAAGCCTCGGTGGCTGAGTGGGTTAGATCGCTGACTTTGTGTGCTGGTGATTAGGTGCCTCACTCTGGCAGTGTGGGGTTGAATCCTGGACAGGACTCAACCCAAACAAGTACAAGAATCTGTACTTTACTAAGAAAGTGTTGTCCCAAATATAACATTTGTTACATTTGACCACTTTCTAAATGCATTGTGTGTTCACATACCGACACGATTGAGATATGAATTCCTCGACCACAGTGATGAAGTGACCCTAATGGCTACTACTTGGACGGAGAGTTGTATGATGGTGGTGGACAACTCTGATGTGTAGCCTGGCTGTGTTAGTGTGTGATCACACCCTGATCAGAGGCTCTTACTATCGACCACTGGCTTCCCTAGACAAGCCTACATTTTGAAGGTGGCATATATGGTTAAAATCTCCTTCACTCACTCACTCAGTATTCCTACATTGGACGAGGAACTTCTTTTGGATGAGACATTTAACGCAGTTGACATTTTCCTCCACTGACAGCATGAATGGGTATTTAACACTGAATTACTTGGATCCCCACCGGTAGACAAAACCAAGGATACCTGATCTACCTCCTGGGGCTCAGTGGTCTGAGACACTGTGCTATGTAGAATGCAGCCCTAGATTTGCAGTGGGCATGATCGGCACCTTGCCTATACTTATGGGTAAATGGTAAATACATCTCAACATCACTGTGGGCTTTGCTCCCCCACCAAGCTGACGTGCCAGGGTGTTTCTGGAGGCAAAATATTGTGCTTATATGAGTACATAAATATGAATGGATAATTTGAACTATGAATCCTGTTGGATGCAAGAAAGTTTGACGGTTTGAATCTTTGTACTTATCAAACCCCCTTGAAGATCAGAGTTAGAGTTGGTCTTCAGCAACTCGTTCTCATCATGATGTGACTAATGGTCCGAATGCACCATTATTCAACAAACAGGACTTATCAAAATTGTAGATAGATGTATCTTTTCTGGTACGAAAGACACTAACAAGTTCAAGATGTCAGATTTTCTTCAGTATCAGAATTCGAGAGCAAACAGGCGTAAGATTTCTCAGCATGTGCAAAGTGATGACTTGAAAAAAAATCTCACTTATCAAGACATTAAGGTTGCAAGGATCACTCACACACTGACTCGGACATTGACAGACTCACTCGCTCATTGTGTAAGGCACTCACTGACTCACAAACTGACTCACAAACTGACTCACTCACTGACTCACTATCAATATCACTCTATGTATCTGCTACTCACTCTGGCACTCACTCACTCTGGCACTCACTCACTGACTTACTCAGTGACTTATAGCTCAACACTCGATCAATCTGGCAGTCAGTCACACTGGAATTCCCTCACTCACACAGGTATGTCTCTCTCACTCTAGCACTCACTCAGGAATTCTTTCACTCACACAGGTGTGTCTCACTCACACAGGTATGTTTCACTCACACAGGTATGTCTCACTCACTCTAGCACTCACACTGGAATTCTTTCACTCACACAGGTATGTCTCACTCACTCTAGCACTTACTCAGGAATTCTTTCACTCACACAGGTGTGTCTCACTCACACAGGTATGTTTCACTCACACAGGTATGTCTCACTCACTCTAGCTCTCACACTGGAATTCTTTCACTCACACAGGTATGTCTCACTCACTCTAGCACACACTCAGGAATTCTTTCACTCACACAGGTATGTCTCACTCACACAGGTATGTCTCACTCACTCTAGCACTCACTCAGGAATTCTTTCACTCACACAGGTATGTCTCACTCACTCTAGCACTCACTCAGGAATTCTTTCACTCACACAGGTATGTCTCACTCACTCTAGCACTCACACTGGAATTCTTTCACTCACACAAGTATGTCTCACTCACTCTAGCACTCACCCTGATATTGTCTCACTCACACTGGTACTCACTCTGGCACTCAATTACCCTGGCATTCACATACTTCTCTGCTCACTCACTCACTCACTCACTCACTCACTCACTCACTCACTCACTCACTCACTCACTCGATCTATAAGGCACACAAACAGGTCTAGTTTGACATAGTTTTTATACATTTATATACAAATATAGTTTTCGCTGAATTGTGAGAATCAGATTGTGATTTAGTGGTAAGATTGTAGGAATGAATAGACATAATTATGTCGCAAAGAACCATGCTCCACTCGGCCGAAATGATTTCAAGACATAGAGGTCAGTGGTAGCCACTCGTTTATTGGTGCATCTATTGACACGGACCTGTCTGATGCCATGTGACATGACATGTAAGATCCAATCTGTCATATATTAGTCCCCAATTGGAGCTTTGAGAGGATATGTATAACATTGTGCCACCCTTCAGTACTGTCACATGTGCAAATGTTAGCTTTCAAAAATATATTTCTTTATATTTTACTTCTTTCCTTTAGCATTTCTGATATCTTCATCATGAACCAAAAATGTAATTTTTTAAGTTATCCTGTGTTATTTCTTAATGCATTTTACTGCTTTCTTTTGACTAAAACAAAGCTGTGTGAGGTCCAGCCTAAAAAAACGTTTGTTCCAACCTGTTCTGAGGCAGACCCCCCACAGTGCCCATGTGACCATGGAAGTGCTGACATCACGTTTCTGCACATCACTGTTGTGTTTGAACTTTGTTCAAGCTATCTGCTGACATCCTTTGTGTTGTTGTATATTCTACTTCTGATTTATATCCTTCCAAGGTCTTGTTACTTCATGTCTTGCCATTAATTTGTACCATTGAATTAATAAGTTGCATTTGCAAGTGGCTGTTAGTCACAGTAAATATCATGCACATTGTTGTTCCAATCAGCCATTTTGAATTCTTTGAATTCTCGTGTGTCAGTGTCATTTATGCTTTTTGCTTGGTAATTGCTTTTATATTGTATTACCTACGCTTACCTGTGGGTATTAAAATGTGTTTTACTTTTATAGTGTGTAATTTTACCCTTTAACCGTAAAGTTTGGGTTTAAATTGCATGTATTTCTCTTTGTTATTTTGTACACATTATGATTACAGCCTCTGCTTAATTGGCATATTTATGCCCCATTGCATTAAGTGCCTAGGGATCCTCACCCCTTGTGTTTGGATTGCCCCGATCCCAGTGCAGTAGCTGATAAGTGTAGCTCTTGCTCTCCCCTCTCTCCTACAGCCTTCAAAAAGTACCTGAGGGTACTGAAAAAGAGCCGTACGCAGCAGGCAGGCAGACAACCTAAGATATCTGACTCCCAAGAGAATCCTTCAACTGCTTGTCAACAATTGAGCATTTACCTACTCCTGATGACTATACAGACGCATCCAATGAGAGGACGATAGACACTTCCATGACCACCCAGGTGCTGGCGCCACCCTTGGCGCCGCCAACCTCCGCGATGACAGCTCTTACCCAGGCTCATCACCTTTCTTCAGCGCCTCTGAGCAGCTACACGGCACCCACAGCACCTACAGATGTCTCTCCAGTAAGCGCCGCCTCATCCTTTACGGGCACCATACATTGACTCGTCCTGAATGCAGATATTTATGTAGTCCATGTTCCAGCAGACGATGGCCCTGCAGCTGATGCCTACATCCCTCTGACTTCCCAGATGACAATGCTTGCCCAAGGTTTTAGCTACTGTCAGCATCTCTGAGCATCTACATGGTGCTTCAGGGATTTGATCTGCCATCTGGTTTCCCATCTGCAGAGATGCCCTTCCAGCATGTGCCGCCTGAGCCTTTACAGGCGCCCTCGGCCTCAGCCTTTACAGACACTTCCACGGAGAGGACGATAGTACTCTCATAGAATATTTCATGTGCCTTCATGTAGACATGATATGTAGCAAAACTTGAAGACCATCACATTCATGATCGATTGGACATTTGACAGATTTGTAAAATGCTACCAGGTATCTCTCAGGATCATCGTTCACAGGACATGACCAGACGTCATGTATTCAACACAGAACTCGGAAACATCTAAAGTTGGCTTTTCAACTTTACAGTCTTGTAGATATCCTGACCTAAATGGGCTACCGGTACTTCAACAGCCGCTTACACTTTGCCAGTGGCAAATGCTCCTGGGGCTGCTCACGATGACACAGGATCTGACATCAAGAGGACGCCTCTGGCTGCACCCAATTGGACCTCAAACCTCATCTCCTCTGGTGGACGGTGTAGTCAAATGTCTAAGGAGGAATCTCTACAGGGTTGGGGCACTCATCCGGAGGTCAAGACAACCTCAGGTCTGTTGTCCGATGATCAGCGCACAGTGCATATAAACAAGTTGGAATTGGAAGCGCTCATTCTGATGGTATGCCACTGGCGAAACCATCTCCAGAACGCTAAGTTCGCCATATCCACAGACAATATCACTATGGTTTGGTGTCTGCGCAACCAGTGGACTCTATGATCACATGTGGCGTTCCTTTGATTCCTTTACCAAGGAGAAATATCAGGATCCCACTTGAGGGTCCCATCAGTTCATGGCTGAATTACTTATGTTCCTGCACAGCAGACAGCACCTTGGTCTGTGCTGGGACTTCATTGCCAAGAATCAACTCTCAGGACAACCTGACAGGTCCTTCGCCATCCCACCACTCTCCTCGATAGTTGGTGCTGAAGATGAGATGGAACTCCCACTGTGCCCAGTTCGTGCACTTGGGGTATGTATCTAAAACTCAATGTGGTGCCCAGAAATGTCTCCAGGACATCCACAACAGAAGTCAGTCATATCGCATTATCCTTATGGTTATGCACAGTCATCCTTCAGGCTTATGAGGCCATTGGCCATGATCCTCTGAGGACCTACAGCCCTCATGAGATCCAGGGGGTCGCTTCTATGAAGGCTTCCTTCAGCAATTGCTCCATCAGATCCAGCCTGTTAGGATGTTTCTGGAGATCTTTGCAAGCCATTACTTGACGGACACAGCCTTGGAAAGCATCAGAGGCATACACAGTTTTGGCCCTCTGATTGCTGCTCAGCAGATCACACATCCCAGATGACATTGAAATTCTCCAGTTGTCCAGAGCTGGCCTTTTCCAACTCTCACAGTGTTTCTCATGCCAGGTCGGGAGGTTTCTATGCTACAAGCATTGGCTCGGTAAATCAGTCTTAGACTTATGCTGTCTTTTACCTGGGCCTTCCTACATTCGTCATACGCTCGACCATCCTCTGGCAGGAATGTTCCCCTTGTTTCTGATCATCGTAAATGATGTTATGATGGTTACATGGACCTTTGACGAGGTTTTTTCTGAAGAACTAGAACAAAAGTTGGTCTTAACATTATTTTTGTGGTTACGCACAGTCATCCTTCAGGCTCTAGAGACCCTCACGACATCCGAGTGTTTGCCACCACCATTGCTCTCCACAGCAACAGCTCCATCAGATCCATCATGGAAGGATGCTTTTAGAAATGAGACAGCCGCTATATGCGGGATGTGGCCTTGGAGGACGTTGTGGGCGTTGACAGTTTTGGTCCCATGGTGGTCACCCAACAGGTCTCCAACCCCAAACAACATTAATTTTTCCAGGGTCCGGAGCTGGCCTTCCAAACTCACTGGTGTTCATTTTTCACCCCAGACATGAAGGCGTACATGCGGCAAGCATTAGCTTTGAATGGTGACATGATTCAGTTCATCGCATGAATGCTGTGATGGTTATCTGGACTTTTTAACAAGGGTTTCTTGAACATCACATCTGATGTTATGACCCTCCTCCGTTTCCCTCTGATAAAGATACATTAAAGAGTAATGAAGGATAAGTATTTTAGTAAAATCTAAATGTTTTTTACATTCATTTAAATATCCTGCATTAAGACATCGAAAGTGGCCCAACTGTTGCAGAGCAGCCTCCCCACAATGTCTTCATCTTGCAGTAATGTGCAGATACGTGACCTCAGCACTTCCATGGGCACTGTGGAAGGTGTGCCTCACAACAGGTTGGAACAAATTCTTTTCAGCTGGACCTCACACAGCTTTGTTTTTCTGTCAAAAGAAAGCAGTCAATGTGGTATTGCAGGATTAGTATACAAATTTAAAAAATATTTAGATTTTACTAATGTAAAATTTCTGTTTCCTTTTTCAGTAGATCTAAGACATGGCAGCACACAAGCATTATCTGGATCCCCTCTGTGTTCATCTTATAATGGGTTCAGCAGCAGCCCCTTCTTTAGGCCAGAACATACTGGGCTTAGTAGCAGCCCTTTGTCAAGAACGGAACGGGCTGGTCTTAGTAGCAGCCCCTTGTCAAGAACAGAACAGGCTGGTCTTAGTAGCAGCCCAATGTTCAGGTCTGAACTAAGTAGCAGTTCCGTCACGGGACCAGCACATCCCAGGCCAGTTAGCAGCCCTGTAACAAGAGCTGAACAGGCAGGGCTGACTCACAGCTCCCTCACCGGACCAGCACATCCCGGGCCCATAAGCAGCCATGTCACAAGACCTGAAGATGCTGGGCAAAGTAGCAGTCCGTCATCTAGGCCAGAAGAGATGGGGATGAGGAACAGTCCTCCTATGGACCTCTCCAGCAGCAGCCCCCCTACAAGATTAGCACAGATGGGGATCAGCAGATATGAGCAGATTGATGGCCTCACCACCTTCACACAGCAGGTTGATCACCAATTTCATCATAAGTTTGTTAGTTTTGTTTGTTGTTTATTTTGGCCCTCAGCAATATTCCAGCTGTATGGCGGCGGTTTGTAAGTAAAGAGTCTGGGCCAGACAGTCCAGTATTTGACATCATGAACACCGATCTACGCAATTGGGATACGATGACATGCATCAACCATGTGAGTGAGTCTGACTACCAGATCCCGTTAGTCGCTTCTTATGACAAGAATGAGTTGCTGAAGTTAAGTTCGAACCCAGATCTTCACAGGTTTTGTGCTTTAAGAACAGGAAAGAACAATTTAAGTTCTGATAATTTTTTCTGGAATCACTAATGTCATTGTCACTCATGGACCCTCTGTATGTAAAAACTACTTGTATCAAAAGGTTAAGGAGCCATTTAGGCTAAAAAAAGCATCATGACGACACTTATTAATACTGTTTGACTATCTCTTTATCATTATTTTCCAGGAACCCACCTTGTCTTCCCCTGATATGGCACAGCTGAGTACAGTCACGACAGCTGCAGATACAAAACACTTCATAAACACAGCTGACAATGATAAACAACCAGCTGACAATGATAAACAGCCAGCTGACAATGATAAACAGCCAGCTGACAATGATAAACAGCCAGCTGACAATGATAAACAACCAGATGACAATGATAAACAGCCAGCTGACAATGATAAACAACCAGCTGACAATGATAAACAACCAGCTGACAATGTTAAACAACCAGTTAACAATGATAAACAACCAGCTGACAATGATAAACAGCCAGCTGACAATGATAAACAGCCAGCTGACAATGATAAACAACCAGCTGACAATGTTAAACAACCAGTTAACAATGATAAACAACCAGCTGACAATGATAAACAACCAGCTGACAATGACATTCAACCAGCTGACAATGATATACAGCCAACAGACAAGGCACCAGGAGAGAGGCTGTTCACAATTGGCAGCGGGGAATCTGGGGATAAAAGCATCCAGCCTCCCTCTGACAAAACGTAGGTAATAGCATTATCCTTTCACTGACATTGTTGAAGTGTTGGGCAGCACATGCACACCAATCTGCAGACACATGAAAGACACACACCTCTGCAAGACCTACTGTATTGGAAGGGAATCCTTAAACATTGTTTCCATTGTAACAAATGTTATATTTGGGATAACGCTTTCTTAGGAAAGTACAGATTCTCGTACTTTTTGGGGTTGAGTCCCAAAGTCCCTGACTTTGTTGTCGGACATACATTTTTGTGGAAGCCTCGGTGGCTGAGTGGGTTAGATCGCTGACTTTGTGTGCTGGCGATTAGTGGCCTCACTCTGGCAAGTGTGAGTTCGAATCCTGGATGGGACTCAACCCAAAAAAGTACGAGAATCTTTACTTTACGAAGAAAGTGATATCCGAAATATAACATTTGTTACATTTGACCACTTTCTAAATGGCATTGTGTATTCATTGTTTCCATTGTATGGTGTGAGCAGCCACATATCTGCAGATTAAGGCAGTTTTCGCGTTTACCGATAATTACCAGTTTTACCAATTAGACTTGGACCGATAATTCATGTGACTGCCAACTCCCTGTGGACCGGCAAATAGAGTACCTTATAAATCTTTATTGTTGAACAAAACATCGGCGATAAACATATAAGTATATTTTTTCTAAATAAATCAGCTTGTCTGTCACCATCAGGGTTTCCCCTGGTCAATTATAGGAAATAACATTTTGCCTTGCTTCGAGGTTAATTATCTATTTTTAGCGACTTAGTAACGTAATATTAAACAAAAGGAGAAATTTGTGACTGGACTTTGTGTGAATGACGTGTAGATCTAACTAAGTTACTTCAGAGATAACATCATTACATTAAACATGATGTTGATGGAATTAAAACCAGGTAATTTTCATACCTTTTTTAAAAAAATAGTAGCGACTAATTTTTAGAGTTGCCAGTCCACCAGGACTGGCAGTTTCAAAAGACAGCGGGAACACTGATTAAGGGTGTCCTGGAAATGTATAGCTTGAACAGTTTAGTATGGATGCATCAGGGCCCTGTTCCACAACAGGGTGGGAGTTGCGATCGTCTTAGCATTTCGACTGCTTTGTGGAACGGGACACTGTGATAACAGATAATTTTTCCTTGGTGCGAATGTCATAGGAGGAATATATTATTGAAACCCCATTAACCTGGCCGGCAATCTCATTAAAATCAGACCTTAGTTCTTGCTACCGCTAAACAAAGATCTGAAGACATCCAATTAGGGGTCACGTCAGAATGACCTTATATCTGACTAATCAGAGCTTTGCTTACCAGATTAAGAAAGTGACACTCAGAGTGTGATTTCTAATCATGCAACCTCGATAAGGTTAACACGGGGTATTCTGAACGATAGTTACGGGTTAAACGACAGAATTCATACAGTCTAGACCATCTATTAGCCATTCCAGAATGTTCTTTTGTTCAGGTTTCAAATTTGTAATCGGGAACAAAATATGTTTCGAAGCGTAGTCGCCAATTTGAAATTAGTGCCGTAAAGCACGAGAAAGGTCCCTTCTGATTGGTCAATCCATTGGCCGATCAAAGTTTGTGCAAGGTCAGTCAGACATGACCCGTAATGGGATGTCCTCAGATCTTTGTTTAGCGGAAGCGAGAACTAAGATTTGATTTTAATGAGATTGATCTGGCTGGTTTCGTTGCAGTAAAACCATCAGAACTATCATGATATCCGTCCGAAAGGCCCAGGTCACTATTGCAGGTGTGATTAGCAGAGTCATCTTTTCTTTGAGTGCCTGTAATAAGTGTTTGCAGTTGTAGATATTTGGTTTCTAAATCTTATTCAAGCTTTTGTTGCAAGATGAATGAGTTTTGCTCTAGTTCTGTTATTAAACTCTACTGTGTAGAGTTGAATCCCTTTAATGTTTTGTTTGTTTGTTGTTTAATGCCGCACTCAGCAATATTCTATCTATATGACGTCAGTCTGTAAATAATCGAGTCTGGACCAAACAATCCAGTGATTGACATCATGAGCATCGATCCACGCAATTGGATGACATGTATCAACCAAGTCAGTGAGCCTGATCACCCGATCCTGTTAGTCACCTCTTATGACAAGCATAGTCGCCTTTTGCAAGCATGGCTGCTCTTAGATGTGCAAGGATCTGTAGTGTGTGGGTTTGAAGCTCAGATTTACCCTGAGTGTGATGCTTGTTTGGCACCTATGCTCAACGGTCTGACCAAACTTATCTACACTGTGCCTCCCTGTGACGTTACTCCTATATTAACATGATGAAGCTGACAGTCTGTGATTATACACGGATAAAGAGAGAGATGGGTGCAAACTCTCTCATTATGAAGCATGCTAAACATGTATAAATCTAGGCAACAAACTGTAAACAGAGAAAACAAGTTTTGCTGATAATGCAGCTACCAAACAGCTACCAAACATAGATTATTTTTTAATTGTTTGCATGTAGGATGCATCCCTTGTTTTCCAAAAAGCTTGATCTGTGGTTTGTGATTTACTTAATCACTGCAATATGATGTTAAATGCACCTCACCTCACCTCACCTCACACCTCACCTACTCTGAAAGATAGTTAACATGTCTGTTGTGTTGTTTGTTTTCTTATCTAGCAGCAAGTCAACTGTGATCAACTATGCAGATCTTCCATCTGGAGCAAACACAGAGTTCCGGAACTGGCTGCAGAAGCACCTGATTGGAGGAGGAAGTCCATCAAGGGAGAGCACTCAGGAGAACATATTGGACATCCTGTGGTGTAATGCTGTGCAATACTCTAATCCGACTGTGTTTTTCTCTTGCTGTGCTGTGTTGACTAAGAGTAAGATTTTCATTGAGAGACTGACAGACCTTGACTCAGGGTTGCCCGGTGTGCCTGACTTTGAACCCTTCTACATCCTCCCTATGTGCAATATCCAGCAGATTGTTCTGGGTTGTTGTCTGGCTTATGTGAAACTTGAGGAATCCTTTGTTGGGAAGATGGGCACCTTCATTCTGATAGGGCTGGACCCTTCAGTCTTGAAAACATTTGTAGAGTCTTTCAAATTAAACTGTGAAAGTCTGAAAAGTTTGAATGCTCCAGAGATCTTAGATTTGTCATGTGATTCTGATATTTCTCGTCAAATTTTCAATATGGAAGACAAATTTGGTTCTTCCTCTGATCGCATTGTTTATTCCTGTGTTGTTATAGCCAAACCTTCCCACACAAGATGCTTGCTTGTACTGTCAGAGAACAGAGTTTACCTGATAGACATTGACTGTATCTACTGGCCGCTGCCCTCCTTTGAGGCAGAGTCTGAGGAGATGCTTCAGATTGGGGTGATGCAGAACCACCCAATAACAGATAGAATCAGCAACATCAGCATGTACAGTGCAGTGAGTAAAGTTAAAACTTCGAAGTCACAGATGAGAGAAACGAATGTCAGATTTGCTGAATTTGGCTTGTCTATGATTTTCCATGAGACTGCAGGACCCAAACTGTTTGATGTTCTCTTCCCTTCCACCTCCTCGCGGGATTTTTACCTTGACAGACTGACAAACCTTCGGGCAGAGCACGCCCACCGGATGTCACCCACACTACGAGAAGAACCCGAGGGAGGGAATGAACTTGTGCATCCCCCAGACCCACAGAGAATTGCTAAGCTGCCGACAGCAAGCTCCTTACCATCCAGTTTTGACATAAGCAAATATTATGTGTCCAAGACACACACCAGTGTAAAAACTTTACCTCCTGAGATTAAGATTGAAACATCCCACCCACCTGAACCTGTTACAAGTGATAACCTTGTGCACTATGCTTCAGTGAAGAAGCACACTACAAAAGAGGCTATTTATTCACCTGTAGACTTGAATATCGGTGAAATAGATTCGCTAGTGATGGCCTACCTCAGTGGTGAGCTAGAATGCCATCTGAAGATGTGTATCAGGGATTACAAGCTGATTCATTCTCTCCCCACAAAGCTGAAACCGTTTGCTCTAATGGATGGAAGAGACTTGGCAACATTCTTCCACACTGTCATAGCAGGGAAGACTTCCCCAGATCGGGGAGGTCTCATGGAAGAGCTGCACCACGTTCTCTGGACAAATGTTGTACCTTACAGCAACCCAAAGATGGAGATCCCAACGCTGGTCATGCTCAGCACAAGGGGGATTTACTTTGTGTCAGACTCATCACTCCAGTCCAAGTCAAGTTCACGACCTCCCTGGATGACCCATGCCAGACACCAGTCAGACTCAGCTTTTGCCTGGAAGACCGATGTGGGCAAAGAGGGTTCAGATAGGAGCGTTCACAAGATAAAGAAACGAGGCTCAATCAAACCGTACTGTGTGTTGAAGTACTCAGACCTCCAGCAGGTTAATGTGGGTTTGTTTGACCAGTGTATTAGGCTGACGGGTCAAGATGCACACTCTGTGTTTACCCTGGCCATCAGGGAGAGTGTTGCCACTGGCAACTTCCTCCAGAGTATGAACGGAGTTCTCTCCCTCCTGGCCACATCCCCCATGGTTGACAAGGACAAGCAGGACCTTGAACAGGATTTCTACAAGGCATTCACCAAAAGGACCAAGTCCACCATCGAAGGCCTGGAATACACTCACCCCAGTCAAGTGCGCTTCTGCTACCCAGGAGAAGATGCAATCGAAGACATTCTGTATCTTGTCAAGGAGAAGGTTCTGCCGAACAACAGCAAACAGTCATTGTGGATGTACATTTTGGGTTATGTGGTTCCAGAGGAGTTCTTGACAGGATCGACAGATCATATTGTGGCAAGGACAATAATTTTGAGTAGTACCCACATCTGCTTGGCAGAAGAGGATATTGTGACGTACCCCCTGCCTGACTTTGTGAGAGGTCTGCCTGAAAATCCACAACATCTGATTGTTGAGTCTCGTAAAATTGAAAACTTGAAGAGGGTTGTTCTGTACAGCAATTCAGGGAACGTGATCCAGTTGATATTCAGTGATGAGAAGGAGGAGTTGGTGGTTGATGCGTCACTCGACTACTTCAGTGAGGAGACTATGAACAAGGGAAGAGAACCCCGCCCAGAGTTCTGTGTGCGACTCTTTATTCAGAGTCCAAGTGAGAAGGAGAAGTTTCTACAGCTGTTGGAGAAACACTGGAAGGAACTCAACCCTGAAGTGGGCAGGATTCTGGACATAATTAATGAGTGATCTTATTGTGTTAAGTACCATCATAGATATATGTGACACCCTGTTGCTGTTCCAGCATGTGCCGGTGGGGAAGCCTTGTGAGGTAGCTTTGTGGGTAAAGTATTACTCATATACTGTAAATCATGAATTTAATGCAAGCAGGAAATTAATTTGAAAAATGTGACCGTAAGTAGCTCACATTTATAAGATGCCTCATATTTATTCTGAATTTAGCCATCCAAATTTGCCATCCAAACTCTGATTACTAGTTGTCTTGATGCCAGAAAACTCATAATATAAACAAAAGAGCATTTACACATGAGACTTTATTCAATCAATTCAATTCAGTTCAAGAATAACATAACATTCAAAAGCCCATTATAATACAAGCACTGAAGTGCTTTGCGATTTCTACTAATTATAAGATGTCAACAACTTTGATAACGTCCCGCTCACTGAAGCTTGTCAGACAGTCCAGATTGGTGCAACCCACGAAAGACAACTTGAATGAGTTGTTCCTGTGTTATTGCTTACTTAAACAAACATGTGCAGCTTTGAAGTATAGTGTGTTGTTTGAAGGATGCTTGTGTGATGTGAGATGATGAAGTGTTCACCCTAATAGCAATGAGCAGTGTGTTTTGGATGTATGCTTCTGTTTAATATTAAAAATCACAAGTAGGGTGTGTCACATTTATTGAGGAACACATTTTTGTTTTGGTACTCGAGCCAGCATTATTATCATTATGCGTTGATTTCATGATTTACAGTATCAGAAATAGTGCTAAAAGAAGCAATAAGCCATACTCACTAACTCATTCACTCACTGTTCCAACACCAGTTCATAGATTGCAACAGGCCAAGGATTACATTACAGCTCCCTGGCTGTAGCCAATTAAATTTGGTTTCAAAATTCCAACATAAGTATCAGGATATATTATTTTCAAAAGCTGCAGCATTCTCTGTGTTTTATATAGAGATATAAGGTTCACTTGAAAGGGGAGCTATATTTGATGTGCGGTCCTAGTCTAGACCAACTTGATGCTTCACATCAATCTAGAACTTGACGTTTAATGTAATGACGTAGTGTCTCGGCACCAACTTCCAGACCGTTCCTGGAACTAAGCGCCAGACTATGGAGTCCTTCTTTAAGCCGAAGGCTGTGCCCAGGACTATCAGGAAGATGTGATGACATCCATTCTGTACCAAATGATTTGAATCTATCAGCCCAAACTTGTCTTTCGGCATTGTTTTCCATGTATTTTGTCTGACAAAGGAATTATAATGAACTGAGACTGTTATTTGCAGACTGAGGCTTATGCTCACTGACATGTTGAAATTTCAACCTGGTGGAAAGCTCAGTATGACCTCAGTTCTATATAACAATGGGTTTTGTTGAACAAAGCATTTTCTCAACATGGAGGACGGGAGTGGGATTTACGTGAGTTGAGTCGCCCGAGATACTTATTCAGAATGAAAGACGGAAGAGGAACCTGTTTATTCCTTGTGATGCGTAGTGCTTTCTTGTAGGGGATGACACAGCTGATGGGTGCGATGATGAATGTGTTCTGTATAATATCAATTCATGGAAACTTACTTTGAATGTTCAACTATCATGTGAGGAAAGAATGGTTTGTATGATATTGGATCATGATCCTATTTATTGACTATAACTGGGGCCTAGCGTGCTAATGAACCTTGAATATTTATTATGTCATGATCAGGTCAGCTTGTTTGTATGGGAAGAACATTGATGTTAAGAACACTTCTGTTCATTGACAGCATGTTTATATAGACAGAGCATCCATAACAAGTATGTGCCTGTTCACTAAGAGCTTGTTTACATGGGTAGGGCACAGACATAAAGAACACTTCTGTTCTGTTAATGGCATTTTTCAGCTCCGTAAATGGTGTGAGGGGCTTGATTTGTTAAATCGAAATGTAGATGTTTCATTTTGTGAATAATGACGTGTTGTTTTGTTATGTTGATTGTTTGTATTTTGATAGTTTGTATTTAAGGAAACTATTCAATACTTAACCATGAGACTATTGTAAATATAACAAACATATTGCCTTCTTATAAATGTACATGTTGTCTAGGAATTAGTACTGTTACCATGGTTACACATTCCAGCATCAGGGAAATACTGTTCAAGCAGGGAGTAAGTTGTCAAAGATGAAGTAGTTCAGGGCCCCGTTCCACGAAGACATTGTGGCCAAGATGTTCGTAAGTACCATACTTTAACATAGACTTATGAAAGTCACTTTCTTGGATTATTTGGTGGAACTGGGCCAGAACAATAAGCATAATAGGTAATGAAGTCTACACTATATGATGTTTACCTTACTGTAATAGAAGTCAGACATTAGTCAGTTGGATGTGTCCTGCCATTAGCAAGCTACGAGGGCAGGCTTACCAAGTTATGAAGTATCACTGATGTTATGAGGCTTTATCCTGGCCTCACAGTCAGGACACCCTGTGGGAATTGTGGGGTAGAATAGGGGCTCAATTTGCCATGCTTGCTGTAAGTGTGACGACCAGTGGCTGCAGTGTATGATATGGCCGATGACGACCAGTGGCTACAGTATTTGACATGACTGATGACAACCAATGGCTACAGAGTGTGACATGACTGATGATGACCAATGGCTACAGTGTGTGACATGACTGATGACGACCAGTGGCTACAGTATGTGACATGACTGATGACGACCAGTGGCTACAGTGTGTGACATGACTGATGACGACCAGTGGCTACAGTATGTGACATGACTGATGACGACCAGTGGCTACAGTGTGTGACATGACTGATGACGACCAGTGGCTACAGTGTGTGACATGACTGATGACGACCAATGACTACAGTGTGTGACATGACAGATGGCGACCAGTGGCTACAGTGTGTGACATGACTGATGACGACCAATGGCTACAGTGTGTGACATGACTGATGACGACCAATGGCTACAGTGTGCGACATGACTGATGATGACCAGTGGCTACAGTGTGTGACATGACTGATGATGACCAGTGGCTACAGTATGTGACATGACTGATGATGACCAGTGGCTGCAGTGTGCGACATGACTGATGATGACCAGTGGCTACAGTATGTGACATGACTGATGATGACCAGTGGCTACAGTGTGCGACATGACTGATGATGACCAGTGGCTACAGTATGTGACATGACAGATGACGACCAGTGGCTACAGTATGTGACATGACTGATGATGACCAGTGGCTGCAGTGTGCGACATGACTGATGATGACCAGTGGCTACAGTATGTGACATGACTGATGATGACCAGTGGCTGCAGTGTGCGACATGACTGATGATGACCAGTGGCTACAATGTGTGACATGACAGATGACGACCAGTGGCTACAGTGTGTGACATGACTGATGATGACCAATGGCTACAGTGTGCGACATGACTGATGATGACCAGTGGCTGCAGTGTGTGACATGACTGATGATGACCAGTGGCTACAGTATGTGACATGACTGATGACGACCAGTGGCTACAGTATGTGACATGACTGATGACAACCAATGACTACAGTGTGCGACATGACTGATGATGACCAGTGGCTACAGTATGTGACATGACTGATGACGACCAATGACTACAGTGTGTGACATGACTGATGACGACCAGTGGCTACAGTATGTGACATGACTGATGACGACCAGTGACTACAGTGTGTGACATGACTGATGACGACCAGTGGCTACAGTGTGTGACATGACTGATGACGACCAATGACTACAGTGTGTGACATGACAGATGGCGACCAGTGGCTACAGTGTGTGACATGACTGATGACGACCAATGGCTACAGTGTGTGACATGACTGATGACGACCAATGGCTACAGTATGTGACATGACTGATGATGACCAGTGGCTGCAGTGTGTGACATGACTGATGACGACCAGTGGCTACAGTATGTGACATGACTGATGACGACCAGTGGCTACAGTATGTGACATGACTGATGACAACCAATGACTACAGTGTGCGACATGACTGATGATGACCAGTGGCTACAGTATGTGACATGACTGATGACGACCAATGACTACAGTGTGTGACATGACTGATGACGACCAGTGGCTACAGTATGTGACATGACTGATGACGACCAGTGACTACAGTGTGTGACATGACTGATGACGACCAGTGGCTACAGTGTGTGACATGACTGATGACGACCAATGACTACAGTGTGTGACATGACTGATGACGACCAATGGCTACAGTGTGCGACATGACTGATGACGACCAATGGCTACAGTGTGTGACATGACTGATGACGACCAGTGGCTACAGTGTGTGACATGACTGATGACGACCAGTGGCTACAGTGTGTGACATGACTGATGACGACCAATGGCTACAGTGTGCGACATGGCTTATGATGGGGTATCCTGATCCATGCGCATAAGTGCTCATGTTATTGGCCACTGGTTTGCCTGGTCCAATTATATACAGTATCCTATGTTATGGCTGGAATATTGCTGTGTGGCACCTTGAGATTCTTCAACAGAGTAGAAGTTGACAACCTCTATCACTCTGACTTACCTATCGCATCACGCTAGCACATCATGATAATCCCCAAAACACTGTTCAAAGCACACTTAAACCCAACTCACTCCTACTGACTGAAACATTAAACATGTCCTCTCCCATTTAGGGATATAGAATATAAGCATACTTTCATTCAAACTGTTTTTCTTTTAAAAGAAATCATGTTTGAAAGCATTAGAGTATGCTGGTCCATACAAGCAAAAACATAATCTCAGCTTAAAATAACAAGTGTACATGTGTCATCATATGTCATTACTGAATAAATACCAATTAGAATTCATGTTTTGTTATGAAAATATGTTCTCTTATTTTTGAAGAGGTCAGCAAGCCCATTTAATTTAATTTGTGTTACGAAATAATCTGCACAATGGATGCTATCTTTTGTTAATGGTCCCCGGTGGACTAAAAAAAATACAGTTCAAAGTTATGTCCATTTATTGTGTCAGGATCTGCAGACAATCCTATATTTTTCCCAGATTATGATCCTTGGTCTGTCAGCACCATATCCATGCTTGTGGATTTCATCACTGGGTCCATTATGGCTTTCGTTCAGAAGGCATACAGTGATATATAAGTGAAAAACTTTTCGAACTGGTGTTACAGCCAATTAGGTCACTCACCCCAGTATTTAAGAGTGACCCCTGTGATAATACTGAATACTGTGAATATGGTGGTATACCCCTCATGACTCTTAATATAGATGCCAAAGGTGGACATTATTCAAAGTTTGTTTATTATTTAATTTTGTTTTTCAGTTAGTACTCTCACGAAGGTTAAACACTCTCATTTTCTGTAACACAATGGACATGTATAGTGTGTTACTTGTTCCTCCAGCACTCCAATACCTACCCCTGCTCTGACATCAACCAGAGGAGTGTACTCTTTATGCTGTATCTCAATCTCATTAAAATCAGGTCTTAGTTCTTGCTGTCGCTAAACAATTTCGCGTCAGCGAGAACTTAGATCTGATTTTAATGAGATTGCACTATATCTACACAGCTACCCTACACTGTAAATTAACACTTTTTATGTGGAGCTGTGTCTACTCTTTACACTGTGTCTACACAGTTACACTACACTACACTGTGTAAATTAACACACTGTATGTAGAGCTTTGTCTGTACTCTTTTCAATGTATGTACACAGCTACACTATACTGTGTAAATTGACACTTTGTATGTAGAGCTGTCTGTACTCTTTACAGTGTATCTACACAGCTACACTACACTGTGTAAATTGACACTTTGTATGTAGAACTGTGTCTGTACTCTGTACACTGTATCTACCCAGCTACACTACACTGTGTAAATTGACACTTTGTATGTAGAGCTGTGTCTGTACTCTTTACACTGTATCTACCCAGCTACACTACACTGTGTAAATTGACACTTTGTATTTAGAGCTGTGTCTGTACTCTTTACAGTGTATCTACACAGCTACACTACACTGTGTAAATTGACACTTTGTATTTAGAGCTGTGTCTGTACTCTTTACAGTGTATCTACACAGCTACACTACACTGTGTAAATTGACACTTTGTACACTGTATGTACACTATTTGTCGGTTCTATTTCCAGTCCACCATTTGCAGTTTCTTTGCTCTACACACAGCATCTTTACGTGTTACATTGTGTCACATCTTTGTATGCAGGACTGTGTCTTTATGCCATACACGTTTTCCAGTCGTAGTTTCTTATCACTGTACATGTAAAGTACCCATGCTTGCCGTAAAAAGCGACTATGTTTGTCGTATGAGGCGACTTACTGGAATGGTTGATGAGTGTCATTGTATCCCAATTACGAGGACCGATGCTCATGATATCAAATCATTGGATTGTCTGGTCCAGACTTGATTATTTACTGACCGCCGTCATATAGCTGGAATATTGCCGCTTGCGGCGTTAAAAAACAAACAATACAATAAGACAATGTAAAGTGTCTGTGTACAGGTTACACTTCTAATTCAGAATGTAAAGGTGTGTCTATACTCTGTATGTAACACTGTAGCATTATTTGTGCACACTGTAACTGTAACACAGCAACATACTGTAGGAGTATCATGTAGGTGGACTAAGTCCCATATCTCTCCAAGGTGATAACAAACTGATATGGTCACCCTAGAAAACGTAGACTGCAACGATGGCACTTAATAAGTAAATGGGGGCGGTCGGGTAGCCTAGTGGTTAAAGTTTTCGCTCGTCACGCCAAAGACCTGGGTTTGATTCCCGACATGGGTACAATGTGTGAGTACAATGTGTGAAGCCCATTGCTAGTGTTCCCCGCCGTTATGTTGCTGGAATATTGCTAAAAGCTAAAAGCTCACTCACACTCACTCACTAATAGTGAGTGAGTATGGTTTTTTCCGCCGCTTTTAGCAATATTCCAGAAATATCACGGCGGGGGACACCAGAAATGGGCTTCACACATTGTACCCATGTCGGGAATCGAACCCGGGTCTTCAGCGTGACGAGTGAACACTTTAACCACTAGGCTACCCGACCGCCCCTGATCTAATAAGTAAATGACATCATGTGCAGAGGCGAATACCAAACACTACCATTCTGAGACTAATCCATGAAATCAACAATTAAGACATGCTGCCTTGACTAATACCATCATTGTCACCTCATGTATTAATTATAACCGATAAAATATTTTCATTTGTGGTAGCCTCACTCATGAAAATATAGGTGTTGTTTTTTACTCTTTCACTGGATGAAATAAGTTTGGTATTTGGCAAGACGAGATGAATGTTAGTTATTTATGTAACACATACATGTACATTTATGTATATATTTACACATCTTCCCGAGGCAAGTGAGTTAACTGACTATAAAAGTTGCAAGGGTGGAAACTGGACTTTTAAAGTCAGTAAGATGATATTTACACTGTATTTGCAACTTTGGCATTTTTAAATAATACTAAATACATTTGTTTACACAAAGTAAGTCATTTCATTAAAGTTCACAATCGGTACATGTACCCTTTTCACATACCCTACTATGTACACATTATACTCTACCTGTACGCTGTTGTACGCCCACCTTCCAGACAGTGCACGAGCGAAGTCCATGGACCGTTGAGAGTGAACATGCTATGTGTGTGCTGCGAGGAGTCCCACTGAACAATGACCATGTACTCAATTCTTGTATCATTCTTCATCTTTTGTATCATATTGTTTCATAATAATATATTATTTACCTTGCAAGTAAAATCATGTCGAAGCAAGGATGTCTCGTTATGTTGTTAGTAGCTCAAGTGAAGTTTGTTTGTTTGTTTGTTATTTAACGCCACACTCAGCAATAATCCACATGTATGATGGCAGTCTGTTGTTATGTGTCAATTCCCAAATTTAAACAGTATGTTAATCCAGAAATCTGTACATAAAAGAATTTAGTGTGAAAACAACATACAACCAACAATCAATAATTGTATTACAAAATCAACAACGTTTACAAATCAATACAAATAATTTAATAACTACCCAGCAATTACAATGGTCATACACAATAGAGTGGTAGTATCAAATGTAAGAGCAGTGGAAATTGCAATGATAAGAACAATAATCACCTCGATGCAACAGTGGTCAAGCCTCGGAGATAGGCCAAGGCTGAACACCAGGGTGAAAAGTGATCCTCACACGAAAACTGGTCTTCATGTAATATAAGATGAAATGTGAGATGTGACAGGGATGCGCCCGATCCACTTACATAATCTAACCAACTTCCAACACTTTCTACACAGTGCAGTCGTCTAAGGCGCCGCGATTCGCTGTGCAGAGTTGCGTCCCTTAGGCTCGCCAGAAACCTATGATTGTGGGTTCGAATCCCGGTTCACCCCGATTATGTTTCTAGGTTTGTCAGCACCATACCCGTGCTCGAGGTAAATGTCTGAGACCTGCATCACTTCGGGCTTTCCTCCCATATTAAGCTGACATGCCCGATAAAACTGGAACACTGTTAAAAGCGGCTTTAACCCAACCCAAATTCTACACAGTGCCAGATCAGTCCAGTGTCACTTGAACATCACAGAATATTCCACGTTTCTATAACACTTGACATAAATCCATGCTATTCCGGAAATTTACAGATAATTCGAGCATCAAAACTTCCCCACGTCTGCTTACATTAATAAGTACTACATTCCTGAAACTAATCCTTGTCCAAATACAATGAACTTCAACTGAATCTCAACAGAAACAATGTAATACATTTACAATCATTGTTTAACAATAACTAACACTGCCATAGAACACCGCAAGTAAGCAAGCCTGGTCCAGACAATTTAGTGATTAACATCATGAGCATCAATCTGCCAATTTGGGATACGACGACGTGAATCAACTAAGTCACAGAGCATATCACTGATCCCCTTAGTCGCCTCTTACAGCAAGCATTGTTTGCTGAAAACATTCTCACACAGCTCTTGTCAACTGATGTAACCCTGAAGAGCGGGTTTGAGAGTTGTTGCCCCTTACTCTGCTAGGATGTGGTGACAGTGGTATCGTGAAGATCCAGGGTAGAATAGGTCTTCAGCAACCCATTCTTGCCGTAAAAGTCGACTGCTTGTCATAAGAGGCGTCTAACGGGATTGGATGGTCAGGCTCGGTAACTTGGTTGATGCATGTCCTCGTATTCTAATTGCATTTCTTCAGCAACCCATGCTTACCGTATCGGGTGGTCAGGCTCGCTGACTTGGTTGATGCATGTCATCGATCCCAATTGCGTGGATCGATGCTCATGATATCAATCACTGGATTATCTGGTCCAGACTCGATTATTTAAAGACTGCCGTCATATAGCTGGAATATTGCTGAGTGCGGCGTTAAACAACAAACAAACAAACCTAATTCCGTGGACGGATGTTCACGATGTCAATCACTGGATTGTCTGGTCCAGACTCGATTATTTTCAAACCGCCGTCATATAGTTAGAATATTGCTGAGTGTGTCGTTAAACAACAAACAATTAAGAACAAAGACAAAACGATAGTGGGTACAAATCCATCATTCTCTGCATATGATACATGATTCTAATGCATGTTCCCCCTGCTGAGGTCGGCGGGTTTATCCTCGTGATTGAAGCAATTGCTCGTTATGCCAAAGACCCAGGTTGATTCCCCACATGGTACAGCGAAGCCCATTTCTGGTGTCCCAGTTGTGAGTGAGTGAGTTTGATTTTACGCCGCATTAGCAATATTCCAGCAATATCACGGCGAGGGACACCAGAAATGGGTTTCACACATTGTACCCATGTCGGGAATCGAACCCGGGTCTTCAGCGTGACGAGCGAACGCTTTAACCACCAGGCTACCCGACCGCCCCGTCCCAGTTGTGATATTGTTATAATATTTCTAAAAGCAGTGTAAAGCCATACTCGCTCATCGGCATGAACCATTGCTGCTAACCACTGGTTTGACTGGTCCAGGTTATACCAGGATGATGGAACAAGGCGTTATGTTGGTTTCTGCAAGGTAAAACAACAATCACTTCATATCATATGTCCGACCAGTACTAGACTCAAAGGAGATCCTAAACAATTTATTAATTATTGCAAATAGCAAACACCTTCACGCGCGTCTGGTAAGACTGGCATTTTGTGAACCACTCCTGAAAACTAAGTCTTAGCGTTTCGACTGCTTTGTGGAACGGGACACTGTGATAACAGATCATTTTCCCTCGATACGAATGTCATAGGAGGAAACCCCGTTAATCTAGCCTGTATCCTTCCAATAAAACCAGTCCGCCTCCGTGGTCTAGTGGTAGAGCGTCCGCCCGGAGAGCGGAATGTCCGGGGTTCGATCCCCGGCCGCGTCATACCAAAAGACGTTATTAGATGGTACTTGTTGTTACCCTGTCTGGCGCTCGGCATTAAGGGGCTAAAACAAGGACTGGTCGGCTCGGAGTCAGTTTACTGTGTCTGAGTGGGATATTCATGTTAAACTGCGACATGGCATCTCAGTGTGCTAGCACTATGAATCAACATCAGTCCGGACTAGTACAAGCAGCCACACAAACACACACACGTACATGCATATAAGTGCTTGGACGCGACGTTAAACCCCATTTCACCTCACCTCACCTCACCTCACCTCCAATAAAACTATCACAACTATCGGATATCCTTCAGTAAGGCCCAGATCACTATTGCAGGTGTAATTAGCAGACTCATCTTTTCTTTGAGTGCCTGTAATAAGTGTTTGCAGTTGTAAATATTTGGGTTTCTAATTCTTAATCAAGCTTTTGTTGCATTTAAACTTTTCTGTGTAGAGTTGCATCCTTTAAATGTTTTGTTTGTTTGTTGTTTAACGCCGCACTCAGCAATAATGTAGCCATATGACGTCGGTCTGTAAATAATCGAGTCAGCAACCAATGCTTGCCGTAAAAGGCGACTATGCTTGTTGTAAGAGCCGACTAACGGGATCGGGTGGTCAGGCTCGCAGAGTTGGTTGATGCATGTCATCGATCCCAATTGCGTGGATCGATGCTCATGATGTCAATCACTGGATTGTCTGGTCCAGACTCGTTTATTTACATATCGCCGTCATATAGCCGGAATATTGCTGAGTGCGGCGTTAAAAAACAAACCAACCAACCAACCCTTACCGGGTAAGATGTCTTCAGTTCAGGGATAGGTGAACCTCATTTAAGAAAATCCGAGGATGTTTTCGTACGGAGTAATTTGTAGGTATGCGTTTCTAGAGTTTAAGAATGAAGGATTGTTTGTGTTTGACGCCTCTCTCAGCAACATTCCAGCTATATGACGGCGCTCTGTGATTATAGTCAGCGAGCCTGACTACCCGATCCCGTTAGTCGCCTTTTACGACAAGCATAGTCGCCTCTTATGGCTAGCATGGGTTGCTGAAGACCTGTTCTACCCCGGATCATCACGGGTCTGATAAATGAAAGGATAGAGCCTATCAGAAGAAAATAGAGACAAGTACAAGAATTTAAAGTGTGGTAAGGTGATCCTTATGGCTTCGTATTTTCTGTTGTATTTAACTCCACAAATCTATGACAGTGAATGGTTCCCGAGTATCTAAACCAATGGAGAGGAGATGCAATATACAGCACATACACTAGTTCTTTATAATTAATACAATCTATGGGCAAGCACGTCGAATTTTTATTATATTTCATAATTCGATTTCACAACCACTTTATCCCAAAATCACAATTGTACGAAAACGCCACTCGAAGCCTGTCGAAAGGCATTATTTACATGTAGAAAACAATGGATACATTTATAAAACTTTTGCAGTACCAGGGCGGGAAAATTAAACATTTGGTTGAAAATTTTAAGTAAATATCTCAAATTGCATGTTTTCTGCCAATCTTACAATGATGCCATAGACGCAGGTATGATGTCAGAGGGTACTCGCTCATTACGACGCCTTGCTCGACCTGGCCGGGAAATGGTCGTTAAGAAATAGTACCTCTTTATCGAGTGAGTGTGTGAGTGAGTTGGGTCGAACCCACCGCCCGATCCCTCTGTAAAAGTTTGCTTCGTCGTTTCGCTCTGTTTATATAAACACATGTCAAATCAGGCTTGAAGCCTTGTATATTTCACGCAGGTGTTCGCCAGCATTGTCACGTGATGTGGTGGTTGTGAATTAAACCAATCAGGGCCCACTTCCGTTGCACGAGTTTTTGATGCGCGTTAACACGAGACACCGTGAGGGGAAGCAGACGTGAAGTACAATTAACAACGGTGCATGTCAAATTAACTCCATCAAACTGATGAGAAATTCATTATTAATCAAGATCCACATAACAACAGAGACGTATTATTGATGTTTCTGCTATATACGGATACAGTGATTTTATTCTCGGTTTTTGACGTGCATTAATAAGAAGGCTTTTCAGGAAGAAAGATTTTTCAAAGTGATTTCTTGCCCCGCTGTGACTTTCAATGGAACGTTGAAAATAACGATAAGGTAAGTGCAGGGACATATAATGAAACATGTAGTTCGTGGCTTTATAATGTTTCACATATTCACAATTTCCTAGTTGTAACATGGTAATAGTGATTTAGGGGCGGTCGGGTAGCCGAGTGAAAGCGTTCGCTCGTCACGCCGAAGACCCGGGTTCGCTTTCCGACTTGGGTTCAATGTGTGAAACCCATTTATGATGTTCCCCGCCGTGATACTGCTGGAATATTGCTAAAAGTGGCGTAAAACCATAGTTTACTCATTCGCTCACTCACTAACAGTGATCAAGGGTCTGACCACGCGTTTAGCAATATGCTTGGGTTGTAAAGATGCCCTGAAACGCTTTGTACCGCAGTGGCAGCTTGGTATATGGAGGTTATGATCGATACAAAACAGTTCCTATGTACATCTGGAGGGTAGCATTGTAGTATTGTTTCTGACTTTATATACGGACAGGATTTTTTTAATTAAGCGACAAAACCCTTTCTATATCCAATAGAAATCTCTGCATTAAGCAGAGTCGATTTTACAATTCCGACTATATCACGAGCATGTGTTTATGAATCACTATCAAATAGTCATGATACCAGGTGTTCGCGAAAAAGTGAGCGTATCGTACCCGACCGATGGCACCCGTCACAAACACATGCAAACACCTTCAAAGTCATTTGTACACCTGAAGCCATTGTTACACTATAGTTCTAATGACATATAATGAAGATGGTATATGGCTCCGAGTGCATATGCAGGGGGACGGCGAGGTAGCTTGGTGGTTACAAAGGCTGCTCCTTTTGGTACGGCAGATGCCGATCCTTGTTACGTGATTCTGTACGTCCATGTGCCGTGCGCTGGATGCCTTACTTGCTATAGTAATATTTCAATGTAATATGACTCAAGAGTTCTATTTTGGATGGGTACGTATTGAGTGAAGTTCATTTTTTGTGTCCCCTGCCATGGTATGTCTGCTATAAGGCATATATATATATATATATATATATATATATATATATATATAGGGCTCCGACTGTCCCTAGTCCACTTCCTTAGTCTATGACTAAATAACGGCAGTTAAGACCATCTTAACCCTAAGATCGCTTTGTGGAACGGGGCACGGGTGTAGTGTAATTATAGTTGTCGTTCTTATTGAAGAAGAGATAGTCATAGGCCGATTGCGAAATATACCAGGAATTCGAACATTTATTACTCTAATCGATGTCGTAATTTATCTCTATGAAGTAACTTTAGAAACCGCTTATAAATTCAGTGTGTGAGTGAATCGCCCCCATATTCCCAAGGCAAAGGGGTTAACTGACTATAAAAGAGGAAACTGGACTTTAACAGTCAGTTACCTCCCTTGCTTCAGGAAGATGACTGCCCCCATTTAAAACACATGTTCCCTTCGCAAAATTGATGCCATGTGTACTGTTTTGTCCACCCTTGGTGACCTTCGTTGAGATATGACTGTCACAAACATGATCCGTGATAATATACGCCTAAAATAGCGAATTCCAACTGGAGCTTTTATTAGGAACAAAGTGGTGGGTTGTGAAGTGGTAAACGTCTGAGACCTGGCTTTCCTCCCACATTAAGCTGACACGCCGCGATATAACTCGAATACTGTTAAAGGCGGCGTTAAACCCAACTCACTCACTCACTCACTCAGTTGCTGAGTATGATTTACTTTTGCTCGGAGTCACGATGCCTCTCAGATGAATTAACCTTGCGAAAATAACTTTTACATGACACTGTTTCGAATATGTGTGAAGAACTACAACGCGTGTATGTGTATGATGAAAACTGATCTAACTGTACCTCTTTCCATTGAAGCGTCGAAAGTAAAAGTGATAAGTGTCTTTGTCTACATCGCAACGAATAACTATAATATAACATTTCATTTTAAAATCTAAATCTAAATCTACAATATTAATATACATACGAAAATCAATCATGTTTATTACATCATTTATCGGGCCTATATTGATATATGTCACGTTTTGTTCAGGTATGAGTCAAATGGTATAGAGTATCAAAGACGTAAGGGCGCTGCTAGTCCTTCATGATGATATTCGTAGGCAGGATCCTGAAAGTAAACATGACAATCACCCTTTCTGGCGTGTGTTGTTTAATGCTATTCTTGGGATGTCTTAATAATTCGCGTAAAAAGTAGGAAGGTACGTAAGAGGTGTTTGTCTAACGATGTTACATTAACTTTCAAATATTCTTACTGCAGTCATTAGGCTTGTCACTGCACTGATTATTTCGCGTACCACGATTGAAGATTAAACGTTAAGATTATTCCAATAATGTTTGCTTTTAGCAATAATTCAGCAAAACTATGAGTAATATAAAATAGAATTCCGTATCGCACAGCAAGCGCATGTAAAATCACTAGGCTACAGCACCATCAATTCAATTTACAGAAACTATATTAAAAAAGCCAACGCATGTCGATATATACTCCCTCTGCTGTTGTGTGTAATTTCAATTGGCGGTGAACCTAAAATACTAATCTTACCAATATCAGAACAAGACGTTAATTCAGTATCAAAGTCCACATGGCCCAGAGTTCAACAGATGAGATAAAACTTTTACACATGGACAGGTGGGACAAATGTTATACTATCTCAATACAATATTTATGATACATTACACAGGCATATTTCCGTTTCAAATATATAGCAATATTTTAATTAACTTAACATTTTGTTGCTATTACTGGTAATAGTAGCTTGGGATGTAGAGCTTTCTGTTTTCCATATTAAATGGACAAACTATTAGGTATTCGTCTTCCATTATATTATGATTACATTTATTGCTCTTAAGTAAATCAGTATTAACTTTGTCATTGGAACGAAACTGTTGAATACCCAACTTATGGCTCAGACATCGGAATTTACATAATATGCGGACAAGATCTTTATTTGGACCAAACTACATAATATATTTCTCTGGTTCGGGTACAGAATTAAATGTAGAATAATTTGTTTAGAAATAATGAAGGAATAATTTTAGCATGCCAGTTCTTAATTTCTATCAACGACTAAAATAATCAACACATAAGTATGTTCCACCCTCTACCTATTAACACATAAATATCGTTTAAAGTAAAATATCTGAATCTTTTCAATATTTGCACTGGAAGTGTAACCCCCATATTTCCTAACCATATAACAATTGGTGAGCTATGTGATTGTCGAATATTGTATTGTATACCTTAAGAGAAATATTTGGAAAATCCTTAAATAAAGTACGAGTAGGAAACGAAGCCCTCCCAGCTTGTAGTGCTAATGCTTTACATGCTTTTGACCAAATTAATCTTGATGTGAAGACAATACCTAACTATTTATAGAGGGATATTACTTTCATACGTTTACCATCATAAGTCATTTTTCTGTATTACTTAGGTATATCCACCATTTCTGAAAACAATAATACATAACTCCTCTAGGTTAACTTCTAGGCCCCATTTGTTACAACAGCATTTTACACATCAAGTTTTCTTTGTAGGCCTATTACAGTGTCATCGGTCATCTGCAAATAATAGCAGCATGATATCGTTTTGTCCATCTCTGACAAAATCCCCTCTCAGTCCACATTTCTCTATTTCATCTGTCAGCTCATTTAAAATAAAACAGGACTCTACAAACATTCTTGGCGTACTCCACATGATGTGAATATTTCAGTTTTCGAAGTTACGATTGCAACACACCTGGTCAAACAATTTCCCATCTACACCTTTCATAATTACACACAATAGCTTATTTCTGCAAACAAAGTCAATCTATGAAAGCAGCACAGAATCTGTGTTTTGGGTTTCTCAAAAACTTTTGACATACAGATGTTAGAAAATACATTGTAGAATAGTCATGTCTAAAACATGCTTGGTATTCCAGTGATACTTCATGTACATGTGGGGGGCACGGGTGGCCCAGTCGTCTAAGGCGCCGCGATTCGCTGTGCAGAATTGCGTCCCTTGGGCACGCCAGAAACCTATGATTGTGGGTTCGAATCCCGGTTCGCCCTGATTATGTTTCTAGGTTTGTCAGCCCCGTGCTCGTGGGTTTCACCGAAGTGGTAAACATCTGAGACCTGCATCACTTCGGGCTTTCCTCCCACATTAAGCTGACACGCCGTGATATGACTGGAATACTGTTAAAAGCGACGTTAAACCCAACTCACTCACTCACTCACTCATGTACATGTACATGTAACCATATCCTCTTTCTAAATTCTATGATATATGTGAATAATTTACCCATTACATTTAACACAAAAATACCACGGGAATTATTTGAATCATAAACATCCCCTTTTTATATACATCGGATTATCATGCCGGCATTCCAACTATCGGGAAAAAACACCGCTTTCCAATTATTGATAGCCATTTCTAAATATGGTTTATTTGAATTAGCGTGTGTTAAAAATTCGATACCCGGGATTTGCATCATTTTAAGTGACTTGATCGATTTCTCGATCTCATATCTGATAATACAATTATGGTGTGTCATGTATTCATTGATAGTTGCATCAGACCCATCACAGCTGTTACAAAGAGTTGGATTTAGTAAATCTTTAAAATAAATAAACGACTTCTCTGACAAGATATGCATCTTCTCATTACGGTTCTGCAGTACCGCTTTTGTTTCAAACCAAAACGTCATACAATCGCCATCTGCAAATGATGTACAGATTTCGTCAGTGATCGCATTGTGGAAATGTTGGCACTTCTCTTTACACAAAAGACGGAAGTGCCTCTTGGACTGAATATACCTAGTCAAATTTGTTCGACATATACGAAAAGTATTTAGACGACAACATTTCGTTCTTTTTGCGAGCTTACATTCATGATCAGAACTATTTAGGTAGTTCACGCTTTAAACCTTGTCTACTGTGACAGTTAACATTAAGATGATTCCCCATATGTTGCAAGAGTCCCACTAGCATCCCAGTGGCAGCATTAACACTGAAATGTACTGATTGTAGAAATCACAATGTTACTTGATACTTCAGATATTTCAGCTTCATTGAATTGTTTGCGTCCTAAATCAGCCAATTTATATTTCAACACATCGTCACATTTACCGCCATCATTTAAAACATTGACAGCACTTGAATTCAAATCACATATGTAAAACGTTTTACTTGTAGATTCATCGAGAAACTTATTCAGAAAACCCTATGTCAATCTTGCTAGCATCTAATTTACATTTTAAATAAATATCCATCCGTTATACGGGCCAGCTGTACAGCTTCCGGTTAGGTTCCCTTTTTGAAAGTCGACGTATTTATGTAACAGAATACCTCGCTGAGTTGTAAACTCAGTTGGCGTCAACTTGCGAGGATAAAAAAGAACTGTTAAAAGGACCTGATTTCTGATTTCCTTCTTCTATGGGTATAATTTGCAAATGATATGAAACTTACAATTCGCCTTCTCATCCCTTTAGGGGCGGTCGGGTAGCCTAGTTATTAAAGCGTTCGCTCGTCACTCCGAAGACCCGGGTTCGATTCCCGACATGGGTACAATGTGTGAAGCCCATTTCTGGTGTCCCCCGCCGTGATATTGCTGGAATATTGCTAAAAGCAGCGTAAAACCATACTCACTCACTCTCATCCCTTTAGCGCCATTTTATATCATAAACTTCTATTCACGGAAACTTATTTCGTCATTTTAGTGAAGTCTATATATTAATAAGTGTCTAATAATAGGAAATGGCCCGTTATTTCTGTCGAAAATATATCAGTTATGAATTGCACTGCAATGTTTGTTGAGAATCTTTACTGGAAACCATGACTTCGCTTCACTTTGATTTGACAAATGAATGAAGATGAACCTAAGACGTGTTTTGTCAATGTTGGTGCACCACTATAGTATAAATTCCTACAAGTTTGAAATCAGTCTGTAGTGTATGTTTGTATACTACAAAGGCATACATTGTCTCGTTTTTTCCAATCACAAGGTAATATTTTTGTCCAAAAAGGCAATATCTCTCCTTTTGTTTCTGTGGGTAATTTACCATGTGTGTGGAAAGGAGTGTGTATAACATAATGTTTCAATCATGTCTCCATAAACATTGGTTATCGTAGCCTATTCAATTAGCAATATGTAGCTGTTAAGAAAACCAGACCTGACTCTCCCAATATCCAGGACTAACCACGGAACAATAATTAGAAAGATGCAGGACCCAACGGTCGGGTCTAGACATCAACTGAAACAAAGGGCTGTTCAGGGGAAACCTCCTTAATTCGATCTAGTCTCTACTCTCTACACTCTACACTCTTCACTCGTTGATAATTATATCACTTAGCTAGGATGATACAGCTTTGTCGTTCCTGCAGAATCTTTTCAAGCACTACGGGCAAAATACGGCACTGCCCTTTTAGGCCGACATTTTCTATTGTCATGGTAACCTCTATTGAATGTAAACGCGCTTCTACTATTATAGTAGGTTATACCTAGACGACCAAGGTGCCTGGACATGGGTTACACACTACATCTGTCAGTGGTCACGTGGGCTCCATTCTGAGAAAGCTGTGACATGCTGGACTTTCCCTGTGAAGAATGTGATCAGTAGATATAGGGGTGTATTTTGCTGGTCAGAATGTTCCGAGTAGTGGGGAAAGTATAACCTTCCGCATTTATGGTGAAGTGTAAGAGTGAGTTGCGGGTGCTGTCCACACCCAATGATACCCCAGTTACCGTAGAAAGGCAGTTGTAGTGTCAGCTGAGGTCGTCTTATGTCGGTAAATTAAATAGCTCTTGGAAAGTGTATGGGAAATAATGGCTAAACAATCTCGTTTTCCCTGTCAAGTTTTCACAGTAATTAGTCCATGGGCAGTAAACCATTGCTTCGTTAACTCGATACATTAAATCGATACCGGTTAAGCGTCCGACAAATTGATGTTCTGTATTCGGGGGGCTGGAATTTGAGTGAAAACAAAATATTGTCCCAGAAATGTCTTGAAAAAAATAATTATGCACCAAACTGTTGAAAAAGAAGAAGAAATTGTCAGCCACAAAATATACATTGTATCCAGGCTTATAGTTGTAATTAAAAAAAAAAAAATCTGGTTTTGCAGCTAAAAAATCTAATCAAATCATCAGACAAAATATCTCTGCAGAACCTTTTATACCGACAGAATCGTGAGTGTTGCGTTAAACAACAAATAAACAAATAAACACACGTCTTGTGTGACGTGGTTGCCGAATACCTCTATGCCTTCCCTTCTTGGCAAATGTCGAATGATGTTAAACGATCTGCGTACAAGAAGATTGCTAAAGAGTCTCTTTTCATTACTGGTGAACACTCTTTGGCGCAGGTCATTCATACCAAATGCATCATTTCTTGGCGGACGTTTTGTTGTGCCCTTTAAGTGTTTTGGAGTGTAAGTGAAAAACACAATATACAATAAACGGTTGGTGTCATTAAAAGTTTGATACCACCGAATTTAATGGCACGTTAGTCAATGGAGGTTTAATGACAAGTTAATGGATCATTACAATTTGAAACAACCGGGCAACTCGTGCATTGTACTGCTGACTACAACATGCACATTTTGTGCAATATCCTTGTTCCGCTGAGGTGTGTCATGAACATTTTGCTATCAAACAAATGGCTTCCTGAACCTGGCATATGTATTGTACGTTAGTGTATCAACATCCGTTACTTAAGTTGCATTAACAGATAGAAATTAACATTTTTGTTTGTGCAATATTTTATTCAGATTGGAAGAATACTTAAGTTATTGTACAATGTAGGATGTACAACTAAAGACCAATTGGCAATGAAGTGAAATAAATTGATACACTAAAGCTGGAACAAACCTAAATAACAATGAACAATACAAATAAAACCAGCGTATTAATGAATACAGGTGTTTATGTCACGGTTTGACACTCTGTTGCTAACAACGACCTATAAAACTGTCTGCAGTGAATGTCAATGTTGAAAGACATTAAGAGTGAGTGAGTGAGTGAGTGAGTAGGGTTAAACGCCGCTTTTAACAGTATTCCAGTCATATCACGGCGTGTCAGCTTAATGTGGGAGGAAAGCCCGAAGTGATGCAGGTTTCAGATGTTTACCACTTCGGTGAAACCCACGAGCACGGGTATACGTATGGTGCTGACAAACCTAGAAAACATAATCGGGGCGAACCGGGATTCGAACCCACAATCATAGGTTTCTGGCGTGCCTAATGGACGCAACTCTGCTCAGCGAATCGCGGCGCCTTAGACGACTGGGCCACCCGTGCCCCCAAAGACATTAAGATCATACCGGAGTAGAGTCTAGTATTCGAAACAGCGGTACACACGAAATTGTGGCCTTTAAAACCCAAGGTCGACGTGCCTACGTGCGCTTTTACACCTGAACATGAACACGTACGTCATTCAAAATGATCCTGTCATTCATTTGCGAAAAATCAAACGCAACAAAAAATTATCGCCCTTGTGCTGTTTTCTCCTTAACGCGAATTCGACAATTGCGTCTTCGTGACTACAACCTTGTGACAGGTGTGTCAGTGTATATAAACCTATACGTATGCATACCTTTACCTGTTAACACATGTCTGCTCTTTTTTTGAAACAGTTAATATCCAATAAGTCCAAACACTGTATTGTTCAGGCAGTGGGTTAGCCAGGTGGTTTAAATTTCTCTCACCCTGCTTAAAATCAATGTACGACTTGCTGCATGGTTACGATGTACAATTTCCAAAAGCAGTGTAAAACCACTCAGACGGATAAATTCACAACTTTAACACCGGGGGCAAAGGAAGTACCCGGCCTAAGTGCAGGACGCGATTTACTCTGATCGACTGGTTTTCAAATAATCTGCAGATGCTCCCAATTACCATTACGAAATGGAAGATTAACATGCCTCGCAGAGAACTCCAAGAAATGCATGTTGCAAATTAAATCCGAGAAACGGAATTGGTCCGTAATCACTACATCCATGAAAAGCCCGAAATGTTATCTCGAGTTGTTGATTCTAAATATAGGACGTCCAGTACAGAATAAAATCGGTATGAATTTCGCAAATAATAGCGATTAATTTCCGCCTAGAGGGACATCTGGTATGCAATTGCTTATGGTGTATCGAGATCAAAGTTTAAAGGGAGTGGAAAACCTGAAATATTCTCGCAAAGTAGATTAATGGGGACCGCGTGGTAATGATGCGATGATACCGAGAGAATATAGATTGTGTTGTTTGAAAGTTCACAGGGATGATATTTTGATAAGGGTTAACTTTTTTCAACCCACTACAGGTTAATAGCGATGTTGTACAAAATCATGATGTAGTCCCAGAAGTGAGCGGCAGCGTAATGACAGCGTATTTCATATAGCTTCCTGTGTTACGGCACCGGGACACGGACACGTTGGCCATCTAAGGATCTATGGAAAATAATATTTATAAAGAAAAAATGTGTGGAGCATACATAAAATACAACCCAGGGACACAATAGATGAAATATTTAGTGTGCTTTGACAGGTCAACGTCGCCAGGTAATGCGCACAAGTTAGTAACGCCCTGTATAACACTTGGCGACAGGGGTTTGACTCAAAGTACATTTACAATAGGTTTCATAGCTATTAATGCAATAAAAACAATATATCATTTTCTCTGTATTTTGTCATGATTTTCTAACCTGTAAATTATCTGTCGATCCTGTTCAAACCACAGGTACGAGCGTAGCAATATCTTTGTTCAGTTAGTTTTCGTGATTAACAAAACATTAACGCGAAAAAGAAAAGGCCCAAACGGACTTTATTTCCAATAGTACAGTATATACAAAGGATATGCGCTTTATTCGTGTTTGTAGCTCACTCTTCGGCAAGTGTGAGATACCGTTGAGGTGCTGTTTCACCTAAAATCCCATTTGCTCAGTCTACAAGTGTGATGTGCTGTCGAGGTGCTGATTTACCCTAAGATCACCGTAGCTCAATCTACCACAAGTGTGAGATGCTGTCGAGGTGCTGTTCTGCCCTAGAATACCCGTAGCTTAACCTACGACAAATATGATATGCTGTCGAGGTGCTGATTTACCCTTAAATCATTGTAGCTCAATCTACCACAAGTGTGAGATGCTGTCGAGGTGCTGTTCTGCCCTAGAATACCCGCAGCTCAACCTACGACAAATATGATATGCTGTCGAGGTGCTGATTTACCCTAAAACCATTGTAGCTCAATCTACGACAAGTGTGAGATGCTGTCGAGGTGCTTTTTTACCCTAAAATACCCAACATATTTCTATTCACGACAGTACAGGATAGTTGTTTACAATAACAATCACTGGATAGTCTGGTCCAGGCTCGATCAGCTACAGGCTGCCGTCATAATAGTTCGAATATTGGTGAGTATGGTGTTAAACAAAGAACAAAGAAACAAACTGATGTTAACATGTCGATTACAGCAATGCCAGTTTGTCGCACTTCGCTTCAGAGTTCACATTTTGTTATGAATCACTGATTGTCTTTATCAAAACAAGACAAATTGGCAATCGCCAAGACCTATATTTTCTTGCGATGACTGCAGCGTGAAACCCATTCACATGCTTCCGCATCCTTACTCATCTTGTTGAAGATGTCCCCATACAAGACTTTGATAAGATCTGCCCATCAGGTTTCTCCATGAAATCCAGACCAGTACACTCCATGCAATTTGCATACAAATCGAACGAGGGATGTTAACGGCCAAGGTCATTGTCACTGTCATTTCATTAGTCTTTCCAATACGGCGTGTTAATAGAATTAACTGGATATCGCTGCTAAACAATCACTACATAAGTGTGGCAATTCTTCTGGATTAAAGTGTCCTCGCAGGTCCATGATACTATTGCTGAACCCTCTTGACAAAAGTGTTTCGTTTGGAAAGAAAATTCATGGGAATGATGGTGTTTTTGATCAATGGTAGGAGCTGAATGATGAAACGTCTGATAATGCTATGATTATATTGTCCTGCTCGCTCCAGGACCGGATAGAACGATATTCCTAGAACACGTGTCTTGTTATGTGTCCTTTCTATACTGTATTTCAAAAGAATGTTACAACTGGAGTTGGCATTAGTGGTGTGAACACCCGACTGCCCAGCGCCACTAGTGAGGAACACCATGTTAAATCAGGACGTGTCAGCTTGATGAGTAGGGAAAGCCTTAACTTCTTCGGTGTAACCCAGGGATACTGGTGTGGTGCTGACAAAAACCTAAAACAGAATCAGGGCGAGCTGGAATTCGAACCCAAGGCCATTCGCCTCTGGCACAAGCTTCTCACAGCGATAGTCCGTTCGCGGAGCTCTCTATACTCGAGTGTAACGAAGGTGTCACGCGCTGGGAAGGAGCTTGGCTTCTGGCAATCCTAAGGGACACAACTCTGCACACGAATTCCGGTGCCTTAGAAGTCCAGATCACCCGTGACCCCCGTTCCGCCACTAACAATATAGGCTGTTGGCCAACCTTCGTAATGTGATGAAGGATGACCTAGCCTCATGACCCCAAGTTATGCTCTGGCTCTTTGTAACCGAAACTCCTTTGATGTAGTTTGTCTGAACACGTTTGGTTGTTTCCAAGGGTATACCATTAGTGTTTGATCCAAAACAAACCGGAATTAAATTCATCAAGGAATCTCAACCTTCAGTTATCCCTGTACATCTACGCTAACTCAAACAGCTCTGTCGATCGGCCTTAAATGTATTAGTTTTTTTCCTCGTATAAGCAAAATCTTATGGAAAAGATTCTATTTCGATAAGAAACTATTCACGAACTATGTTCGATCTCGGAACAAGAAAATGCAGGTTACTTTCATGGTATTGATCTCAGATCTCAATGGCTCGCCTTACGTGCCTTTAGATAATCCAGACGGTTCTGTCTTCATGCTAAGATACCTCCCTCAGCATTCGACAAATTGTGTCTTCATGCTTTCATAAATCTCTCAGAATTGGGCAGATTGTGTGTTCATGCTAATGCACGTCTATCAGTGAAATCTTACATGTTGTTTAACGCCGCAGTTTGAGGCTTGATTACAGTTCAGATATTGATAGCAGTAGGTCACTATCCCGATCGTTTTAATCAAGTCTGGCGTCATGCATGGGGTACACAAAGGATATAGTATATAGTGTGAAAATAGTTTATTGCAATAACCTAAAGCGACGAATAAAGGAAACGCTACCAGCCAAGATTGTTTGTTCTTAATAACAGTACCAATGTCAAGGAAGATACTTGTATTGTCAAAAGACAATTTCAACATCATTAAAAATCATGCCGAGAATAAGAATACAAATTAAGGTAGTGTGTCCACATTTTGGAGGATGGGGTCAGTTGTTCTGAATTCGATCAATCATCAAGGCTAAAATCAGCACACGAAACTACTCCCTTTAATCCCTTAGAATGTCACATTTGTCAGTCAGTACCGTGTATGCCTACCACGGGCACCAATGGGCGCCCCAAGGCAAGATTTTGTATGGGGCCTTATTGTGTTATCTTGTGAAAACAGAGTCTGGGGATTCTGTTGCAAGAACGACAATACAACAGGTCAGAGAAATTCGTTAATGTAAAGTTGTTCAGTGATGCTTCCTCCCAAAATCGCCAGATCTGTCTTGACAGCGCTACAGGTGCTACCTTGACAGGGCTACAGATGATACCTTGACAGGGCTACAGATGCCACCTTGACAGGGCTACAGATGATACCTTGACAGTGCTACAGATGCCACCTTGACAGTGCTACAGATGATACATTGACAGGGCTACAGATGATACCTTGACAGGGCTCTACAGATGCCACCTTGACAGGGCTACAGGTGATACCTTGACAGTGCTACAGATGCTACCTTGACAGGGCTACAGGTGATACCTTGACAGGGCTACAGATGCCACATTGACAGGGCTACAGGTGATACCTTGACAGTGCTACAGATGCCACCTTGACAGTGCTACAGATGATACATTGACAGGGCTACAGATGATACCTTGACAGGGCTACAGATGCCACCTTGACAGGGCTACAGGTGATACCTTGACAGGGCTACAGATGCTACCTTGACAGGGATACAGATGCTACCTTGACAGGGCTACAGATGCCACATTGACAGGGCTACAGGTGATACCTTGACAGTGCTACAGATGCCACCTTTACAGTGCTACAGATGATACATTGACAGGGCTACAGATGATACCTTGACAGGGCTACAGATGCCACCTTGACAGGGCTACAGGTGATACCTTGACAGGGCTACAGATGCTACCTTGACAGGGCTACAGATGCCACCTTGACAGTGCTACAGATGATACATTGACAGGGCTACAGATGATACCTTGACAGGGATACAGATGCTACCTTGACAGGGCTACAGATGCCACCTTGACAGGGCTACAGGTGATACCTTGACAGTGCTACAGATGATACATTGACAGGGCTACAGATGCTACCTTGACAGGGTTACAGATGCTACCTTGACAGGGCTACAGGTGATACCTTGACAGGGCTACAGATGCTACCTTGACAGGGCTACAGATGCTACCTTGACAGGGCTACAGATGCCACCGTGACAGGGCTACAGGTGATACCTTGACAGTGCTACAGATGCCACCTTGACAGTGCTACAGATGCCACCTTGACAGTGCTACAGATGCTACCTTGACAGGGCTACAGATGCTACCTTGACAGGGCTACAGATGATACCTTGACAGGGCTCTACAGATGATACCTTGACAGGGCTCTACAGATGATACCTTGACAGGGCTACAGATGATACCTTGACAGGGCTCTACAGATGCTACCTTGACAGGGCTCTACAGATGATACCTTGACAGGGCTACAGATGCCACCTTGACAGGGCTAAAGATGCTACCTTGACAGGGCTACAGATGCTACCTTGACAGGGCTACAGATGCTACCTTGACAGGGCTACAGATGCTACCTTGACAGGGCTACAGATGCTACATTGACAGGGCTACAGATGCCACATTGACAGGGCTACAGATGCTACCTTGACAGGGTTACAGATGCTACCTTGACAGTGCTACAGATGCTACCTTGACAGGGCTACAGATGCCACCTTGACAGGGCTACATATGATACCTTGACAGTGCTACAGATGCTACCTTGACAGTGCTACAGATGCTACCTTGACAGGGCTACAGATGCCACATTGACAGGGCTCCAGATGCCACATTGACAGGGCTACAGATGCTACCTTGACAGGGCTACAGATGCCACCTTGACAGGGCTACAGATGCCACCTTGACAGGGCTCCAGATGCCACATTGACAGGGCTCCAGATGCCACATTGACAGGGCTACAGATGCTACCTTGACAGGGCTACAGATGCCACATTGACAGGGCTACAGATGCTACATTGACAGGGCTACAGATGATACCTGGACAGGGTTACAGATGACACCAACAATGTGACGTTCGTTTTCTTGGTCGTTCTCCTGGACGGCGGCAGACATAAATTGCTCGGAAAAGCTGGATTCTGTTCTCTTCTGTGAATATGCCTCTTTGCAAGTTTCTGTTCTGCCAGCGTTTCAGTGTTCGATCCTATCGATGTCTGTTTTCCGGTGTCGGCGTTACGTGTCGTAGTCGTTTCCAAGGTCTGATGTTGTGACACTGTCCAGCGACTGACATGCAGATTGTCGCAGCTGATGCTGTCACCGTGATGATACCTCCAATGGAGGATACGTATGCAGCGTTTTCCTGGGTGGTGGTGACAGGAGGTCACTCCTAAACCTGTCTGGAAAGTTATCTATGATTCCATATGGTCGATCACTGTAAACGCCGCCAAAGTTTCACTTCAAACCCAAGTTACTCTGATCTGGGTACTGTAGCACGTGCATTACTTATCAAATGGTTATGGTTGTGTGTGTGTGTGTGTGTGTGTGTGTGTGTGTGTGTGTGTGTGTGTGAGAGAGGGGGAGGGGGGGGAGGCTGTTACCATTCTGTAACATTCTGGACATATCTGTTAATTTTCATAAAACATTCAAAATATTTTGCTTATTTCTTAAAATCTGCAGATCCTGTGTTTGTTATCCATCGTCACAAGACAGAACTTGATCAGGTCCTCATCGAAACACACTTTACGAAAGAAGACAAACCAGAACTGTGTGTTCATGGGAAGTATTATCGGTTGAAGACACAGTGTTTCTTCATTGCAGCATACGTTTCTCAGATCAATGAGACAGCTCGTAGGTTACATAGCCTCCCCTGCCATGTAAACAGATGTAGAAATGATTCGTGGCATTACCAACCTATTAAACCAGGCTAACTCCGTCTGGAAACCCTTTAGGTCTGAGCTTGATTAACAATGATCCATTATCATCTCAGGTGCTTTGCCATAATGCCGGCAGGGCACTTATTTATGCGTTCTTTCAACTTCGTTTTCTTGTAGAGTTTTTCCTACAATAATCTCATCCAAATAGCCACAAATGTTGTTTAAAGAGCAAGCTATCAGTTGTCCTATATGTCTGACGCTAAATCCAATAACTTGGCTTGGGACGTTTTCAGTACAATGACTTCCGACGCAAAACATAACCTCCGATCAATTCTGGATAACATCGGAGAGTCCTAAGTGATCGGGTCTTTTATCAATACATTGATTTCCGATGAAGGCGTATTTCGTCGGACGTCGTCGTGATTTACACTGTTGTTCTCCTAGCGCGCAGTTTGTGCGTCAAGATGGAGTCGACTTGGGACAGTGATACCGATGTTCCGAATGCAGAGGACAGGATGGTAAGTTCTGATTGTTTTCCCGCCGACGTCTGTTACTCGGCTAACAACAGTGCTGGCTTTTAACGTAGCATTGTCGGTTTTGATCTTAAGTAGTGGCTGGTGTAGCGTTCACTTCACGCGACAGGTGCGAATACAATTTGCTAAGGCTTAAGGGGAATAAGGAGGAATAAGAGTGTTACGAATAATGAGCAGAACATTTCACACTCTACGTCTTTTCGATGCTGAGGAAAAGTAGGATTAGTTAGCCAGAAGAGACAAGAAGGGGTGTTTTGATATTATTAAGCATGTTACCAAAGAGCACCTCAATAAGGAAACGTGTCACCTCTCCGCCGTCCTGGTTCAACACATGAACCCATGTAGGGACATGTTTTAATGAAAGGATAAAACAGGTTCGTCATTGTGTGAATTTGTAAGATAATGTGGTTTCATTGACGTATATAGAGACCTTATGTTATATCAGAGAGTGGTTACCGGAAATGTGCCCGACAGTGTTGGCCTTATATTACACTCTATCGTCTGACAGTTAATATTTCTGTATTATACCTAACAGTTATGGTCTTATATTCCTCTAGATCCCCTGACAGTGTAATGATATACTTAGCATTCATTCATGTCACCTGACGGTGTACATGTGCATCCTGACAGTGTACGTGTTATACTCTGTATTGATCCATATCACCTGACAGTGTATATATACATCCTGACAGTGTAGTGATATACTTAGCATTCATTCATGTCACCTGACAGTGTACATGCACATCCTGACAGTGTACGTGTTATACTCTGTATTGATCCATATCACCTGACAGTATATATATATATATATATATATATATATATATATATATATATATATTCTGACAGTGTACGTGTTATACTCTGTATTCATCCACATCACCTGACAGTGTATATATACATCCTGACAGTGTGCGTGTTATACTCTATATTGATTCATATCACCTGACAGTGTACATATTCATCCTGACAGTGTGCGTGTTATACTCTGTATTCATCCACATCACCTGACAGTGTTCATGTACATCCTGACAGTGCAAGCATTATATTCCGTTTCATAGCCTGATAGTTTAACCCGTATATGTGTTTTATCGTTGTCTAAGTATCAATTATGTAACCTATAAAGGTTTTCATTTCCTTTACAAACCCATCATAACAGGGCAAACGTTCTCATTTTGTACCAAGAGAGTGAAGATATGTCTTTTCCTATAAGGTCTCTGACAGTAAGTCATTGTTTTGCAATACAACTTGGGTTTTTCTTCCTCCGCGCACTAAACGTGTCACCCATTGAAATCTGTAGATAATCTTACTGACATTCTAAAGTCTGATGCTGATACAAGCTTAAGATAGAGGCTTTATTTACGTGCAAAGATGATAATCGACAAACGATAGAACACTTTAACCATTATCCAGAAGAACTGGATCTATAAGTACCAACCTGTGTTCGTGAGCTAGTAAACAGATCGTTTATTCTGCTGCCGACATAAGAAATGAATAATGCCTGTGTACCGATGGCGTGTATGGATCCTCATTGGGGGCCTTCTTGTAACTGTGTGGCATAACCATCTGAGGAACGAGAACACCTGAAGCCTGCTCTAACGCTACCACACTGCCGGGGAAGTATAACATTGATTTAAGACACAGACTTACACTGTACTGGAACACGAGCGTGTCATCAGCATTAGATTAAACTAGATGTCAAAGCCATCTTTGTCCTACTGAATACAGCATGGCGATCAATGCTACGTGTCGTGAGACTGTTGTGACTTATAAACAGTCGGGATTTGGAGAGCTGTGTGGAGAAATGGGTCGGATATATTGTGTCACTTGCAGAATCGATATTTTCTCCCTTGCTTTGACTTTATAAGAAATGCTGTGTTGTTATTCTGTGTTCTGGGAGACGACACTAGGTGCACGGACTTAAATTGGTTGTGTAGTTTTAGGACAGGCAATCAAATTGATAATGATTCATGCGGTATTGATATCGATATATGCATTATTAGGCTGCTGTAAAGTTAACTGTTCCCAATACATCTCGTTGCGGTTGTTCATAACACAAGATTACCATATCACTTTCCCAGCAATATCACGGCGATAGACCATGTAAACCGTTTATTCTACACCATATGAGCTGGTGTCTTGAGGTCACTATGTGAACATAAAACATCACCTAACCGTAATATTCTCGAAGCGCCGCGGGACTATCCTTAATGGCTATAGATCTCCAGGTATCATATTTTCTATACGATTGCTTTTACCGTGGCTAGGACATATTGTTTCGCAGACAGGGAAGATGACATTAAACCCCAATATGTTAATAATTAATAAAATATTATAGCTCGATAGTTATCACACCTTGGTAGATGTCTTCATATTCCATTTTTTTCATTTTCTTTCGAAAACATATTTATAATACTTTCGTCTAGAGATTGACATGTTAAAAAAGCAATCATGCCGAAATAACGCAAGCTGCTCCTCATCTGTGGTATAACGCGACACTGTTCTTTCCAAGAATTCAAGGAAATGATACATATGCCCCTTACATTAGGCCATCTATAACATTCTCCACAATGAACACCATACAAGGCCGGGGCAATGCCATTAACAATAAACTCTCCTTTTTCCGACTTAAGTGGCAGGGAATTCTTCCTCTCCATGTAAAGTAGCAATATACACCAACGATATCCCTTTTCAAGCATCAGTTAAGACCCTATGTTCGATCGCTCCGGATTTAATCTGAGTTGTATTCTGATCACTTAGAGCAAGCTTCCACCGAGGACGTTCCCCACCATATCAACACATGGTTCGCCTGGGAAACCCTTAAGTTGATAGCGCTTAAATTGGAAACCCTCATTCGCTTCTCCACGGTTGCCTTGGAAACGGAATGACGAAGGGAATCTTTGATATATATCGTCCGTTTTGTTGGTAGGGGGGAATTCTCTCTGCGAGTAAGCTCAGACAGCCGGGAACTGCCAGGCCATGTTTCAAAATACCGTATAGAGTTCAAACATCGTGAAAAAAGGCTGTAGCTTTTTAGCAGAGTCGCTGTTGATTTGAAAAGCAGGCTAGTGTTTTTGAGTAAGGATTACCAGTGGGTTATACGGGACTATCTTCGATGCAGCAGGAACAAGACCGAGACGTGAGTAGGCTTCCAGTTTTACTGCACTGTTAATTCTCTTCTGTAATTTCAAAAGTTAACAAAAGAATTCGCAACCATGGCAACTGCCCAGTAAAGTGTGTTTTATCTTGATGATGCAGGTTTTGAAGTGTGTATATACAATTACGGTCTGGAATACCGAGGAACGTATTGTCTGTCTAATACACTAATATTTGTGTATCGAATGTTGCCTTTTTCCACACAGGCATGTAAACGGTATGAGGGAAGATGTGGGCGTGGCTGTATGGAGGGGCAAAGTTAAATACTCATGAACCATGACATGCACCTATGTCTTTATTTACCTGTAGAAAGAGCCTTAATACAACATGTATCTGCAGGATATGAACGTGTATTGGAAGTCTATGGTGTATGTCTCTGTCATACACTTTTCTTTATAGTGGGAATGCGAGGACAGGAAGTGCTGTCCATTGATGAACGGGCGTGCCACGCTTGACTTGTTTAAAGGCAAACCAATAATTATCTCCCACTGCTATCGTGAGTTCCATGAATTCCACCACCTTCTCACCCCTCCAGGCCAGCTCGGCATATTTGCACTTGACATACACTTGTGTTAATCATGAAATATTCCAGCTATCAAGCAGGGGCTGAAGTTCAATATGGGTAAATGTAGACGCGCCTTACATACTCCACTACCCCATGCATTCATGCCGTGTGCCAAGCGTTCCAGCTGGGTTAACTGACAGAACCTACGTTTTCCTCATGCTAAGAGCTCCACTCAAAATACCTTATAACATCATTTTAATTGACTTCACTTGTCTCGTTGTTGCAGCCTCCAGCTGTGTGTTTACTAGTAACGATCAACCGTTTCCTGTAGGTATTATACCACCTTGGATTTTGCAATTTTATAAATATTTTTGAACTTTTCATTCAATTAGGATTTAAAATAGGAGTAAATGTCAAGGGGTTCAGAAATCTGATTAGTTACATGTTTTCCCACCGTGTAGGATGGTGTTGCCGCAGCAGCTGCAATCATCAGCCTGAACAGCATCTCTAGCTTTAAAACACCTCGCGGAGACCGGGTCAATGTTGGCTTCACGGGATCCTGCAATGAATTCATAACGTACAGATTGCACATGCAAATTACTTACACCTGGGTGGCCGAGTCATCTGAGGCGCTGCCATTAGTTGTGCAGGGTTGCGTCCCTTGAGCACTCAAGAAACTTATTTTTGTCGAGGTTCGAATCCCGGTTCGCTCCAGTTATATTTCTATGCTTGTCAGCACCATAATTTCACCGCAGTGGTAAACGTCTTCGACCAGCATAACTTGGCGCTTTCCTCCTATATTAAGCTAACACTCTATGATTTAACTGGAATAATGTTATATACCCATCATATATTAGTATAAAACGGCGTTTCAGTGTAACGTTGGGGAAAATGCCCACTTCAAACTGTGACACAGATGAATTCCAGATCAAGGATAGTAATAGCTGCTGTTCTAATATTATCTATCGGATTCTAGTCGAACATACGACAGTGAATGTAGAGTAAAGGGACACAACTCTGCACAAGAAATGTACACAGACTTTTGTGCCACCCATACTCATGGCCACTTACTTTTAGTGCGTCAGTCATCCCTGACGAAAAATCTTATCTAACAAAGAAATTAAAAGATTTATCGATCTTGTATTGTAGTATCCTTCGGTAAATGTGTATGTAGAGAGAAATGACATTTCCATGATAACATCAGCATTGGAATTTCTCATTTCCGCGACCACCGTTTAGGGACAGCTGCTACAGCGCATATCAGCATATACTCATGTATACCTGTTGATCAAGGTGTATATGAAGCTTTGCATTTATGTCTAAACTCGTCTCTCTCAAAGGGGTTGCTACAGCGTGAAAACATCGGTGCTGTTAGATGGTATGGTGGAAGCCTTGTGGTTAAGGCGTTTGCTTATCGCGACGAAAATATGAGTTCCAGTGTTCTTTTGCAGAGCATTCAGCATGTCCATCTCTCTGCAGTTTGTAATGCAACATTTATCAGCCAGATGTATTTTCCTAACCGATGTCATATTACTAACCATTTATATAGTTCTATGATACCTGTAGTGGTCCAGCCATAAAACCTATGGATGGGTGTACCACCCCAGATTAATGCCGGTGTTATTTTGCTACCCTACTGAGATACCAAGCCGCAGTTTAACATGGATACCCTAATCTGACACAGTATACTGACTCCCAGCCGACCAGTTCTTCTCTTATCCCCATAATGCCACATGGCAGGCAGGGCAACAACAAGTGCTGTCATTTAACAGAGGATGTAGCAATGGTAATGAATGCAAGCTACCAGGATTCAGTGAACACTAACTAAAAATATTCGAGTATATTACCTAAATGTATAATTGTTTTGTTTGATTTGTTGTCGTCTGTAATTTCAAAATTTACGTTTTAATAAATACATTGGCGTAACGGGTCATAATGTTTAAATAGTTTATTTCCTGAGAGCTGTAAACACGTGAACTGATTGGAAGATTTAGACAAACGATTTACAAGTCGATGTTAACATGACAGTACTTACGTTGAGCACTCATATTTCGCAAGCATACATTTGTAATATTTGTAAAATATTTCTCCCTAACTCTATCTATTTTAGCCTGTGTGCAAATTTGTAGTACTTGAAGTCGCAGGCAAGGCAATGGAGGACATACAAATTTTGATGCATCTGTGTGTCAGTCTAATTGTCTGTAACGCAACCAGGGCAAGGACAGATATTTCGATCATCTACAATGCTTTAGTCAGTGACTTCGATGGACATACACGCACTTACTCTTACGTCGTCGCTAAAGGCCTCATAATGGTGATTAGCATGTTCCCAATCGCTCACCACATGTGCAAAAACAATCCTTAAAAAATACCCACCATTCCCTTTGATCTCTTCCAATTCAGATTTTTTAGCAAAGAAACAATCAAATCGTGTCCGTTCTTACCACACACTGAAATCAAGTAAGCTAGTTTCATTGGAAAATAAACAAGTTTGTATAGAAATGTAATTACTATACCACATAAACGGCCCCATTTGGTCAGAATAATCCAACTCCACGTGATTAATACCAGGACCTTGTGCAAGGCGTATAGGGCACACGATCGATAACCGGTTCAATAATTAGATTTATTGGTTCAAAGGGACACGTTGCCACCATGCATAAGCAGAGAGAACTTTGATTAACCCCGGCTATAATTATTGGTCAAGGTTTCAGCTGAATATTTCCAAATAATATTTCTATCATCAGCCCATTTGCTAAAAAGGACATTGTACTGTATAATGGTTTTATATCCGCATCTTCAATACTTCACGGGATTGTGGTGTTTTTTCCCTGTGTGGTGTTTATCTAAGGCTAATATAGAATGAATAGTGGGTGAGTGTAGGTTTATGCCGCCATAAGAAATATATCGATAATATCACGGCGGGGCGCATCAAAAACAGTTTTAACATATAAAACAGATGTTGGTTATCGAACGTGAGTGGCCAGTACTTTAACCATATGACTTCCCATTCATCCCCACAGAACGTATAATATACACAGGTAAAAACATTAAGGTGCTAACGTGAAATATGTATGATGGATAGGGATGTTTGTATGTTGGAGATATGTTCACAATGTTTGGTAAACAGAGGTGACTATGAATAAGCAGGCTACGATTGCTATATTGACTTGTAGAGTGATATGGAAGTCTTTTACACTACACCTCTTACCTGCCTCTTTAGTCTGTGCCTAAGATAAACAAACAAATAATCATCTGAAGTCAGAAACACAGACAGAGCATTTTAAACCTGTCAATCTACAAATGACGAAGTTGGCACATGACCAAGTCTAGCGGAGCAGAAACCTCGCCGCGGCTGTCTGAGGAACTGAAGAGATGGGGGTACGTAAATCTCTTCAAACTAACAGTATCCTATGAAATTTGCAACATGGTTTATCTTTTACCCGATCAAACGGATAAGAGGAGTTTGTTGTAGGTAGTTGAGAGGAGTAAGAGGCTGTATTAGTCATAGCCGAACCTTTAGATCCAACGTACAACCCCTATTCAAAATCTTTGGAGTGATCGTTCATTAACTTATTCCATATTGTAGTTTGCTTTTGAGTAAGGGTTTTACATCTGACGAATATGCATGTCAACCTATTAGCTTTACTTAATGAGCTATTTTATAGACCACAAAGCGTTCGCAACGTTACGACCTTTCGTACGTCTATAGTTTATCAAAACAGTGAAGGTCCGGGTTAAGATTGGTCTTCAGCAACCTATGCTTGTCGTAAGAGCCGTGGTCAGGCGTGATCGGGTGGTCAGGCTTGATGACTTGATTGATGCATGTCAACGTAGATGCGTAGACTGATGCTAATGATGTCAATCACTTTATTGTCTGGTCCATACTCGACCGCCGTCATATAGCTGAAATATTGCTGAGTGTGGCGTTAAACAACAAACACACAGGCAAAAGGTTATCGAAGGCTTACGAAGGTCGTAGCGATACGAAAGCATTGGGGATCGGGCCCCAGGTAGGTGGTGTTTATACTGACCATGGAGATGTGTGACTAGAAGTTCAACATTAAAAACTTGTTAGTAGGAGGCAGGTGTGGTTGGTTTACAGGACCTCCGCGATAACGCTTGTCTTCATAGACACAGGCCGTCTTGTTTCCAACATTGCGGCTTTCTTTGCCAGGCTCCGTACTGTGCGCTCCTCATTTTGATTCCTACGTGTCCTTTGGTATCCATTAACCCACAGTGTGTTTACATGATTACCTCTATAACGAGCACTGTAAAGAGCCCTGGGTCGCTATTATTCCCTGCATATTCCCCTGTGGTGCTGCTGCGGGACTATTTTATATTCTTGTGATTGGAAGTCGGACTCTGCTTCAGTGAACCAGGTGCTCTCGCATCTTTTGTTGTGATCGGAATCCTTCTGTTTAAAACGTGCAAGGAGTCTTATTTCGCTGTTTGTTCCAATACTGATGTAAGCAAACACACGGATATTTGCGTGCTGATTATTTTAACTTTTCTAAAAACCATTCGGGCGATGTCATGTCGAGACACAAATGTTTGCTTTCATAAGCTCTTTGTTTTATATCAGCAACGCAGTGCAAAGTGCAATTACATATATTTGTTAGTGTATGTGTGTTTTTTCAATTGAAAGTGACAATACTACGCGTCTATAGTCATCAAACCAGTCAGATAACTGCGTCTGTCAGTCTGTCTGGTGAAAGAGAGTCATTTCAGGACATGGGACATTTGTGAGGTGTCCGAAAAGAACATTTCGGCACTGAATGGAGCTTTGACAAAATCATTGTTGGAATGCGTCAGTCAGTGGCTGGTTTTGTAGACGAAACATTCTTTTTCAGAGTATGGTAAAAATAGGCCATAGAAACAACACCGTTCCTATAGAATCATTGACTTTGTAGTCACTGAAGGTTGTGGCATTAGTTTAATGGTTTATATGTTTATCGGTATCCAAGGCATCTTATTTCCGTTCTTCTGATCCCATGGTTTCATTCGCACCATGCTCTGACGCCAAGATGTGGGTGACTCCCTATAAAACAGTTCAATACAAATAGATTAAGGGTAGCTAGATACCATTGTCTCTTGGGTCAGAGGCTGTGGAATGGGTAGAACTTGAATTCTAAATTGATGCTTCCAAGAACTTATTTCATGAGAGAGATTAAAAGAGCAAGAACCGACAGTGTCTATTGATATAGGGCAACACAAACCAGTTTATGCCTGATAATGGCGTAACAAACCTCATTGCGCTGCTAATTGCGAAGGAGCAGGTTGCGATAATTTGGAAGGTAGTCATCAAGTCTCGCAATACATTGAGGGCGTTGTCTGAGATAACGTACGATATATGCTCTCATACATGCGTTGGAAGCACGATCTCCTCTGTTCGCAATTACCGGAGAGAGAGAGAGAGAGAGAGAGAGAGAGAGAGAGAGAGAGAGAGAGAGAGAGAGAGAGAGAGAGAGAGAGAGCGTCATCAGGAATTGGCTTCACGGTATCAATACCGGGGAACCGATTCTGATTCTGCGGCACGATGAGCTACGTTTTAACTTTTGGGCTATGCCACAAATCATATGATAGTCGATTGCACTTCAATCACGATTTCATCAGGGTTTAGAAAAAAATCTTGCTGAGAAGAAATGCATTCTGTGGGGAGTTAGCTTCTGAAGGGACCCGGGTTGCTGACTTGGTTGATGCATGTCTTCGTATCCACTTCCGTTGATCGATGCTCATGATACAAATCACTGGATTGTCTGGTCCACACTCGATCATTTACAGAACGCCGTCATATAGCTGGAATATTGCTGACTGCGGCGTCAAACAACAAACACACAAATTATACAACCAACGTCTTGTCCCAGACTCGAGTATTGAAGGCGGTAGTGCTATACATGTAGCTGGAACATTGCTGACTGGTGCGTTGAATTGTCTTCACTCACTCTGGGTTCTTTACGCAAAACCATAAGCATAGTGGCGTATTAAAAAAGTACGGCACCAGGCGCAAGTACTGAACACGTACCCACTTCTCTCCAATAACTGTGACTGTTATCTCTTCCAGACATAGTTTTATGCTGATGGGACAGCCAGTTCAATCCTATAAACATCATTAAAATACTGATACAGTGGCCATTTTATTCTATGTTTTTGTCAATCACCTTCTCAGCAGGATGTCCTCCAACATTACTTTGATCACTTGATTAATCGCGACTAGATTTATTCCTTCGAAGTTGGGGTCGGTGTATGTTGAAACGATCACAGGAGGCGGGCACGGTGTCGGATTGCAACATGTTGCTTCGATTGCCTCGAATAGCCCGGCATCTGTTTTGGCAAGAATGTATCGGTAAATTACTCTCACACACAGCAGTGACGTCACAGTGCCTGATCACTGATGCATATCGACAGATGTATGTCTGTTTATAGAACGTGACCGCACCAACAGGCTTTAAGCCATTATGTCATTATATAATTATCTTTGTTTGCAAGTATGTTTTTGCCAACGCTTCTGCTTTGTGCTCTGCCTTGATGTGCCGAAGCCCCCTGCACCGTGTTCAGCCTTGAGGTACTGACACTTCCGGCATCGCGTTCAGCCTTGATGTACCGAAGCTCCCCGCATCGCGTTCAGCCTTGTTGTCCCAACAGTCCCTGCATCGCGTTCAGCCTTGATGTACCAACCCTCCCTACACCGTGTTCAGCCTTGATGTACCGACACTCCCCGCATCGCGTATAGCCTTGTTGTCACAACACTTCCGGCTTCGTGTTCAGCCTTGTACCGACACTCCCCGCATCGTGTTCAGCCTTGTTGTCCCAACACTTCCTGCATCGCGTTCAGCCTTGATGTACCGACCCTCCCCGCATCGCGTTCAACCTTGATGTACCGACACTCCCCGCATCGCGTTCAACCTTGATGTACCGACCCTCCCCGCATCGCGTTCAACCTTGATGTACCGACCCTCCCCGCATCGCGTTCAACCTTGATGTACCGACACTCCCCGCATCGCGTTCAGCCTTGTTGTCCCAACACTTCCTGCATCGTGTTCAGCCGTGATACCGAAACTCCCTGCATCGTGTTCAGCCTTGTAACGACACTTCCGGCTTCGTGTTCAGCCTTGTACCGACGCTCCCTGCATCGCGTTCAGCCTTGATGTACCGACACTCCCTGCATCGCGTTCAGCCTTGATGTACCAACGCTCCCTGCATCGCGTTCAGCCTTGATGTACCAACGCTCCCTGCATCGCGTTCAGCCTTGATGTACCGACACTCCCTGTATCGCGTTCAAAGGCGAGGTCCCCAATACCTTAGGTTCTGTGACATGGCTGATTACGTGACTTATAATTTGACTCAATAATTTATAATCGTTATATATAAAATAATTATCTTTGCGGCGTTAAACAACATTCACCAACCCTCTTATAATGGCGATGATCGAAATGATGCATGACACATGGTCACAGTTGTCAGTTCAATAACCGCTAGAGCCTATTATATTGTTGGGTCAGTGGAACCAAAGCAGCGTAGCGGCAGTCGGAGTTAAACCGGGGTCACGCTGTGCCAAGTCAATACTGGCATATATATATTCATTCCTACTCCCTAATCGTATTCATAATATCTACAAAGACACGTCTCTCTCGAATGCCTTCAGGTTTAATGTAATCTTCGTGGCCCGTTTTTCCTAAATTATATCGCTCTCTACTTTCTGGCAAGGAAATAACAGTGATTAGTCATGTGACGATTTTGATAAAATAGGAAAGGAAACACCTGTCATAAACTGATTCACTTTCACTACCCCTGATTTACGGTTATATGGGAACTTGAAACGCAGATATCATAATCAGTTTGTAATTCTAATTCTCATCTTTTTATCCCATCAAACACGATTAATAATCTAAATGAGGGCTACTCGATATCCCTTACCGGACATATTTGGGGATTACTTATCCTGAACGCATCTACCCCCTATGATGCTGTTTTTTTTATATCAGACGCTGCATGGACAAGTGCTGTGGTGGAGTCTGTGGGTCAGTTTGCCCAACACACATGAATTATATAACAAGTGTGTCTCTGTGACAGGAACTATATGAAATTTTCCATTGATACATTATTTAGAACTCCATGGAGAAATACGAGAATAGCCGAGTGAATGTGGCACCAACGGTGTGGGAAATCTATAGCTATTCCTTTCATGTCTCCACGGAAGGCAATTATCTGGTTTACAGACACAGGAATATAAACCGTCCATGTTTAAAGGTGGACATGTCTTGTGTCTAGCAAAATGCTTTTAACACATCTAAATAAACATTGAGTTTAATGATTACCAAAACTGTTCAGACAATAGTCATTTTCTGTTTCCAATATCTGAAATTCCTAGGTATGTTTGATGTTCTCTGATTCAAGAAACATGTCATATAGTGTTTCTCTATGATATATTCTGTTTAGATTTATGCTTAAGTGTGACACGCTCATCCTCTTTGACCTTCAATTGACGAGAAAGCTACTAGGTTGAACTGTAGCATAGAGAGTGAGTGTTTGTTTGTACGTTGTTTAACGTCGTACTCAGAAATATTCCAGCTATATGACGGTAGTCTGTAAATAATCGAGTGTGCACCAGACAATCCAGTGATTAATATCATGAGCAACGATCCACTCAATTGGGATCGATGACATGCATCAACCAAGTCACCGACCCTGACCACCCGATCCCGTAAGTCGCCTCTTACGACACAGCATAGTCGCCTTTTACGGCAAGCATGAGTTGCTGAAGACATATTATATCTTCACGGGTCGAGTGAAAGTTGAATTAACACCGTTTGGCACTGTCAGAAAAAACATTATACCTTGCCAATGAGGAGGATCGTCCAAAAGTGACGGGTAAAAGCAGATGTGATAATCGAAGCAAATCTAGGATTCGACCGCTCGATCAGCAGATCCTGGCACAGCTAAGGTACGTTAGCCATTCCACAGAGAGGCTATCATGATGAAAACACCCTTTAAGAGGTAGCAACCTGATCATTGACTAAGACGTTACACATACCCTGGCTTCGTAACGAGCTGTTTCACACAGGCATTCGTTGTGATGAGGCCGTGAGGGTGCCATCGTTCACACATGGACGGCCCACGTTTTCTGGAAGTGCACCATTCCAACAAAGTGTTTAATATGTATTTATTACATCGAACCCAAAGCACCCGTGTTGGTATCACCCACACTACACTGGCTGCAGCAATTCTACATTTGTCAATAAGGTTTCTGCAATGATGGAATATGCTGGAATGCTGCAAAGAAAGTGTGTAACGAAATGAAAAATGTGTTTAATATTGTAAAATGTAGAATATTAAGGGACAGGAAAGAGCTTTTGTTCATGATTATGAGCAAACTTCTGTAGATATGCATTTGCTATACCATAAAAACATACTCCAAATCCCAAGTCGCCTGCCCTAATTGCCTACTTACTGGTTAGTCGGCTCAATCTGCAGTTTGACATTTGGCTGGCAAAAGCGAAAAAAGTCTTACAAGTTTTTTTATCTGTCCCAAATTAGATCTGACCGCATAGGCTGCTTTATGTCATTTGTATCTCAGCACTGTCAAAAACGTCGGAGGGCAACAGTGAAAATTGTTTCTCACATAACACGTTATTAAAATCAATAGCTACAGTAATGAGAAGGGACAAACGATGAGCCTGCAGTGTTAACTGAAATCTGGGGAAATTGTGATGGGGAGTGACGTCAAGAACTGATTGTGGCGTCATGGAATAATACCAGTGGGTCATGGCATTACAATCAAAAAAAAATGTCGACATTCTATTTGTTAGCGATGTTACAGGCTGCTTGTCAAAATGTAATTCGGGCCGAGTGGCCTCCTCGATTCTTTGTGACGGCGATTGGTCTATCGGCAACTGGGCTGACATCAGGTACCAAAATAGCTCCGTTGACCTGGTAACCTGTTAAGACATAACCTGGCTTTCACACACAACACCAAAAACGAAAGTTACAAGGATACTCAGCGTGTCTCTCACATGGCAGCTGTTGCAAATAGTTCTTCATGGACATTTCATGAATAAGTGAAAGTTGTGAAATGAAAATGCTGGCGTGTATTATCTTGTTTTTATAACATTTATTATTTATTTACAATAATAGTCAAAGATTTTCAGCGATTTTATGACGTCGCCACTCAATATCGAATGCGCTGAGGTGGTATTGCTTTGTGTTCTGGTATCGATTCACTTGCTTCACATATAAACGTTAGTGGCATAAGTCATAACTGATAAAATAACAACAGTCACCCATCGTCCCTCTGCACCGACCAATATAGTCCCCTCCTCGCACACTATATCTATATATATTGTTGGGAGCGTCTATATGTCACAAAAGCTAAACTTTTTCAATTTGTGAGTCTGTATATTTACGTACAGGTCTGTTTATGTTGTATATGACCTCTCACACTGTACTGCGATTACCTTTATTTTGTATTTTTATGTATGTGGTGTTTTGAGTGTCCCATACGCCTTTTGGCCGGACATTGTATATTTTACAGAGTATTTTTCTATATATGAAGTACATTTCTATATGCCAACGTTTCATTGATCCGCACGACCTCGTTGAGAACGCTACAGCTAGTCTGGGTTAATTGGGTTTCACTGTAAATGATGAAACAACTACTACCAAAATGTTAAAGATCTTGGTTCGAATTTGTCTTCAGCAACCCATGCTAACGGGATCGGGTGGTCAGGCTCGCTGGCTTGGTTTATCGTTTGTCGTCGTATCCAAATCGTGTGGATCGATGAGCATGATGCCAATCACTGGATTGTCCGGCCCAGACTTATTTACACACCGACGTCATGTAGTTCACGGGGTGTTGGGGTAACCAAGCTAGTGGTAAAAGCGTTCGCTCGTAAAACGTCATTCATGGTCATTATCTCTATCCGTACTTTATACTCCCCAAAAAACAAAATTTAAGCTTTTAGATGGACGTTTATTATGGAAAGGTTTGTCGCTTTTACTTATAATATTGATCAATGTAGGAAGTATGTCATTGTACCGTTGGACCCAGAAACAGAAGCTACAGGGTAAAACGTTCGTCAATCAACCCCTCCATGGATGAGAACTCGCGTTGCCAACTCTGGAATATGACTGACAGAAACATGTTAAAATCACCTACGCACTGATTGTTCTCCGTGTTCCGTGTTAACGGTCAAGGATTGCACAGACAACCCCACGAGCCAAAGTAAATAGTTCCTTAGATCCCTAGTACGATATTTGCATAAATACTAACAATCTGTTGGAGGCTGGAATTCTATTAGTGATAGCCAACACTTAAATTTCGTCGTTTTATCTTGAGTTGATTCTGCATGGAAACGTTGTTACTCGGATTCCACAACGTCGCTAAATCCGGGGTTTGTTCTGCAAGGAAACGTTGTTACTCGAACTAAAAAACGCTGATATATAATGTACATGTATGTTTATGTCGGAGTTCTTTTTGGTACCCTCGTCTTATATTGACACTCTACTGGTTTTGCACTGAGACTATGTGACTGACCTATTCTACTTGTGATTGTTTCATAGATACTTTCACATACTCAGTCAATCTTACTCACATCAGAGATAATTAGCACAATGACAAAAGATTGCTGTTGCGGAAACGCTCCTCCCCAAAAAGACCTTAACGTGTCATGTTAATCTTACTGGGAATGTCTTTTTGATACTATTCCAATACAATAGAATTCCAGATTCCTCGAGTTTTAACAGTCATGTTTTCAAAAGCTTCCCTTATTACAGCTGTTCGCTTACGCGGTACTGACTCCAAGCACGGGTCGCGGTTCTGACTTCAAGAATTGGTCGCGGTACTGAATCCAAGCATGGGCCACGGTACTGAATCCAAGCATGGGCCACGGTACTGACTCCAAGCGTGGGCCGCGGTACTGACTCCACGCTTGGGCCGCGGTACTGACTCCACGCTTGGGTCGCAGTACTGACTCCAAGCATAGGCCGCGGTACTGACTCCAAGCCTTGGCCGCGGTACTGACTCCAAGCATAGGCCGCGGAACTGACTCCAAGCCTTGGCCGCGGTACTGACTCCAAGCCTTGGCCGCGGTACTGACTCTAAGCATAGGCCGCGGTACTGACTCCAAGCCTTGGCCGCGGTACTGACTCCAAGCCTTGGCCGCGGTACTCACTCCAAGCATAGGCCGCGGTACTGACTCTAAGCATAGGCCGCGGTACTGACTCCAAGCCTTGGCCGCGGTACTGACTCCAAGCATAGGCCGCGGTACTGACTCTAAGCATAGGCCGCGGTACTGACTCCAAGCCTTGGCCGCGGTATTGACTCCAAGCATTCTATATGATCGCGCCTCCGGTTCGCCACCATATTTTCAATGGTCCTCAGGTCTTTGAGATAACGAAGTTTCACGGTAAAGTATTTAAATAACAGAGTTATAAGCCCCCTGCCACCTATTCCGCGGTGAAAGCAGCCAGAAGGAAACAAGCGTTTTGTGCGCGACTATGCTTGTATGGTTTTCTCAGGTATTACATGGCTGATGTGTGATTCGTTTGGAAGGATAATGCCAACACGTGCTTCACGTGAAACAAATAGCGATAACGGGAGGCGAAGTAACATCCGGGTACATATAAAACTTGCTCTCTGCGTCAAACGATTGCGATTAAACTCGGAAAATAAGATAAATCAGCCTTAACGTCCTTCCAATGAGATCATCTTCAACATTGAGAGCACCAGCGGCAGATACGCGTGTCATGTTTTAAGTAATGTTTTTCTTGCACATATCTGAAAGGCGTTTAGCCTCTGATCGGAATCTTACCGTATTTTTGTTGTAAATCAGTAGCCCATTGAACCCATGATATAGCACTAATACGCCACGACCTGCATGAGTGGCACAGAAGCATGTGCTGCCGATATTGGATTCTGAGTTATTGTAAGAGATGAAGTTGAGGAAGCTGTCTCGTGGCGAGCCTCGCCCGAGAGGGACGAGGGAGAAGAAAGCATTGTATACAATCATCAGATATTGCTATGAGGATTTCGTTCAAATATTTACAATTTTGATTCAATCTGAGAAACACAATTCAGTATTTACTCTCCCATTAAGAGTAAAATTGCTGAATGCTCAACTCATAACATTAGGTGGGAATCCATTAGACGTATGGAGCTTGTTTCTATGAAATTTAGTGGGCATTTTAATCTGGGTTGGGAGCCATTAATAAGAGGTTGGCATTACAGAACTAGCGTCGCCAAGCCTCATCCTCTGATGTTTACTCGATGCATCTACGACAGTCTACTACCATCTATTTGATGCACAACCTAAATTCACGATGGTGATTCAAACTGAAAAGCTGTTCAAACACAAAGGTGCTGATTCCACAAATTTGATTTCCAAGTACCTTTCAGATCGCAATTCCGTCTTTTCATAAAATCCAAGTTTCGTCGACACCGGCTCACTCAAACATGGCCCTTTTGAGCCTTTAAGTGGCACTTTTCGGCACTAGTTATCAAGGTTTATTGGCCGGGATTCACTATCTGAGTAACGAATACGCTACGATAAATTCCTCAAGATGATTTAATTTACCAGGTCTGTGCATTATTGGCACCAATTGTAAACCTGTGCTCTTGTGAAACGAAAGCAAATCTCGTGATCGATGGAAGCGGAGAGAGATCCTTCCGCAAATTTCCGGTGTGTCGGTAATTGAAGGTTTCGTACACCGTTGTGCATAAAAAACCTGGAGTGGTCTGAGCAACGAAATACGAGGCGGTATTTAAATTAAACCCTTGTCGTCAAGGACATGCATCGTTATGTGATTAAATTGAACGTTTTTCGGCAGTGATGGCCATTACACATCGTGCATACTTGTAATTCCGTACGTCTACACGGAGATGAGAGAAGTAGATAACCAATTGCTTTCGCAGTGAACACTCATTTTCCCCTACATACAAACCAGACTTAAAGGACACCTCTGACTTAGTCATTCTGTGAACTGCTACTTCCCTTGTCCTTAGACATGATTAGATAAATGACCATTACGTTATGAGGTTGTCCTTACATCCTCAAGCATTTACCCACAATAGGGAGATATGCTACTTGCCACAACTATCAATCCTGTAATGGTCATTATGTATTGATATTACCGTCTTAATTTGATTCTATTTCCTCACTAACGCATATTTTTCGGATAAATCAATGTCCCATAAACGAACAAATAGCGTATGCCTTTTTAAGCGACCAAGTATCCGCCATGGTGTTCTTTCAAGGACTTTCCTGGAAGACAGATAGATTAATGTTAAGGCATCGTGGAGTTATCGCTGCTGTTTGTTGTTCTGGCTATGTGCCAAAACAGGTCAATATTGTAATTAAATTTTTGAGATAGAATAATCTTTTCATTTTTTGGCATTACCGCGATGCATTGCATTATATTAAATTTAGCCGAAACTGTTAAAAGATTGGTATCCTCTTCATCGTTTCAAATGCCAAATGTCTGCCAACCCATATTATATTAGCCTCTTAAACCGCTATACTGTCCCCAGTATACAGCCCACGAAATGAATACATCATTTCCATAAACGTAATGATGCGGAGACCGACAGAACAAAATATAAATACTTATATAGCAATCTCGTATTGAAATGTATTGCCAGGCCGCTCTACATTCTTGATTGTACCTTGTATTGTCATTCCTCTCTCGAACTCCCTTTACCCCGAGCTTCACGCAGCCCTGATTCAGAGACCCGTGAAGATCCGGGTAGGGAATGGGTTTTCAGCAACCCATGCTTGTCGTATGAAGCGACTAACGGGATCGAGTGGTCAGGCTCGCTGACTTGGTTGATGCCTGTCATTGTATCCCAATTGCGTAGAACGATGCTCACGATGTCAATCACTGGATTGTCTGGTCCGGACTCGATTATTTACAGACCGCCGTTATATAACTGGAATGTTGCTGAGTGCGGCGTTAAACAACAAAGAAACAAACATTCGACATAACGGGACATTGCTAAATCATTCTTTATATCAAACCAACTTATCTCGTAATAAATAAAGACGTCACTGTCTACTTCCTAGCTGATCCACATACATGAAAATCTACCACCAGCTTCACGCAGCTGACGCATTCGACATGAGTTTGCTCAACCAATACAAGGCTGACAAAACAATGAAAACATACGATTGTTATTTGTTAAAACTTTTAAAAATTCACTGGCAATGTCAACTGTGGTTGTGATGTCTGGACTCAACGTACTAGCGGCGTTATAACGAGGTCCCGTGGGAGTCGTGATGACGTAGCGAGGCGTCGTGAGCCCCAATGTGGCAGACAGACCTCTAGTCATGGGGGAACTCGGACAGAGTGGTCAATACAGTTGCTGGACAGCGTTAAAGCTCACCCAGTTAGACTAAAGGTCACGCTAAGAGATGAGCTACACGAGGTGTTGGCGAGCTGACCTGGAACTCTATGTCACTAATAATTCTCCATGTTCATTGATATACAAGGTTCTTTCGCAAAATGTTTTTTTAATTATTTTAAAGACATGTTTTCATTGATTTAGTGTTAGTCTTAAATGTTTAATGAGTTTGCAGTTATTTTGAAGAATAATTTTAACGCAGCAGATTCTAAGCTCACTGATATTGTGATATGTGGTGCTACAAGTGCTGACATTGTTTGTTCTTGGTCCAGTAAACGTCGTGTATCTCAGCCAGCCTGGTTTGATTGTCAGAAAATGAAATCTGGAAAGTATTTACGTCTCAAGGTCAGAAATCCGAAGTGTGATTTCAACTTATACAAGTGCAAAAACAGAATTTTAAATGATTTGTGAACGTAAGAAAATCTGTATGACATAAAATTTAATGAATCAACTAAGTTAGCTGCGCATTATGCAGATTGTAGAACTTTTTGGAAAATATTTAAGAAGTCGTTACATAAAGAAATCACCAAACAGTTCTATAACTCCCAATGCATGGCTTCCCTATTTTCAGAATTTATTGATGCCGATGTGCATGACGGCAAAAACAGAATTTGATCTATCAATATCTGAGTTTTAAGATACTCATACGTGTTATGAATGAATCTCCAATCACAGTGATCACGGAATTATTGTAATCTGGCGAGATCACAGAACAAGAAGTGAGAGAAGCATTAAAACGTCTTAAAAATGTTAACGTGTCAAGCGTTGATGAAGTCCCACCAGAGTTTTATAAAATATCAGGAGATTTTCTAACCCCATATTTGTTCCTATAGTTCAATAACATCTTTGACTCAGGTATTTTCCCCCATGCATAGAATATTGGAATAATATTTTGATGTCTTTGTACAATTCGGGAAATGTCAGTCAACCAAACAATTACAAAGTAAATCTGATTTGAATGTCATGGGAAAACTATTTGCATTTATTGTTGATATAAAAAATGGCTTTAAGTAGATGGTATGATATCTGAAGCTCAAGCAGGATTTCACTCTGAGTATTCTACAGTTGACAATATCTTTGTCAAACAGTCACTTTGTTCCAAATATTTTATATGTAAACCTAGAGGTCGTTGTTATTGTGCCTTTCGAGCTCTTGGGTACTTTGATAGAAAAGAAACCCGCAGTATCTATTGATCACCAAAGGATGTCATGGAAACCTGTCAGTTATTCTAAAAAATATGTATTCCTCAGTTAAAGCATGTATTAAAAGCTGACTCCGGTATAACTCCTTCCTTTAGCACTTCCAGTGGTGTTCGTCAAGGTTAAATCTTGAACCCCGTCTTATTAATCTTTTTTTTATAAACGAACGTGATAAATTGTGATAAACATTTAAAAGTTGTTGGTTATTATAAGTATTCAGGACCATTAATTTCCTCAAGACTAAATTGGTGAACGGCTGGTAACACCTTAGCGTTACAGGCATCAAAGGCAATGGTTTTTGTTAAGAAATTATTTACGAATTGTACTCGAAGCTTGAAAGGTGGATATATTGTGATAAACATTTAAAAGTTGTTGGATATTATAAGTATTTAGGACTATTAATTTCCTAAAGACTAAATTGGTGAACGGCTGGTAACACCTTAGCACTACAGGCATCTAAGGCAATGTTTTTGGTTTAGAAATTATTTAAAGAAGAGGATGTATCTCATTTTCCTTAGCAAAGTCGATATTTGATAGAAAATTGATCCCATTTTGTTATAGGGCTCAGAAATATTGGGCATAAAATATTTTGAATCCATTGAAATAGTTCGTACTTTGTATTTTAAGCGATCATTATGCATTGGTAAATATGCTTCATATAAGGCAGTACTTGGTGAAACTGAACGCTGTAGTATATATGTTCATCGCCAGCTGCGTGTTGTTAAATAGTGTATACAATTATTAGAATTGGACGTACACAGGTACCCATTTCAATGTTCCAGATTTTCCTTTGTATGGATCTCACAAGACACCGGCAATTAAAAGTACTTTTATATAAATTTAAGTAAACATTATTCGATACATTTCAGCAAAACTGGCACCTACAAATGTCTTCTTCACATTTCCTCAAGCATTATGCTATATTAAATTATTGTTACAACCAGAAAATGTGTTTAACTGTATTACAAGATAAATCACTACTGAGAATATCACTTGCACGTGAATAAATGTTGTAGAACCATGGATATTGATTCTGTTAATTGTATATATACTAACAGTACCAACCTGGAGACTGGAGACTGAATTCCATGTTTTTATTTGTGAAAACTATAATACTTTGAGATCAAAGTTTCTATCTCATTTAGATACTACACCCAAAGACAATCAATTAATGCTGAATGTGTTGAATTCCAACAATATTATCAAATCTGTATGCTTATGACACTGTTCTGCATTTGAGTTCACAGGACGACTGTGTGTGGTGTTTAATGGATGCCGGCTTTGCGAGATCTCCCTCAGGTTAAGAGTGTAAGATATAGAACGCGTTATCGTTGTCTAGTGTCAGTGTTATCAGTCACTGGTTTGTCTGAATTATTTAACAGGTTGCCGTGCTGTATATAGCTGTAAAAGTCCTGCATGACTGCAGTGGAACTCAAGCGGCACTTATTTATGCACGGTGCGATTCCTGTACTCGTAAGTCATTTTGTTTGATAATGGCGATATTGCTGTGTCATATTAAGTTATGTAATTCCGGAAGACATTTCTGTAACTGTCTACGGTATTTGAATCCCTACCATAAAGGGAGCCTACTCTCGTAGTCACGTTTGGTTCAAGTCAAACAAAATCCACTTTGTTTGTTCATTCAAACTCCAGAGTTATGTTTCCCCCCGATAACGCAGAGACATGAAAACAGCAGAGTCCAATTGGATTTCAAGTGAGATTGCTTGCCTGTAAAGGTGTAAATAGTGATATACCGTAGATCGTTATCCTGACCGCTTATCCTTTAATACAGCCATTTGAATACTTCTCACGGCAGAAAATAAAATCGCTATAAAACAGATTCACAAAACTCCAAGCATTGCCCTCCCGTCATTGAGGTACAATAAACGTTGATTTAGCGCCGCCTGGCAACCTGTTAGGAGAAGGGTTTGTAGACAGATGTATTGTAGAAATGGCTCTTGAAGACCGTCAATGAGGATCAGCTGCCGGACAGGGGAAGCCTCTTAGCCTTTATTTCCCTGTACGAGTTGATAGGTTTCAGACACCCTCACGGTGTGAAATATGGCGCTTAGGGGAGAAGGTGAATCCCAGTTGTTGCTATCGCTGTCGGGATTCTAGCTGATGGTCAGATAACTCCGCAACGTCTGGCAATAGACGACCTCACCGCTCACATGTGTACACGGCATGCACTTTCGTCCAGTAGGTTTATGAGAAATACGGAAAACAATATTCTACCATGACACTGAAGAATTCTTGATTCTGATCTTATTCCATACCTCAAATGTCATTTCACACAAACGCCTTGCGTTTGAGAACATCGATTTATGCATATCACAATGGCTGAAGAATACGCATTAGAATTGTATAGGTTCGATATCAGAACTACTGCTTATCAAATATGTTTAAATCTAGTTCTTGAGACACAACTAAGTACAACACATACAAACCACTGTGTCAGGGCAACGCAATTATCGGTCACGGAAATGAGCAGTCTCTAAGACTCTCTCGAGTCGTATACTATGCAGATTCGCCTATAGCTAATTCGGCATTTGCAACTTATAAATAACTGAAAAACTGATTTAAGGTATTTAAGAAATAAACTATTTTGAGCGTTTTGTCTCTATTTCTATAACTTGTCACTCCTCCAATGGAAGTCGTGTTGATTGCCAAAAGATTATTGACTGGTAATTGTGAAGATAAATAGAAATGCGGTGGATGATGCCGATGAAAGGATAATGACGATGACAGCTATCATGGTGATCGCGTTGGCAGCGACGATGACGATGTTTGATGTCAATAACGGAGAGAATTTGGATGAGGAAGCGATGCTACTGATTCACATAAGAGTGCACTCTATTACAGGCAGAGGCAATACATTCGATAAATTGCGTGATTATTCAATTATTACATTCGTGTTCAGACAGCGATTTGCAAATAATTTGCTTTGTAAAATCAAAATGATTCACGCGTATCTGCCAATCTAAGTGCTGATGCAGCCCGTATATTGACGTCACAGACCTAGCTTATCCGCCATGCTCTAGCAGTTAACACTGTATCACTCCGCCTTGGCTGCAACACCGGAACTGATAGTCATCGCGAATTATCGCTTCACTACGCCATATGTATATATATGTTTGCGAGAATCTCACGTTAACGATGTTTCAGTATTTGTAGTTATATTTAGTGATGTGACTTAACAATGATCGGTTTAGAATTCGGCAGTTCTGGTCGGTGGTGTGCTGTCTCGTCAGGCGTATGATTTTGATTCACCAATGAGGTAGAATTAGGTAACACTTCCTTGATGGCCTCTCCTTGGTAATATTACAATAATACTTCTACAAGCGGCTTAATAAACCCATTCACTCACTCATTCAACGTGCAACTTTTCACAACAATTTCACTCCATTTCATATCTATTGTGATATGCTAATGTTTCTTAATCTCGCGACATACGTACATGCATTACGCTTCATATAACGTGTTTCAATTCGCTTCGTGTTCAAATGACTGACACATATATAGGCATGGGACGCCCATGGTCAAACCCGTCACAATTCCAGCGACTAAACTAACATTTGTGGTCCACTTGTCCTTAAAATGATAGCCTTTAGCAAAACCCATAAATAATTTTTCTAGTCCTTATGACACCTCAACAATTGGGCAGTTTGGCAAGGACTATGGGGCGAGTGTTAATGTCTATCCCTGACTTCAGTGTGCAGCGTTGTGTCCCGTATTGTAGCCAGGATCCGCTGACTGTAGGTTTGCATCTGAGATTCGTCCTGGTAATGACCCATGGGGTTTAGACTTATGCGACATCAGGGATTTTCTCCCGAATATGTTTCATGATTTATGTCGCATCAGAAATTTTGCAGCTATTTGAAATGCTATTCAAAACGGCTTTAAACCTAAACTCACTCACACCACTGGTGACACATGATGTTTCAATTTCAGTGCACTGATACAAATGTATATGATATTTACGGATACACTAATAGAAATACATTCTTTGTCTGTTCGATTTGTTCCCAGTTTTCACTCTTTATGTACACGAAAACAGGCATGGCTCTCCTGGTATGTAGTACCCATAGATAACTGTTTTGTTGGCATCAGCGCACTAGGCACTGTGGTAGATCGAGACACATGGTCATAACCAACTATATGCGGTATGCTTGTCTGCTATCAGTTCCATAACATGCAAATTGCCAGTGAGATAAAACACACGACGTCAATGAAAATGCAATAATGTGCCTGCAAGCTGAAAAGTTCCACCTTGTGAGAATGTATGATAATGACATCGACATCAGTAGCAATGGACAAAAAGCACCGTGTTTAAATAAGGTCTCCAGAAATCCCTTCATGACCAATGAAATACTGCCAGCGTATTACCTTTACATGGTGGAAATATCTGGAAGATATAAGCCAGAATGCATAGGGCAAGTGTTAAGCACAGTTCGGCAGACCAATGGGTTCCAGAGTTCGGCAGGTAGCTGGAGGAGCATTCATATCTCAGAAAACACGGGGGCCAATTTCCCCTGTGTCTGAAAGTCATTGTCAGGACTAATCGGAAGTGGCAGTTTATTTGCGCGAGATCATGATCTTTATCAGGGGCATTGATCACTTGAAATAAGCAATAATACTCCAGTAAATAAATTACTTACGTCTATTGTCTCAAGATAAGTGAATAAATGGCTGGTTTCTCCTTGAGCGAGTGCAGGGGTATACGCACTGTTAATTTCGGCGGTCTACTGGATTGGCTCTATTTAGACTGGGATATTAGCCATGCAGCTGTCTGCACAGCCCGGTGTCTGAAACCCGCTTACCTAGTGTGTTATATATCAGACAGTTAGACATACGTCCTGTCAGGTCAAGGGTGAGCACTATCCCTTTCCAATTATCTCCCATGGATCGTCTGACGGAAGATTGTGACTGAATAATGTTGTTTCCTTTCATAAAACGACGGGCCCCTTCCTTCATCAACGATCCGATATATAGCTGGAAAAACCGTACCGTAAAAATGCTGATAGATCAAGAAGAAAAACGTGTTTTGTGCATAACATTAAGTCCAATAACGCGATGTCAGTTTTAACCACCCAACAGAGGTCAATACAATTATTGTATGTACGACGGTACGTTAAACAGTTCGTGGCTTAACAAAGAAAATAGTTCAGAATAAATATTGGTCATGTATTTTTCAATATAATCTTCTGGGTCCAGCGATGCTCCAGGTTTGTTATCTCCGACCTATAGAAGTCTTATTATTATAAGTTCCCCCAAAGGCCTCGACGGCGGCTATGACCTCGTCACTCCAGCTTGATAACAGTGTAAGAATCTACACTGAAACGCTGCTAAATGCAATAAAACAGAAGTTGTTATACATAAAGTTGTATATTTTCCTATTTACTCACCACCTTCATTTGAACTTTTGATCAATGGTGTCGACCGAGCTCTCACCATTCGCGTTTAGATAACAGCAGGTGGAAAGATCAGATCACAGAACAGTTAAGTGTATGAAGGGCAGTCATCTCAAAAGCGTGCTACATATCTTTGTGTATTTTTTGTAACATGTCCTTTTATAAAGGTGATTAATCACTGCTTGTTTCTCAGTTTTCACCATTTTCGCAGTTTCTCACGCCCCTGTCAAATCTTCCAGTTACCTTCTGGAAAACAGATACAGTTGTCAGTCACTTATTTGGTGTTATGTCTTCGGAGTGACGATATTCTTTATGTTCGTGTTGAGACCTTACAAAACACAAAACAATCTAGCTACGAGGCCACGAACATATTTATTCTTCTGTAGCCATACTCCACAGGGAGCTGAGAATGCAATTTGAATACATACTGGTCCGGTTTGCACTAAATATGTGGTGGCATCAACAATATTATTCATTTCTTCTTTAAGTAGTGTTTCCGTTTGACAATGTGACCTCAAATGCCTCTTAGATTCTGGTTCAAAGACATCCTTTAAAATGGCTTGGTTGATAAAGTTGAAGATTGGTTATATTTGTTCCCAATTCCTGAACAACATAAACGCCATGAGATGCTCATGGGACCAACAACTCACCGATTTCATCTCTTATCTACCTACGCCATTCTCACTATTGCTTTTCCCATCTCTTCTTTTTATTGTAAGTTTATATCTCCTCCAGGGAGAGTACATGTAATGCTTGTCTCTCTATTTGGATTCTTGGGTGGTATATTTCCCAAAGCCTGTCACACTGTTGGGATTCGTGGGCCATGCAGATCCCCACTACCAATGCTTGAATGCTTGCCCCTTTACTGGGATTCGTTGAAGGTATAGATCCAACAACTAATGCCTGTGTCTCTAAGGGGATGCTATATATCCCAGTGCTTGTTACTCTGTTGGGATGGGTTGTCCAGATTGCTCCCCGGTACCTCTCTATGCTCGATGATTATTATGTATGTGTTATATCGAGGCACTCCCATGGTCACGGTTGTATGTTATGTAAGGGCAGAATGTGGCAGCGGCTGCGATGCTTCCCCGATGTCAAACGTCACCCTTTGACTAACCGCTATGTTGTGTTGTCAGGTGTAACAGTAGATTAAAAGGATCATGGGATTTGTAAATTTGACATTTTATTGACAGTTTTGTTGACATGTGCTGATGCACTTCTTTTGTGGCAGTCTAAAATGGCAATATTTTCCATTCGTCAAATTTGACACTTTGTTGCAAGAGGCTCAACGTCCGTAGCATTGGAGTGAGATGCATTGACGTGCACCACCTTCCAAGGCCGGTGTTGCGCTTCAACCTCGAGTTTCCATGTGCAATTACAGGTTGAAATATCTCAGTGAAGGAGAAATGGATCAGAATGAACAAAGAATGTACAATCAGCCCGACGTTTCTGAATCTTGTTTTATTTATATGTCTAATTATGTCATGTTGGCACTCTAGTTAAATATTCAAATATAATCACGCGAACATCAATTCATGGTGTGTGGAAACCATCTCTCCCTCCCTCTCTCTCCCCACCTCTCTCTGCTCCCCCTTCCCCCTCTCACAGTTATAGAACCTACCATATTGTATAATATGGCCACATACTGAAGATTGTACCCACTTTGATACGATCCCACAGGTTCCTGCAAACTAGCCACGTTGTATAACCCGCAGGAGGTAAAATTGAAAGCTTGTCTGACATGGATTAACTTTTGTACTGAGAAATGTATCGTTTGCTGATTTTGCAAATATTCTTACACCAGTTTTACCATAAACATGGCTGATCCCCTAAACCTTCAACAAAGAAAAAACTCTACCTTCGCGTGTTTACCTGTAGATTTTAAGGCTCGGTGATTTCCCCCTCACAGGTGCAAAGGGGATGTGAGTGGGTGCAGCACGTGCTCCGAGCAGACGATACTTGCCGTCTGCTGCCCGCTCACAGTGGGTTTGTTGCTTCGAGGCGGAATCGACATCATGGAACCAATTACGAGATTAAAGTGGTTGTGTAGTACCCCAGTTTTCCCCTGAATCTAGACGATTCAAATAAGCAAAGAAATGTGAGGGGACCGAGCGCTCCGTTTCAGCATGTAGGAGGTGGTCGATGATATTGCCAATGTTGACACTATCGATTGTTTGAGAGCAGTTACGTTATCCTGTTTCCAGTAGCACAGCTCATGTCCCTCATATAGCCCCGACTGTTTCTCTGGGTAATAAAAGTAAACTCAAATTTTAAATTTGCTTTGCACGCGGATGAACCTTTACGGTTTTTTATTACAATGGCGATACTTCATTGGCACTGGATACCCGCACGCACTGAATACAAACCACGTAAAGTTGTAAACATGAATCTTATTTGCCTCGCATGAAACAGAAGGGATATTAAAGTATAAACGTACTGTCAAACAAGCCTGGTTGTTGAATTCTCGGCCCGATGTGTTACTTTCAAGATGCATGCTAGTGAACCATCTCAGTATGTCTTAGGAGTGTTTGATAATACGTCTTATCTATCTTTTCATTACATATCTTAGAATTATATGACAGGACGTGTTTGTCTCCCCTCTCAGTATATATTAGGAGTGTATGATAGGGCGCTTTTGTCTAGTCTCTCAGTTTGTCTCAGGAGTGTGTGATAGGATGCCTTTGTCTATCCTCACAGTATGTCTTAGGACGAGCTTCTCCGCACCATCAGACAATCTGAGGAGTGATTAAAAACCCCAATATCTTCAATGCATTTAATATATCATTGGAGATAATGCCACGACAGGATTCTCAACATCTTCGGTAAATCTAAATTAATGTTGTCGCTGTTATGGCGTTCACTCAGCATCTCCTCATCACGCCTACGTTAACGCGAGGAGGCGTTCACTCAGCACCTCCTCATCACGTCTAGGTTAACGATAAAAGGCTTTCACTCAGCATCACCTCATCACGTCTAGGTTAACGATAAAAGGCGTTCACTCAGCACCACCTCATCACGTCAAGGTTAACGATAAAAGGCGTTCACTCAGCACCACCTCATCACGTCAAGGTTAACACTAGAAGACGTTCACTCAGCACCACCTCATCACGTCTAGGTTAACACTACAAGGCATTCACTCAGCATCACCTCATCACGTCTAGGTTAACGCTAAAAGGCGTTCACTCAGCACCTCCTCATCACGTCTAGGTTAACACTACAAGGCGTTCACTCAGCATCACCTCATCACGTCTAAGTTAACACTAGAAGGCGTTCACTCAGCACCTCCTCATCACGTCTAGGTTAACACTACAAGACGTTCACTCAGCACCACCTCATCACGTCTAGGTTAACACTAGAAGGCGTTCACTCAGCACCTCCTCATCACGTCTAGGTTAACGATTAAAGGCGTTCACTCAGCATCACCTCATCACGTCTAGGTTAACACTACAAGGAGGTGTTCACTCAGCACCACCTCATCACGACTAGGTAAACTAGGAGGCGTTCACTCAGCACCACCTCATCACGACTAGGTAACACTAAGAGGCGTTCACTCAGCACCAGCTCAACCCGTCCAGTTTAACACTAGAAGGCGTTCACTCAGCACCACCTCATCACGTCTTGGTTAACACTAGGAGGCGTTCACTTTGCACCCCATCATCACGCCTAGGTAACGCTAAGAGGCGTTCACTCAGCATCACCTCATCACGTCTAGATTAACACTAGGAGGCATTCACTCAGCACCACCTCATCACGTCTAGGTTAACACTAGGATGTGTCCACTCAGCACCACCTCAATACGTCTACGTTAACACAAGGAGGCGTTCACTCAGCACCACCTCAATACGTCTACGTTAACACAAAGAGGCGTTCACTCAGCACCACCTCAATACGTCTACGTTAACACAAGGAGGCGTTCACTCAGCACCACCTCAATACGTCTACGTTAACACAAAGAGGCGTTCACTCAGCACCACCTCAATACGTCTATGTTAACACAAGGAGGCGTTCACTCAGCACCACCTCAATACGTCTATGTTAACACAAAGAGGCGTTCACTCAGCACCACCTCATCACGTCTAGGTTAACACTAGGAGGCGTTCACTCAGCACCACCTCATCACATCTAGGTTAACACTAGGAGGCGTTTACTGAGCACCCCATCGTCACGACGAGCTTAACACTGAGAGGCGTTCACTCAGCACCGCTTCATTACGTCTAGGTTAACACTAACAATAATTATGCATATATTGTGGCAACTGTGTAGTTATCTGATGGTAAACGTTGGATGAGTTGGTGGACATTATGGAAATAGAGCTCAAGTTCATAACAAGACGTAGCATGGCTGACTTTCTTTATTCCGGTTGATATGGTTGTAGTTAATACACGGAAACGTCGATTAGGAGTAAATAGAGTGTTTCACCATTGAAACACTGTAAACAGTTTATTTCTATTTTTTACGCTTATGTTACAGCCGAGTGCAAACCATTTCAATACTGCTCTTTTGAAACGTCGATTATCTAAAATACCTAATTGCTTCAATATGTTTCTAAAGTGCACCGAAATTCTATCCCATTTGTATACAGTAAACTCGGCGTATCCCTTCCAGTCATAAGCCCCATCCGGGTAGGACCCTTAATCCCAAGCGCGATCTATAAATGAAAATTAATAGCTCACGTCGCCGAATGTACGTGGGTCACTGACCTCGCACCACTTTATGTAGTACCTCTATCAACAAAACCTGACTGACATGGTAAATCAGGGAGACAGATCTTCGACAGAAACGGACGGATTGTGCGGCTAGTCGTAGCGTCGGCTTCGGCCGTCGCCTCACCAACGACAACGTCGACGTTGAAGAGTCGCCGTCCGACTTCCTGTCTGTGGGAAGAGACCATGATATTTGTCTTTAACTGCCAAGAATTGGAGCCACATCGTCGTTTTGTCCAGGATTATGGTGTCCATAGTCACGTTGGCAAAAGCAACCGCTCCAGGGATTTTATCTTTAAATCAGTCACATCAAGATACAAATTAAAGGACGGGGTCTGCATAATTACATAAAAGCAAAACGCTAATAAAATCGTTGTGAAAGTTCAGATGTGTTCGTATGATCGTGAATCCAACTTTTTTATCATTATTTCCACACGTCTATACTTGATCATGCCACACGTTAAACATTTATAAGTGAGAGAAAAAATGAAAAGGTAACGTGTCAGTCACATGTGGATGCCCTATGATTTCCATAACAATATGTAGCAGTTCAAGTTTAAAATTTGTCCTAAAGTAAAAAGTTCCCTTTATTGTTATATATCGTCCTTTGTCAAACATCAGTGAAGAATATGCTATAATAATTTACTTAAAGCTTTTACAAACGGCGCTGCGTTTTCGTAGGGTATTTAGCGTGAAACAACTCGCAGAAAGTCCGTGCGTGAGCTGTAGAAGTTACTAAGAGGGCAGGACAGAATATCGAACCAGCACGTTACACGTCATCCAGGCTTGTGGCATCCACATTGTGTGTTTTTGCGGGAATATCACTGACAATATAAAACCACTGTGGTGATTTCGCTCAACCACGTGGTCAGGCCGATGTGTGTTGAAGGGGGAGCTGTTTACAAGCCAATCAAGGCAAACAACGACCACCAAATAATGCACTCTAGAAGCTAGGGCTTGCAGCAATGTTCCCCTGTGTGTACAGCTATCTAGATGAGACTGAGGCGGACATTCGTGAAATACAATCAGTTTTTATACCTTTCATCCGATGACTACCTCGCAGTGGATCAGACTGTGAACTCTCGGCTACACATTCACCCGTTTTTAACGTAAAATAGACACAACGTTCCAGGAGTACCAGGCGGTTGTGCTACTTTGTCTTGGAGAGTTAAAGAGGTACTGTTAAGGTAACTGATCAAGTCTCAGGCTGCTTGCTTTACCACGTAGTCGTACCGATGTGAAACTCCGCTGTCGGCAGCTGCTGTTGGTGGGTTTAAGATTGTAGTGAATTGCCCAGGCCTGGTAACGGCAGTGGAAAAGACAACCAGGACATTTATTGCCATATAGGTTATTTGAACAAGGCTTATGAGTTAAGGTCATTGGGACGGCTGCATCGATGTACGGGAGATCGTTGTTCTCGGTGGAAACGGTAGGAAACGGATATGATTAGTTAGTGCGTATGGTTTTACGCCGCATTTAGCAATATTCCACCGATATCACGGCGATGGACACCAGAAATGGGCTTCACACATTGTAGGGAATCGAATCCGTGTCTTCGGCGTGACGAGCGAACGCTTTTAGCAACGTTACCCCACCGCCCCCGGATATGATGAGAGAATATTTTCACATATATAGTTTATGAGTATACGGTTCCAGGATAACGGGGGTGTACTCTTGTGTGATTGAAGGATGCGTGAGTGAGTGAGTGTGGTTTGGACCGCTTTTGGCAATATCTTATCAATATCACGGTGGTGGAGCTTTAATGATGAACGTACTAGTATACGTATTCTATTTGATTACATGGTTACACACTATGCGGTTCAGCGGCCATACAATTCCAGAAATGTACGGCTAGACGCCAATTTCATCGCACAGTTCGTTACTTGTACGAATAGACACAAATATTAGCACACAGTTCCATTATTGTTCGGTAAGACACACCATTATATTTCAAGAGCAGGGTGTGTGTGTGTCTGTGTGTGTGTGTGTTTGGGGGGGGGGGGGAGGGGTGTTAATAAATAACTCAGCCTCCATCTGCTTGAAAAACTGATCCTCAAAAAAGTCTCGACGGAAATATGGACATCCTCATCAATACAGAGCATTTCGGGAGCAAAGCGAGAGTTCACTCCCAATTGTCAGACGTGCCAATGGTCGGACAGGTCACTGAAGAGTGACCAGTATCACCGCCTACTTAATAAAAGAGCATCTCCCAAGTGTGTGCAGAGTAAGATACTTCAACTCGTTGGGTGATACAGGTTAACCCGACTTTTAACCAGTGTCTATAAGTTGTGATTGATCCGTGTCCGTTTCCTTCAATGGTATAGACCATGGGACTCAGTATATGTTAATAAACTCGTTTGATCTTAGAATTTATTTTGCATTCTCATCAAGTGACTTAAATGCTAGAAAGAATAAGAAAGCATTTTAAAGATTATCTTATTCATAACATAAACAGATTAGAACAGAAGTTCTAGAAAAGAAAACTTGGGCTACAAGCTCTGTATATTTGTGAAACTTGGGACAGGTTGATAAGAAATGTCTCTTTGCCATTAACAAACCACTTTTCTCAAGTTGGGAAGATAAACCATTACAGTATTACTATAATCCAACATGTAGTATGTGGAGGGTCTCCATGCTCGTGTGAACCGCAGTCTCCAACATAAGTACCTCAATCTCTTCAGATTTGTGGAACTGGTAGGAGATGGAGAAGTCAGAAGGTGCTAAGCTAACCTAGATAGACTTTGGTGCTGTTCTCCAACCCAGGAAGGTGTATAGACAGTCTGAGGGGAGACTGCTGCGTCTGAAGGAGAAGTTGTGCACTGGGCTGAAGACTCCTTGAATTTTTGAATGAGGTTGGACTTTTGCTAAAGCTTGGTTTAGCAATTATAGTTTGGTTCTCTGTCATTTGTGTAGGGCTGTTCCACTTACACTAAGGTGAACAGGTAACAAACAATTACCAGTGCAGACAACCTTACCTACTCCTGGTGTATTAGCCGTCTGACAGTTTGGAGGTTACCACATCGAGACAGGAGCATGATGGACAGTACACCTGTCACACTTATCTTTTAATGCCAGCAGTCATTTCAAATCTCTCATTTCCAGATGCCATATCATGCACGTCACTGTGTGGTATCCTTGGACAATGTTATTGACTCCACTTGTCCCGCTGTGATATGACGGAGACAGTTGTTGACAGTGATGTGAAATGTCCATTAAGCATAATTTTCTCTTACTTGGAAAACAATACAGCATAACATGCTTGTATTGTATTGCCAGTATGTGTTCTACCAGCGTTTCAGTGTCAGCGTTACGTCTCGTAGTGGTCTACAAGCTCTGATATTGTACCGACGCAGGTTTCTGGACACTGTCCAGCGACTGCCAGGATGACCGCATCAACTGATGACGTCACAGTGATAATATCGTTTCTCAGATGGAGGATACGCATGTAAAGTTTCCTTGGTAGTGGTGACAGGTTGACCAGTTTCCTGCCAATCTGATCTGAAGAAAACTGCACACTTGGTTTTTGCTACACGTGGTGTTATAAAAATGGCCTTTTATTATATAAAAATGCTTTATCATAACTGCTATGCACTGTTTTAAAATCCCCGCATCTGATTGTTTCAGTGAACAGGGAGAAAATTTGAACACTCTTTCCACATGTCGAATTTGAAAGAATCTCAGCTCTCTTTTATGAAGAACACAAATCTCAGCTTCTGAAAATGAAGAAAAAAACAACAACATGACTCTACCCAAGCCTCCAGTTCCAGAATTATGCATGGGCACGATGGTATCTACGTTTTATCACTGTCGGACTGCGATTTTACGGTCTTACGCTTACAAGATTAAACGGTTAACACGGCAACATTGTTCCGCACATGTACGGTTGTACTCGTGTATGTCTACTTATGATTGTTCGCTTATAAGATTAGACAATGTGCAATTATAAGACCGCACAGTCGACGATTATACGTGTGTGCGTTGCATGATCATCTGATTAAACTGTTAGAGAGTGGACTAGATAAACCGTTTGTCGATATCCTCGGGTACAATGACGGCCATTCAGACACGGTAACCACCTAACAGGGATACTTGAGCGAAAAGTTAAGTATTCTATCGGGAAAAGGTCTGTCGCGCACGTATTCAGCCTAACATGTCAGCTGAACTGGCTGTGTTTCAAATATCATCCGGGGCTATGCAGTATCGTATAGTGGTTTGGCATTCGCTTGCAACGCCGAACTACTAGGTTCGATTTCTCAGATGGGCACAATGTGTGAATCCCATTCTGCGTGTCCGCCGCGATACTGCGGGAATACTAAAATCCTTTAAAATTACAAGTTCACAAGTTACAAAAAAATAATTTTGGTGATATATATGTGCCTGTGACAACAAAATAAAAGTTAAAACATTTTTACGGATATCATGCTCTCAGTTGGAGTGACACCCGTGAAGATCCGGGGAGAATTGATCTTCAGCAACCCATGCCTGTCGTAAGAGGCGACTAACGGGATCGGGTGGTCAGACTCGCTGACTTGGCTGATGCATGTAATCGCTTCCCAACTGCGTAGGTCGATGCACATGTTGTAAATAACTGACACGATTATTTACAGACCGCTGTCAAATAGTTGGAATATTGCTGAGTGCGGCGTTAAACAACAAACAAACAAAACAAAAGTAAGAACGAACAGCGTCATTTTTGACGGCACAAGACGGTTGCTTTTAGCTGTGAAGTATTGCGGTGACGGTTGCATTCACTGTGTAGTATTGTAATGACGGTTGCATTCGCTGTGTTGTATTACGATGACCGTTGCATTCGCTGTGTAGTATTGCGATGACGGTTGCATTAGCTGTGAAGTTTTGCGGTGACGGTTGCATTCGCTGTGTAGTATTGCAATGACGGTTGCATTCGCTGTGTTGTATTACAATGACGGTTGCATTAGCTGTGTAGTATTGCGATGACGGTTGCAATAGCTGTGAAGTATTGCGATGACGGTTGCAATAGCTGTGTTGAATTGCGATGACGGTTGCACTCGCTGTGTGGTATTGTGATGACGGTTGCATTAGCTGTGAAGTATTGCGGTGACGGTTGCATTCGCTGTGTTGTATTGCGATTGTTTCATTCGCTGTGTTGTATTGCGATGACGGTTGCGTTCACGGTAGTATAAAACGGGTACATTCGATGTTTGGTATTACTTTGAAGACTCTACTTGACTTTGTATTAAGAGCCTTGTGTATTGGAAACAATTAGTTATCTATCTTTCCGCTGCGTCCTACGTCCACACCATTCCAACGTTGCATCGTTCCTATGAAAGGACATATTTGTACAGCCAGGGCATCGGGTCACTGATGATGCTATTGGTCCAGTCATCAGTATGTGACGACACAGATACAAAGACATCTCAGGTGATGTGTCTTGTCAGACTTGGCACTGCGTCATGAAAAGCGTTAAAGAACATCCTTGTTGAGAGTCACCTAAAGACATTCTCAGTTCAGTAGGACCGTCCGTGTTTCAAAGGCTGACTTTTTGAGGTTGTGAGCAACTAAATCTTATTTAACCTAAGCTAATCCAGTGTTGGCGCCTTTGTGGAGTTTCTACCGCTGCCCGAACCAAGTAAATCCCCACTGCTCCTTGTAGCGACTTTCGCGTCCCACGGGGTAAACACAGGCTGAAAATAAAGATTACTCAGGTGTATATGTAAGATAGCCTCAAAATAGTGTTTCAGGGAACATTATCTACAATAACCTTACGCGTACTTTTTCAAAGATGTAAACTTGTAAGGTAAGGTGACAACGGAAGCACCAACTCTACCTCAAACAATTATATTAAATCATTATCTAGCGTTCGAACTACAAATGGCTATTTTTCACAATATTTAGATTAAACAATTTAGGCGTTTCAGGATCTTGAGAAACATTTTTATTCTAATATTATTCTAAAGAACTGCATGTGACGTGATTAAATTAAACATCTCCGACAATACATTTAGAAGTCAAAGTAGACGTTAACTAATCAGATTCATTTTTGACAAAATCAATTTAGTAAAACATGTATAACTTGAATTTAAAAAATGGGAATGTACAGCTAAGCAGATTTCTTAACGATATATGTTTTAAGTCACGTTGTCATATCAACGATAAAAAACAAATTGACTCCTTATTTTGACCACCTTTGAAACCTTCGGTCTAATCCCGTACGAATTATACCTTGTCAGCAGGTTTTTTTGTTCACCATAGGAACACAGCTTCGATCAGGCTAGTCACCTGCATGCCCAAATATTTACAGCTATTGTTTTCGTGAGATCTGTGTGCGACAGCGTGTGTTGGTGTGTAGTTCCGTCTGTCCACAACCGAGTCGATAGCCCGGTCACCGGGCAGCTCAACACTCGTCGACCAGGTAACTGCTGCAGGTGACTCTGAACGCCGCGGGGAAGTACTTGGAAGGCGTTCACTCCGACAAATCGTGAGTTAATCCTCTTAAAAGTTATTTAATCCATGTCCTGTTCAGTTTGTACACCAAAGTAGTATCGCTTGTATTCAGTACTTAGATGTAGTGAATCGTTTTCTGACGATGGGTGATATAATTTGGGAATATTAATGATGGGGAATGAGTCGGGATTGTTTTAGGGTTTAAAATGGCCGAACGTGAGCTTCTCGTTAAATGACAGATCTTCAGCATCTCAGTACTAAATAGAGCAAGGGTATTAAAATGTTTCATCGAAAGGTATTTTAGAGACTGAATCGTTGGAAATGGTCAGCGTTCAAGATAAACATATATTTATAGTGAAATGACAGTTGAGAACCACCTCAGTACTAAATGTAGAGGCATTTTAACCAGACAAAATGACTGAACGTAAGTTCCTAGTCAGCTACAACTACATACTTACACAGTATTTTGTAAAGTAAAGGACAATCACAGATTGATCACGAAGGAATAATATTGATTAGGAATGTGAGTTTGTTATTTACACGATTACAATGGATATAGATGAGTTCAACAGTTCTAATTCAACTCAGCACACTATATGGAAGGTAATGTCGTCTTTCAATACAGGTGCCACTATTTGCTTGTTAGAAACACCTCACTATTGCTTAGTCAGAGTGAAAACCGAGTGTGTGTATCAGTTGTGTGACAAGGCTCAGTGTAAGACTACAGTTAGTTAGATGACAATCTTAATCAACAAACCGATTGTGTAAACGAGATTTCCTTCTTTGCGGGTACTCAGGTACTTTTCAAGCCGTTTTGAAATGTTAATTACAGTCTTAAACCCTATCTGTACACTGCCTCTCTTAACGTGTTTAAATATGTGTAGGCTTGGAATACAGTTACCAACAGCTCCTTTCATCCGACGTCAAAGAGATAGATTTAATAGCAACAAAGCTGAGTGTCTGTAACTACTGCAGTGCATTTCATTCCAAACTTCATCAACCACCCTTTGTACTACACCTGCACGGAAGGTACACCGGCAAGGTCCTCCAGTTGAGATGTGCAGTGATTGAGTTGTATGTGTCTTAATCCCCTATAGGGACGTCCTGGCCGCAGCCGGTATGGTGGTGAGGCACTTCTGTGTGGAGTTCCTGTACTTCCTACGTAGGCTTCCTTAACGGTAGATGTAGGTGTTGATGTAGGTGTAGTTGTAGATGTAGGTGTGTGTAGTTGGAGGATAAGCTCGCCTGGTCAACATGATTGCATGGAATAATAAGACAGTTCTGGGACATGATGTCGCAAAAGTAAGGTTCTTTTATACCTGTGTTTTATGACGATAAGGCATGTGTGGTGTCGCGAAAGTAAGGTTCATCTTTACCTGTGTTTTATGACAATAATGCAGTGATACTATCGCAAACGCAAGGCACACATTTATCTGTGTTTTATGACAATAAGGCAGAGATGATATCGTAAAAGTAAGGCACACATTTATCTGTGTTTTATGACAATAAGGCAGTGTTGATATCATAAAAGTAAGGCACACATTTATCTGTGTTTTATGACAATAAGGCAGTGATGATATCGTAAACGTAAGGCACACATATATCTTTGTTTTATGATAATAAGGCAGTGATGATATCATAAAAGTAAGGCACAAATTTATCTGTGTTTTATGACAATAAGGCAGTGTTGATATCATAAAAGTAAGACACACATTTATCTTTGTTTTATGATAATAAGGCAGTGATGATATCATAAAAGTAAGGCACACATTTATCTGTGTTTTATGACAATAAGGCAGTGTTGATATTGTAAACGTAAGGCACACATTTATCTTTGTTTTATGATAATGAGGCAGTGATGATATCATAAAAGTAAGGCACACATTTATCTGTGTTTTATGACAATAAGGCAGTGATGATATCATAAAAGTAAGGCACACATTTTACTTTGTTTTATGACAATAAGGCAGTGATGATATCATAAAAGTAAGGCACACATTTATCTTTGTTTTATGATGACATGGCAGGGATGATAACGTAAAGGAAAGGCACACATTTACTTGTGTAAAGGATGATGAGGCAGTGATGATATCGCAAATGAAAGGCACATCTTTATTTTCGTTTAATGATGACAAGTCTAACATCGCACTAGGCTTATCATTGTTAAAAACCCTCGTTGAGATGGCACGGGTAAGGTGATCTTTATCTATCTTTTACAGTGGTGAGGTAGCGATGCTATCGCAAGAGAAAGATTCAATTTCATGGCGATGAGGCAACAGTGATATCGTGAAAATAGGGCTGATCCTTATCTTTGTTTTACAATGTTGAAGCACCGCTGACGCCTTACGAGTTGTGGATAATGTGAGCAAACATTAGGTTAATTAACACTGGAGTCCCGCCAACTAGGATTGCTCTCCACAGAAGGGACGTCTGTTCACTGGCGATGTGTACCACGTGTCCTTGGCTGCTATGATATGTTGGATGATATGTTGAATTGAATATACACGTCACTGTAACATCATGCACACCTGGCGATCAAGAGTTCAGAATGTGCTCGAAAAAACTCGGAATGAAGATAGATTAACACTGTAAGCGTATCATTGTAATTTAGTTATACATATTTGGTTCGTCCATTGACAGTTTGGTTCTTCCATTTACAGTTATACATAATTGCTTCTTCCATTGACAGTTATATACATCTTCCATTGACAGTTTCGTACTTCCATTGACAGTTATACATAATTGCTTCTTCCATTGACAGTTATACATATTTGGTTCTTCAATTGACAATAGTACATATCTTCTATTGACAGTTTGGTTCTACCATTGACAGTTATATATATTTGGTTCTTCCATTGACAGTCATACATATCTTCCATTGGCCGTTTGGTCTTTCCATGACAGTTATACATATTTGGTTCTTTCAATGACAGTTATACATATTTGGTTCTTTCAATGACAGTTATACATATTTGGTTCTTCTATAGACATTTGGTTCTTCCAATGACAGTTATACATATTTGGTTCTCCTGTAGACATTTGGTTCTTTTAATGACAGTTATACATATTTGGTTCTTCCATCGACAGTTATACATATTTGGTTCTTTCAATGACAGTTATACATATTTGTTTTTTTCAATGACAGTTATACATATTTGGTTTTTTCAATGACAGTTATACATATTTGTTTTTTTCAATGACAGTTATACATATTTGTTTTTTTCAATGACAGTTATACATGTTTGGTTCCTCCATTGACAGTTATACATACACATGTATTTGGTTCTTCCATTGACAGTTATACATATTTGGTTTTTCCATTGACAGTCATACATATTTGGTTCATCCATTGACAGCTATATATATTGATGGATGGACAGTGGTGGTGCTTACAGCGTTGGTCTGCCTCCACGTGGTATAGCTGGAATAATGCTAAAACTCATATACTTGTAAGGTGATTTGTTGCGTACCCAGCAAAAGATCAACCTGTAAAGGTACATAGTTCATATCGTGATAGTTTATAATCATACTTCAAGTATCAATAAATTCATATGAGAAAGTTTACTTATGCCTTAAAATATAGTTGAATCAACACGGACCATGCTTCCAATAGACTGACGAACCATATATGGACCAGATGATGATTCTAAACCAATACAGGTCCACATGTAGTAATCCCTTGTTCTAATGTTGATCTAGTTCCACATGGAAAAAGATTTTCGGAAATATTGACACGTCTCTCAATAGAAAAAAACGGCACTCTGTTCTTAAAGAGTGTACCAAGAAGCATTCACCCCATTTAGGAAACACGTATCCCCTTCTGAAACATTCAGCTTGATAATCCTCAATGAATAAATAAAGTGAGTAATTAGGACTAAACACTTCGCTGTACCATGCTCATCTTTCACTGTACAGTAATGAGCATGAGGTTGCTGGTCAGTGTTCTTCTGTCTGCATGTGCTTCTCGTTACTTCTGCTGGAATACGAAGAACGGAACAACATTTTGCACCAAATAATTACTTCATACACCCCTGCTCTCAAAATACATTCTTGTTAGGTAGCTTACTGATTATTCATCGCGGTAGGTTCTGTACCTAAGTTTGTGTTCTGAGCTCTGAACAATAATTACATGTGTCTGTTCTGTAACTGGGGGCAATGCCTCAGCAAGGAGGGGCAGTGGTAACAATTAGAAAATAAAACTGCAAAGTGGAGATTTACGTTTTCTGCACATGTGCATAGTTCTGCAGAAAAAAACCACCTTGATTTATAAACTTACAGTATACAAAGAATTCGTTACTCCGGACGCTGCAGCTTTAAGCGAAATCGTCTGCAATATTTCCGGATTGGCGATTAAGTAGAGTGAAAATGTATAATTGTAGTTCGTCAATAAATTGATAAATGTTTGTAAATGAAAACGGTTGATTTATTAAGTGCATGCGCTGTGCAGTGAAACAACGTGAATGCGAAGTCATGGAGATCGGTGAAATATATCGAATTATCCGAGGCTGATGGCGTGTGGGGTGTCAATGCTAAACCTTACATGCTATTCCGGTCTACCGGGTTCATGAAACTACATCGTCCCAAACGATATGTGAAAAACAAGAAACAACACAAAATGTTGTATATTTCCTTACACACAGAACGGATCTTCATGAATAACGGAATAACAAAATATCTATATTCCCATCCATCTATCAAAATAACAGTTTGTACTGACACTATTATGCAAACGTATTTATAACATTGATATAAAGTATTCAGTAGGAAGCCACTGATGCCCAAGTGTATAATTTGCCTTGTTAAATCAGAGATGGTGCGACAGGAGTGACTAATGTGTCTTGCATGGAAACTAGTAAACCAGTTGTTCCTGCTAAAACAATTTCCTGATGGAAAACATTTTGCATTATGTTTCTTTGTACAGAGACTGTTTTCTTCATAAACCCTTAACCTTACTACAAAACATCGCAAGACAAGAAGCACCAGCACACATAAAGAATGTTTGTAATCAGTTATTTAGAGTTTTAGTGCTTCTGCTAAATAAAAAGTCAGAAATTCCTCCGCGCCTGTGATATACTGTGAGGTAGAACTCTCGTGTGTAGACAGGAATATAGTACATCGCTCCTCCACAATTTGACTCTTTCGTTTGCGATAGTGATTAGCGAAGCTGTGTTGTATTTACCAGCGACGTGTTGTAGGCCCTGCCTTGCGGACGCCCGGGGCGCCTGTCGTGCACGATGAGGTCCTTGCTGGCCATCGGAAATGCGGACACTATTACACTCCGAGCTTGCCAAGACCGGTGTCATGGACACAGCGCCCCGTGTAAATATGACCGACGGACAGAATGTATTTGCTTAGGCATAGAGGAATTGCATGAATCGAAGTTATTGAACTATGTGGTATTCATTGTATTGACTCCCATTTAGATTTAACGAAAGCGTTGAAAATATGGAATTCTACATGAAAGAAAAGATAATAATTGGAACCACTGAATATTCCCTGAAAATAATGAAAAAAAATTCATAATAAATCATGCATTTTATTTATTTCAGTCTGATGTGTTTCAATACATCAAGTGAAAAAGATTTTACCGGTCAATGTTTTAAACGTTTTTAATGTTACGGCGGTAGAGTGTGTACATAACATACTTTGGTTTTCAAATAAACAGCGGTCTTTAATAAACAGCGATTGGTCCCAGTGACTGATAACAACAACAATTCCTAGTTGGAAACGTGCAATAGCGATCATGACATGCCATCCTTTAGTCGATGCTCACTCCATCACCCACTGGTTTGTCTGCTCTGTGACAGTGTGCATGGAGCGTGAATGACTGCTACATCGCCGTATGCAGCTAACATTATATACTCCATTGACATGACTGAAGTCAAACCTGTCTCAGCATCATGAGCCTTGATCCAGGCCGTCGGGGTGCGATGCAACACAAGGTCAACCTGGTCGTAACGTGAACCACCCATGCACGAACGGCTCCAAGGAACCAGGAGCAGGAGCCGATCGTAATTCAGTCCCTGCTTAGAAGAATGAGTGAGAACAGTTTATCACAGCGTGTCAGTTCGGTGTGGGAGGAAAGCCCGAAGTGATGCAGGTCTTAAACGTTAACCACTGTCGTGAAACCCACGAGCTTGGGTATGACGCTGGAAACTTAATCAAGAAGAACCGTGTTTCTTACAAAAGGGGCAGTGGGTGAGTTAACCTAGTGGTTGAAAAGTCGATGTCGAAATGAATACCCGGGAACAATGTCCATGAACCCATTCTTGCAATAGCTAGATGTACTGGAGACCAACACCTGAATTCCCATGCGGAAGTATAAGCGAGACAGACAGCTTCTGCATCGTGTGCAGGTGTGAAGCAGGCTGTAAACCCACCGTTCTGGATGTGGTCTGCCGTTGCTGCTTTGGCATTGAGGTGAAGAATAATGTTCAATTATTCATTCGGAACACTATAGAGACCTTTGAAAGATGGCTGTCATGCACTGACTTCCGAGCGATCATATTTTTGGCACCATGTGTGGCTCCGGACTCGTGGACTGAACAAAGAGCTTGTGGTCCCGGATATGTCTATTTGCCCTGTCTGCTATATCAATATCCTATTTGTGTACATTCAGGGTTCCCAACGCATAGAATGTCATAAGCAAAAATGATAAAGATAATCCCGATTGGACTAATGATAAAAATATCTTAGGTTTACATTCACATTTTTTAGATTTGCAGTGTTTTCTTTTAATATTTGCACGACCTAATTATTCAAGATTTTATTTAAGCTGCTCTTTGTACGGCAGGAGTTTAGTTTTACTTTAATATATATCTAAACTTAGTCTTACGTTTTCAATAATTTCGGTAGTCTTATTATAATTCGAATGTTTTTTTATTACTTTTGTTTGTAAATAACATTTATGGGTTTGAGAGTTTAAATAGAACGTAAACAGAGTATTTAACATGTGGTCTAAATTAAGTCACATAATGGGATGAGCTTACTGCCTCTCGTCCCGAATGCCTACTTCAGATCAATCGATAATAAATCACGGTGAATGTCCAACTGGTGACGCAACGTAAACGATGCTTTAGCATTGGACACATTACACGTTATCTTGCTATGTTGCTAAAGTGTTCGAGTCATGACTAGGTGCAACCTCGCTGGTCATGCTTGGGTGGTGACCCGTATCCAAATCACTGGGTATCTGGCAGACTGCACAAAGTCTTTACATCAGTATCGTCTTTATTAATGTCGTCTCTGGTCTCCGCACTAATCCACATGTCGAACAACGCATTCACTGTGTACAGATGGACACTTCATAAAGACTGACGTGTTTCCAAATGCAGTCATTCTGTATAGGCCCAGATCCAGGCTGGATCTTCAGCCACCCTTGTTTGTCGCAAGAGGCGACTAATGGGATCGGGTAATCAGGCTCGCTGACTTGGTTGATGCATGTCATCGTTTCCCAAATGCGTGGTTCGATGCGCATGATGTCAATCACCAGATCATCTGGTCCAGACTCGATTATTTACAGATCCCCGTCATATAGCTGTAATATTGCTGTGAGCGGCATTAAACATCAAAGAACAAACAGAGTGAAGAGATGTACGTTGCACTATTGGGTGCATCTATCAAGTAAAAACATGAAATGTGGGTTAGCTCGGTCATACTCTGATTGCATGGTGGCTCGAAATACCCGCGAGGCTCCCTGACAACTGTAGGGAAATGCAAATTACGTGAAACTACATTACTTCATGGGTTTAACAAAACGTGCCTATTTAACAGAAAAACAGTTTTGGGTCGTTTGAAGTTGTATGAGGGATACCTCTTATCTCTCGGGATCTACACAGATTCCCCTTTTCCTACTTTTAACACCATGGTTAAGGACACATCTTCATATTCCAATTTCATCATATGGGCTTTCATTGGACACCACGTGTCACTGATAGCAAAGGGCAGCCATGAAAGGTGTAAGTTCTGACAACCCACATCATTGGGTAACGGGCAGAAACAGCACCTTTCGCCCCTAGCAATGTTATGTACAGATACTGTAGTGCACTGGGTGAGAAGTAGGCTCTTGATTGTGTTGCCCCATTGCTGCAACTGTTGCGGGAGGTGTTTAACACTGAATACAGTCATTAAATGTGCCCATCAATGAATTGGGTCATGAGCAGAATCCTGTACTGAATGGTGTCACTGGTGTCTTAAACTGGAAATATAGGTGACCAATGGGACCGCCTCATCAGTTTCATGTTTAGATCTATGCTTAAAGATTCAGAGTGACAAAACACGCTCCAAAGTACTGTATGACAAGAGGGATGGTTTCTACTTTCCAATAGTCAACTGTACCCTTATGTCGAGCAATCTTCCATCAGCTCCAACCTCTGGTGTTTACACTTCACTCTGGATGTTCAATCGAGCATGCTCTTTCGACAAAGATGTCGAAGAGCGTCTTACGACACTTGCTCAAAAGTGTACACCTTTTTTTATGGTAGACATGTGGAGGACATTTCGACATTTAATACCTCAGTTACAAGAACTATATGCGACGCTTTTCACTATTTTGACTTTTACTATATGTTCCCGCACTTTTTAGGTGCACAATTGACTTGCCTGGGCATGTGTTTGTGGCGAGTGCCACCTGTTTGGCAGGACACGCTCACTATTTGATAGTAATGCATAAATGTAAGCGACAAAACTAAGAAATATCTGCCCAAAACAAGTCGATTGTACGATTCCGACTTTATCATGAGCATGTGTTTATGCTTTTGGAAGAGGTTTCTTCTGAATATGGAAAGGGTTTTTCTCCTTTTAGCTATACTGGATATTGTCACTGTCATTGTCCCATATTGAGTGTATTTAATGTAGCCATTGGAGGTATTCTGTTTTATCGGAATATTGTTTATCGAAAAATATCGTTAATAAGTTTTCTATATGGACTAATATCACTACCAATATCTTATATTGAAGATTTTCACTGGTAATGTACCGAGGTAATGGCATATGTTGAAGGTGCGGTCGAGTAGCCTAGAGGTTAAAGCGTTCGCGCGTCACGCCGAAGACCCGGGTTCGATTCCCGACATGGGCACAATGTGTGAAGCCCATTTCTGGTATCCCCCGCCGTGATATTACTGGAATATTGCTAAAAGCGGCGTAAAACCATATTCACTCATATGTTGAATATGAGAAGTGTACACCAGTAATGTCCTTTATTGAATATTGTCAGTAGTGTAATACGTTACAGCCCTATATGATAATCCCTAGTTGTGTACTGTAGTACTGTGCTTATTGGATACTGTCACCAGTAGTATCCGATAGTACTGTCCTGGTTTGAATACTGACACAAGCAGAATACGTTACAAACAGTGACTTTCAATGAAAACAAGTAATGTTTATTTATCTGGGCAACAAGCAATATTGTTTTGTTTTTATTTCATAGGTGTACAAGCATTATTCTATGTTGAATAGTGTCACTAGAAGTGTAATGTCATCAGTGTCATTACCACTGTCCTATGTAGAATCCGGACACAAGCAGTGTCTTACATTAAATAATACAAGACATGTCCTGCACAGTGTACCACGTTTATAACGAACGATCTTATAACAAACTGACCGAAAAACGAATGTATTTACTAGCCCCGGCTATTTGTTGTATAAATGATGTATATGCGCTTATAACGAACTATGGTTATTACGAACTAAAATTAGTGGTTCTTTTGAGTTCGTTATAACCGTAGTTTATTTCATTTAATAAAGTCACAGTCAGTACCCTATATTGAATACTGACAGGAGAGTCCTGTATTTAATAATGTTACACTCAGTACCCTATTCTGAATACTGACACAAGCAGTGTCTTACACTAAATAACACAAGAAATGTCCTATATTTAATAATGCCATAGCCAATACCCTATACTGAATACTGAAAGAAGGAGAGTGCTATATCTAATACCCTATGTTGAGTAATGCCACTGGCTGTGTCTTATATCTACTACTATCACTGCGTCCAAGTATGAATATTATTGTCCTTAATGGAATATTCCAGCATCGTTTTGTTGAACAGTCCCACCGTATTTATTCTAATCAACGTGAAAATACTGGTGCTAGATTAGTTAGATACGCTCGCACATACTTAATTTGATCACATAGTATTGTTTTCTGACCAATATTGAACAGTTTTACCGTATTTGTTCTAATCAACGCATGGCACTACCGGTGCTTGATTAGTCAGTTACGCTCGCATAGATTTAATTTGTTCAAAGAATACTTTTTTTCTGACCAATGTTGAACAGTTCCCTGAATTTGATCTAATCAACGTATGGCACTACCGGTGCTGGGTTAGTCAGGTATGCTCGAACAGTCTTAATTTCTTCAAAGGGAACTTTTTCTGATCAATCCCCGGAAGCTATGCCAGACAGACATGCCCAGTACGATCAATCTGAATGTTAGGTTTCCCGTGATGTAAAACACCGGTGTTAAACACCGGACCCATTGATCCCTCACCTCATCCAGCTGAAGCATGTAACGGTTCAGTCTCAACCTCTCAATATGTTTGGCCAGGTAAAGCTCCGTGCAAAAAGTCTGTATGCCTTTCTTAAAATAGTGGGGTTTTATGACGTTTTCGGAAGCAGAGCCATGTTTGGGCATCCGAGATGTCGGTGACACGTTAGTGTGGAAATGTACGCCAACAGCATGGACTACGCTGACAGCGGCATGTACACCTTTGTCGACATCGTGGATTAAGATAAGGTCTGGAATTGGATATTAGAGACACATTGCTTATAAAGAAACGTTCTTTCCGCTTGAAAGTCCCCGGTTGACAGATATTTCCTACTGAATTTAGCGACGTCAACGCACACTTCCTGTCGGGAGACACCGCTTTTATCATGTGACAGTGAGAGTCAGTGGATGTAAATCGGACTGTAATTATCGATTACCGATTAAAACTAATAATTTGTGAATAAATCCCTCAACGTTTTATTACAGAGATAAGACTAATTATAACCCCTTTCTCACCCTTTGAAGAGTCGACAACAACAGTTGGTGCTCCAGCAACAACAATATTACATGGCTAAACTATCAACATTTCTCATGAAAATGTAACATGGATTACTTGTCAATATTGTAGTGTAGTATATTATGTCGTTTTATATCTTTGTGACTCGAACTTCTAAAAATCGACTTATTTTATAAAATCAATGTTCAAAGTGAAATTATCAACAACACGTGCATTGCCTTCGATCACCATTGTCCTATTTTGCTACTCTCAAAAGTTTTTATTTTATTTAAGCTTGTCCATTTATGTACATATAACAGAGCTTACACTGGGTGTCTGGTTTATTCATTTACAGTTACAATCTGTACATATTACCTGCTAAACTCTCCTTAGTAACCCCAATCGGCCAATATCAAAGGATGAATAAGGATGAGATACGAAAGCATCTTCTGTTTTTTACAACGCCTTGAAAAAAGAAAAGGTATAATCGTCACATGGTAGCCGCTTTGGGCTCATTGTTTCGGCTGGGTGTTGTGTCGATGAAGGTGTGATAAAGCACCTGTGGGCCAGTGTAAACTGGAGTAACACCTGCTTCTTTCCTGTCCACTGTACGCAGCCAGGCTGCTATAACTGGAGTCACACGCAAGTCTCTCATCTAATATAGACGGTGAAGCGTATGTGTGCTCAGTCTTACTCTAGTTTGTTCTGAGGATCACGTCGTGATTGTTACCGCTGTAGTCGACTACAGCCGCCCGCCTCTGAAGCTGCAAAACGATCTGATTGGAGATATTTGAAGAGCTTAGACGAACGTGTACTTGTTAAACCCTAGATGTCGTGTTAGTGTGCCCCCTATTTGACAGAGGAATAGTGATGGACACACGCACTGTAAGATCAAAGGTCCCTGGAAATGATCTGGTTTGAAGTTTATCTTAGTGACTAAAATAACACACAAGTATAGTATAAGATTCCGTTTTTGTGGATGAGGTAGGAATTGTTTATGTTTATGTTCCCGCCAATTACATTGACTCTTTGTGTCTTTGTGTGTGTGTGCGTGCGTGCGTGCGTGTGTGCGTGTGTGTGTGTGTGTGCGTGCGTGCGTGCGTGCATGCATGTGTGTGTGTGTGTGCGTGCGCGTGCGCGTGCGTGTTGGGTCATCCAAGTGACGAGCATAAGTCTACATAAATTTAGAAAGGGACCAGAGACCCATTCTTCAAAACAGCGTCTTTGTGACCATGAACATACAACTTTGTCCGGTTATAGTAAGAAAGAAGAACAATTGTGTAACTGGCCCTTGACGATTACTGTTTTCGTATGGAGATCAATCAAAATTGGCTTCCCAATTAATTATGGCAACAGGGGAAAGGATATCGATGCAATCATGTTCAGGATGTCTCGATGAGAATGATTATTTCTGCTTCGTGCTGATTGCCAAATTCATGTCAGTTGTTCGATTGTTTTCATTTGTTGGAAAGCGACCCACTGCAACGTGGTGTCACATCAGTGCATTGTCGCAAATAATGAAAGATGACCTCATCCGTTGTTTATGACGTCACAATAGGTTTATGTGACGTCTTCAAATACTAGATTGACTGGGCTTATGCCTCCACATGCAATCAGGAAACAACCTCTTCCTTTCTCAAAAAAAGACATTTTTGGAATATATAGAAAAACATTCTCACAACTAGGATTACTTTATACGGATTATCTATCCGGAGAGACAGGTTCTCATTTCCAGCCTACAGGTTTTCTCACAACGTCCAATGTACACCAGCCGTCTTTATTTCACCTGATACAACCATCCAGCTTCCCTTGAGGTCAAGATACACATGTTGGACGCCTTAGCATATTTAGTGATACAATATTGACTGTTTTCTTTGCAGGTGCCATATGATTGTGATGGAACGTATAGCCCGGATAAAGTAAACAATTTTCAAACCATTCTATTTCACACACCTCAGTTTTATCGGTCACAAATGCAAAAGAAATTATTGCTGACATTTCTGTTGACTTTCTGTTGATTAAAGCATGCAATATTCACATGTACACGTCTCTGTCGTTCTAGTGATATCTGTGTGTGCATATATTCAGTGTTTCTTTTCATCTCTCTTATGTACCTGTCGGAACCTTTGTTTGCGTAACAAACACTCGGTTCATATTTCACCTATTGCTGAATGAGCACCTGTCATTTTTTCTCCCATCCCAAGTATGTTTCGTATTAATGTGTATGTACAGCACGTAAATTCCACTGTTGTATTTATGAGTTGTGTAATTTAATGTGATGTATGTGTTAAAATTGATATACCGTATTCGACGTAATAAGCGCCCAGCGCGCTCTCAAATAATTAGGAATAGGGGGCACTTATTAGAATATTATTTTGAGTTGAAAGATCGTAAATTTCGTGGTTTATGATAACAACCTGAAATGTTTACATACGACAGATATATTTTCAAGAATTTAATTGCCCATAATTAAGGGTGATATAACACAAGAGTGCGTATTATTCAAGAATAAATACGTCTTGTGTACATTGATCAATCGGAAGGGGTGCTGATTGGGATTGTTCACTCGCCAATATATTAGAGCGGGGCGCTTATTACGTCGAATACGGTAACTGTATTCATCTAGTGTCAAATAGTATAACCAGTAAATATAATATTTCTCACCTCCCGCCACCTTTGATAACAGGCAATTCTTCGTACTAAAGGAGCCATGCATTCCTTAATTGGCAAACGTAATATTTTATGTTTAAAGTTTTTTATCTGTATCAATATGTGTTATATATGTAAGGAATGTCAAGCAACTAATTTGAATATTAATCCAATTATTTATGAACCATTTGTAAACAACAGTGCACTGTTGCTAATTTGATTTACGATTTATTTCAGGTGTCGTTTGAATTTGACGAGTCGTTTGAGACAGAGAAAGTATATATGTCTACTGTTCGTTGAGACACTTTCCTTCCCTGAATCACGTGTTATTTTCACATACATGTTCAAATAAGAAGACAACACCGTCCACTTTGCATTTCACCAGTATTATCACCGACAACAGATTGCTGACACATTACCAAAGTCAGATATTAACCTCTCGGCAATGTTCAGCATGTTTCAAGTATTAATAGGGGCGGAGGGATATCCAAGTGGTTAAAACGTTCGCTCGTCACGGGGAAGGTCCGGGTTCGATTCCCCACATGGTGTCTCCCGCCGTGATATTGCTGGAATATTGCTAAAAGCGGCATAAAACCATACTCACTCACTCACTTACTCACTCACTCACTTACTCACTCACTCATGTATTAATTTGGGCGGAGGGATAGCCAAGTGGTCAAAGCGTTAGCTCGTCACGCGGAAAGTCCGAGATACTCTTGTCAGCGTTTGAATGGGAATATGTAAATCAACATCTTCATAATTGTTCTTTTTCAATTGAACTTCTTGATTTAATGTTACAAATAAATGTACATAGTCCTGTAATATACACATCAACAAGAACGCAATTTCAAGGTGATGGGGCGAGCGCACACTATGCGAACATATCCTTGCATTTTCATATCTGCATATCTCCTACCCACCAATACTAAACTAATAAAATAAACTAATGACTTAGGCAAATTACCTAATCACACTCTGCATGTTTCTAATTATTAATTTCTCGCCCAATTTCCAGCAAAACTTTATAAACGCACAGCTTCCAGCAGCAGATGAGGGGGTATTTTCAGACAAGCAATAACAACAACTTCTCTCTGCCGTAAATTGTTGATCTAACTGTTCACTGCATTGAGGCAACCTTTCATCGGCTTCATTTTGGGTGCTCCTTAGCAGTTTGGATTATAAACTACGCGAGTTCGTATGTAGACGGTGGGGCAATACTTTCAAAGTGTGTCTAGTATTTCTTCCTATGTAAATATGCTTGAACGTTTAAAAGAAAAACTGTGAACAGCTGACATACAGAGTTCCATTCCACACAGTTTCCGAGTAACCTAGTTTCCCGACCATTAACCTCATTGATGTCATTAAAGGCAAATTGTATAAACCGTTTGTAAACATTTTTATTATGGACATCCTTTTAAACACATGAAGATAAGCCTAGGAACAAATGCTGAACCTGAAAGCTATTCTGTAAAAGAGATATATTCGATGCTCTTACCACATGTGAGGATGCTCCATTTGTACTGCAGTGTATATATCATGTGTATTATCATTTACCCGTTAGGAGCGAGCGAGTGAGTGAGTAGGGTTTTTACGTCGGTTTTGGCAATATTCAGGATAAATATGGTGGCACTGGACTCAGAAATGGTGGCTTTCGAACACGAGTCACGGTGTGACGAGCGAACATTAATTAACCACCAGCACTCAAAGACCCACGTCACATATTGATTCAGGCGGCTAAATGCGATATTTCAACAGAAGCACCATCATGTAGATTTGAAATGTATATGTTTGAATGCACCTGAAAATATGCTGTTTCCCGAATACTTCTAAAAGATATTTGTCTAAAATACCGTATAACTTCACAGTTAGAGTTAGTGAGTTTGACGTTTATAAACTCCAGCAATATCACGACAATATCTCCAGCAATGTCACACGTTGTACTCATTGCGAATCGATCCGAGACGAGCGAACACCCTATCCACTAGGCTACCCCACCTCCCCGTCACTGTTAGGTATCTCTACTCTCAACGTTATCTATATTATAGCCTACTCCACCTCCCGGGCACTGTTAGGTATCTCTACTCTCAACGTTATCTGTATTATAGCCTACACCACCTCCCCGTCACTGTTAGGTATCTCTACTCTCAATGTTATCTATATTATAGCCTACTCCACCTCCCCGTCACTGTTAGGTATCTCTACTCTCAACGTTATCTGTATTATAGCCTACTCCACCTCCCCGTCACTGTTAGGTATCTCTACTCTCAACGTTATCTGTATTATAGCCTACTCCACCTCCCCGTCACTGTTAGGTATCTCTACTCTCAACGTTATCTGTATTATAGCCTACTCCACCTCCCCGTCACTGTTAGGTATCTCTACTCTCAACGTTATCTGTATTATAGCCTACTCCACCTCCCCGTCACTGTTAGGTATCTCTACTCTCAACGTTATCTATATTATAGCCTACTCCACCTCCCCATCACTGTTAGGTATCTCTACTCTCAACGTTATCTATATCATAGCCTACTCCAACTCCCCGTCACTGTTAGGTATCTCTACTCTCAACGTTATCTATATTATAGCCTACTCCAACTCCCCGTCACTGTTAGGTATCTCTACTCTCAACGTTATCTGTATTATAGCCTACCCCACCCCCCGTCACTGTTAGGTATCTCTACTCTCAACGTTATCTATATTATAGCCTACTCCACCTCCCCGTCACTGTTAGGTATCTCTACTCTCAACGTTATCTGTATTATAACTTACTCCACCTCCCCGTCACGATTAGGTATCTCTACTCTCAACGTTATCTATATTATAGCCTACACCACCTCCCCGTCACTGTTAGGTATCTCTACTCTCAACGTTATCTATATTATAGCCTACTCCAACTCCCCGTCACTGTTAGGTATCTCTACTCTCAACGTTATCTATATTATAGCCTACTCCAACTCCCCGTCACTGTTAGGTATCTCTACTCTCAACGTTATCTGTATTATAGCCTACCCCACCCCCCGTCACTGTTAGGTATCTCTACTCTCAACGTTATCTATATTATAGCCTACTCCACCTCCCCGTCACTGTTAGGTATCTCTACTCTCAACGTTATCTATATTATAGCCTACTCCACCTCCCCGTCACTGTTAGGTATCTCTACTCTCAACGTTATCTGTATTATAGCCTACTCCAACTCCCCGTCACTGTTAGGTAACTCTACTCTCAACGTTATCTGTATTATAGCCTACTCCAACTCCCCGTCACTGTTAGGTATCTCTACTCTCAACGTTATCTGTATTATAGCCTACTCCACCTCCCCGTCACTGTTTGGTATCTCTACTCTCAACGTTATCTATATTATAGCCTACTCCACATTCCCGTCACTATTATATATCTCCACTCTCAACGTTTTCTGTATTATAGCCTACTCCAACTCCCCGTCACTGTTAGGTATCTCTACTCTCAACGTTATCTGTATTATAGCCTACTCCACCTCCCCGTCACGATTAGGTATCTCTACTCTCAATGTTATCTGTATTATAGCCTACACCACCTCCCCGTCACTGTTAGGTATCTCTACTCTCAACGTTATCTATATTATAGCCTACTCCACCTCCCCGTCACGATTAGGTATCTCTACTCTCAACGTTATCTATATTATAGCCTACACCACCTCCCCGTCACTGTTAGGTATCTCTACTCTCAACGTTATCTATATTATAGCCTACACCACCTCCCCGTCACTGTTAGGTATCTCTACTCTCAATGTTATCTGTATTATAGCCTACACCACCTCCCCGTCACTGTTAGGTATCTCTACTCTCAACGTTATCTATATTATAGCCTACTCCACCTCCCCGTCACTGTTAGGTATCTCTACTCTCAACGTTATCTATATTATAGCCTACTCCACCTCCCCGTCACTGTTAGGTATCTCTACTCTCAACGTTATCTGTATTATAGCCTACTCCAACTCCCCGTCACTGTTAGGTAACTCTACTCTCAACGTTATCTGTATTATAGCCTACTCCAACTCCCCGTCACTGTTAGGTATCTCTACTCTCAACGTTATCTGTATTATAGCCTACTCCACCTCCCCGTCACTGTTTGGTATCTCTACTCTCAACGTTATCTATATTATAGCCTACTCCACATTCCCGTCACTATTATATATCTCCACTCTCAACGTTTTCTGTATTATAGCCTACTCCAACTCCCCGTCACTGTTAGGTATCTCTACTCTCAACGTTATCTGTATTATAGCCTACTCCACCTCCCCGTCACGATTAGGTATCTCTACTCTCAATGTTATCTGTATTATAGCCTACACCACCTCCCCGTCACTGTTAGGTATCTCTACTCTCAACGTTATCTATATTATAGCCTACTCCACCTCCCCGTCACTGTTTGGTATCTCTACTCTCAACGTTATCTATATTATAGCCTACTCCACATTCCCGTCACTATTATATATCTCCACTCTCAACGTTTTCTGTATTATAGCCTACTCCAACTCCCCGTCACTGTTAGGTATCTCTACTCTCAACGTTATCTATATTATAGCCTACTCCACCTCCCCGTCACGATTAGGTATCTCTACTCTCAATGTTATCTGTATTATAGCCTACACCACCTCCCCGTCACTGTTAGGTATCTCTACTCTCAACGTTATCTATATTATAGCCTACTCCACCTCCCCGTCACTGTTTGGTATCTCTACTCTCAACGTTATCTATATTATAGCCTACTCCACATTCCCGTCACTATTATATATCTCCACTCTCAACGTTTTCTGTATTATAGCCTACTCCAACTCCCCGTCACTGTTAGGTAACTCTACTCTCAACGTTATCTATATTATAGCCTACTCCACCTCCCCGTCACGATTAGGTATCTCTACTCTCAATGTTATCTGTATTATAGCCTACTCCACCTCCCCGTCACTGTTAGGTATCTCTACTCTCAATGTTATCTGTATTATAGCCTACTCCACCTCCCCGTCACTGTTAGGTATCTCTACTCTCAACGTTATCTATAGTATAGCCTACTCCACCTCCCCGTCACTGTTAGGTATCTCTACTCTCAACGTTATCTGTATTATAGCCTACTCCAACTCCCCGTCACTGTTAGGTATCTCTACTCTCAACGTTATCTGTATTATAGCCTACTCCACCTCCCCGTCACTGTTAGGTATCTCTACTCTCAACGTTATCTGTATTATAGCCTACTCCACCTCCCCGTCACTATTATATATCTCTACTCTCAACGTTATCTGTATTATTAATAAAATATACATTTTCTCATCACTTTGCTAGTGAACTAGTATTATTGGTAATACAGTGAAACCCGGTGAGTCAGGACCGCGATACTCCGGACACCACTCATTATGGACTGTCAGTGTTAATATATACAAATGGACATCCGAACGTGGTTACTTAACCTGGATATTTTTAAATGGGATGATTTCACGGTAAGCGGTTCCGGTGTCAGTATTAATGGGGTTCGGTGTATCTTTATATGATGTATTAAGAATCAACGTAAGAACAAAAGATTGGACATGGTCACATGCAGAGCCCCGTTCCGTGAAGCGATCGCAGCGCTAAGATTGACGTAACTAACAAGAACTTACGCCCCAGCCAAGACTTACGATAGTCGTTGCGCTACGACCGCTTTGAGAAAAGGGGTGGCCCAGGGCCCATTCTTCAAAGATAAAATACACAAAATACATAGATACAAACTATCGGAGCTCCTTTTTTTAACATGTAATTACGACAATCGTAGCGCTAAGACCGTTTTGTGGAACAAAGATCAACACCTTATGCCGCCATCGCTGCAAGACACTGAGATCACGACATGCACTTGTTAATGTCTCCATTATAAAGCTGTGTCGATTTAAGCAGGTGTTTCAGGTACATATTTCTAGCGTCTCTCGTTTCTTTGCCTGTGGATTGACATCTAACGATGTGCATGCTTAAGTCAACTCTCAGATCGTCCTGACCTCTGATGAGCACACTGCAAGGGCAGGGGTTGTTGACAGTCAATGCGCAATCAATAGTTCACAAGGTCACCTTGTCACTGCCAAAAATGAGAGTCGTGTCTCAGAAAACACGTAACATTTTGAAATGTAAATGTTCCAAATTGTTTCCAACCTGAGGTCATTCCACGATGACGGTATTGCTTATTTCTTTAGGGGGAAGTGTTTGTTCATGGTGGAATATGCAAGGGATTAAACTTTAGTTTTAACAGACATTACACGTATATTGAACATGATTACAATTGGCTTCTATATGATGTCGGGTAATTTAATCAATGCGAATGGTTTGGCCATTTTTAAATTTTGGCAAATTCATTCCGTAAACAAAAAAAACATTTTCCGCCGTCGTTTGGTTGGAAATACTGGAAAATATGATTTTTTTCTTCTCAAAAAACAACCTTCCCCAACCTTTAAGTTTCCAGTCTGATAAGGTCTTTACTATTCTTCAAAACACATATGGTTTTAACATGTGGCATCTTTAACCCCTCCACTCCCCTCGAATTTTACGAATTATAAAATGTATTGATCACGGTTAGGATGGTTTCTTTTCACGGTGTATCAGTTTGTCTTACGTTTCTTCGTTCTCACGTTACATGGAGACTTCATTATTTTCGAATTACAAAAGGCATTCCTTGTTCACACGTCATACTGGATATTCTTTGATCTCATGTTACACGGAGATTGCATACATGTAAGAAGACATGGGGATTTCCTTTATCTCACATTACACGCGATTATCGCTGTCTTGACATTACTAGGACTTTTCACTGTTCTCACGTGACACGGTGTATTTTTTCATTTTCCTCAAATCACACGGGGTATTCATTTATATTACGCTACAAGGAGATTTCATTGTTCTCAGGTTACACGGAGATTGCATTGTGATCAGGTTACACGGAGATTTCATCGTTCACTGGTTACACGGAGTTTCAAATGTTCTCAAGTTACACAGAGATTTCATCGTTCACTGGTTACACGGAGATTTCATTGTTCTCAGGTTACACAGATATTGCATAGTGATCAGGTTACACGGAGATTGCATTGTTCTCAGGTTACACGAGGATTTCATTGTTCTCAGGTTACACGGAGATTTCACCGTTCACTGGTTACACGGAGATTGCATTGTGCTCAGGTTACACGGGGATTTCATTGTTCTCAGGTTACACGGGGATTTCATTGTTCTCAGGTTACACGGAGATTGCATTGTTCTCAGGTTACACGGAGATTGCATTGTTCTCAGGTTACACGGAGATTTCATTGTTCTCAGTTTACACGGAAATTTCATTGTTCTCAGGTTACACGGAGATTGCATTGTTCTCAGGTTACACGGAGATTTCATTGTTCTCAGGTTTCACGGGGATTTCATTGTTCTCAGGTTACACGGAGATTTTATTGTTCTCAGGTTACACGGAGATTGCATTGTTCTCAGGTTACACGGGATTTCATTGTTCTCAGGTTACACGGAGATTTAATTGTTCTCAGGTTACACGGGGATTTCATTGTTCTCAGGTTACACGGAGATTTCATTGTTCTCAGGTTACACGGGGATTTCATTGTTCTCAGGTTACACGGAGATTGCATTGTTCTCAGGTTACACGGAGATTGCATTGTTCTCAGGTTACACGGAGATTTCATTGTTCTCAGGTTACACGGAGTTTTCATTGTTCTCAGGATACAAAGAGATTTTATTGTTCTCAGGTTACACGGAGATTTAATTGTTCTCAGGTTACACGGGGATTTCATTGTTCTCAGGTTACACGGAGTTTTCATTGTTCTCAGGATACACAGGGTTTCATTGTTCTCAGGTTACACGGAGATTTAATTGTTCTCAGGTTCTGATAGTACTCTCGAATCGCACGGAAGTATAGCATTTGCCTAGCATGGATATTTAGTTGTTGTTCCGATACACAATCCACGTGTGTTCTATATTCAGCATGTACTGTTCATACGTCACGCCACCCTCGATTATCCAGTGTGTTTTACCTTTATGTGATAAATACGTACCTGGATCAATTCGATACCATTGCTTCATTTTCACTTTGTTTCGAGAGCACGACGCTTAAAATTCTCGTCATACCAAATTACTATCATGAGAGAGAAATGTTGTGGGTAGTTAAATTTTACATCGATGGAAGTGGGGACGTCACTTCCGGAACAAAGATATGTTGTCGAAGGGGTCCGTCATACATAGAATAGAATAGAGATGGAATAGACACTGGGTAATCGAGCATTACGTAACATAGGAGGGGGCACGGGTGGCCCAGTCGTCTAAGGCGCCGCATTTCGCTGTGCAGAGTTGCGTCCCTTGGGCACGCCAGAAACCTATGATTGTGGGTTCGAATCCCGGTTCGCCCCGATTATGTTTCTAGGTTTGTCAGCACCATACCCGTGCCCGTGGGTTTCGCCGAAGTGGTAAACATCTGAAACCTGCATCACTTCGGGCTTTCCTCCCACATGCCGTGATATAACTGGAATAATGTTAAAAGCGGCGTTAAACCCTACTCACTCACTCACATTATTGTATCAGACAGACAGGGTATTCCTTATTTTAAGTGAAAATGTACGTTTCTTCTCATGTCACGAAGAGTATTCATTGTTTCCATGTCCAGTCAAGTATGCATTACCCTCACATGACAGGGTTAGAATAATATTCTCTGAAGTCACGGGTTATTTAGCTCGTGTCTCAAGGCATTTGAAGATTCTCTTTGTGTTTCTAGGCGATGTGTTTAGCATTCCATCGTCACGCCGAAAGTTCGATTCCCCAAATGCGTGAAGGCGATTTGTACGCCAACCGCCGTGATTTTGCTGGAATATTCTACTCACTCACCATTATATTTTTTGTGTTTTAGTCATCCAAGATGGGCCTCAATGGATGTGGTAACTTCCTCAAATACTCCATGTTCCTGTTCAACGCCATCATCCTGGTGAGTCACGATTTGTGCTGTTGGGGTGGGTAGGGGCACGGGCCTATCGTGTAAGGCGCCGCCTTAGTCACGCTAGAAACCTATGATTGTTCGAAAATCCCGGTTCGCCATACCCGTGCTCTTGGGTTTCACCAAAGCGGTAAATATCTGAGTCCTGCATAACTCTCCTCCCATATCAAGCTGACACGCCGTGATATTACTGGAATACTGTTCAAAGCGGCATTAAACACCAACATACTTTCCGTAAAAGGCAACTGTGCTTGTCGTAAGAAGGCGACTAACGGGATCGGGTGGTCAGGCTCGCTGACCTGGTTGATGCATGTCATCGTATCCTAATTGTGTGGATCGGTGCTCGTTATGTCCATCTCTGGATTGTCTGGTCCAGACTTGATTATTTACAGAGAGAGGTCATACAGCTGGAATATTACTGTGTGCGGCGTTAAACAACAAACAAACAAAACAAAATCTTTAATTCTTCCCGTCTATTCACCCAGGTGGTTTTCTCATGTAATTGACTCCGTCGGTGCAAATTATAGCTTTTGTCTGGGTCGTAATGGCATCATAATGAGCTCGACATGCCTACTCGGCTTAATTCACCCCCCTCGATCGCGCCATTAACACTATCAGCCATGACGGCTGTTTCTCAACACTCGCCTCACGGAGAACTATAAATGTGGCATTGGATCTCTTAATGTCTCTCTTAAATATCACTTCAGCTACTCCGTTCAGATCAGCCTGAATTGAGGCACGTTTGTGTCGATTTGCATCCTCGGGGTGTTCCAGAAACCTATGATCAATGGCCGTTGTATTACTGTTAACCCCAACTCACTCACTCACTCCACCTTTATATTTAATTGCGAGTATCTGGACTAATCACTATTGACATGGAGTGCTACTGGTGACCCATCCACTCACTCCCACACTGACACAAGAGTTGTAAGACTTGGTGTTTCTAACTGCAATTATCCCGGGAACGTGTCAATACCAATGTTTGATTCCCCAAGTAGGACAACATCCACGACAGCGTCCGCGATAGCGTCTCCATCACCGACATAAAGTCTGTAATCATGTCATTACTGGTGATGGGTATCAGAGGATTATTGAGGACGACTTGATTCGTTGTCCTCGTTACACCTTCCAACGGACACAATAGATATTCCTGTGCTTTGTCCAGTGTAAATTGCGGGTCTGTGGCAACACGGACAACGGAACGTCGTCGTTGGATTGTGTCGGTTTACTGCGTTAAACAAACACAAATAATGTACCGAAGATCGGACATAACGAACCTAATTCGTTGTTTTGTCTCGACAGTGTCAGTGGGCTTCGCACTTTTGAACCTTTGGGGAATGTCTCCAGGGTCCTTGTCACGCCCTTTAACATCTGGGCCACCAGCCGCCGTCTTCTTACCGTTATTCAAGAACCATACAAGCCCCAGACCCGTGAAGATTTGGGGTAGAAAAGGTCTTCAGCAACCCATGCTCGCCTTAAATGGCGACTATGCTTGTCGTAAGAGGCGACTAACGGGATTTGGGGGTCAGGCTCGCTGGCTTGGTTGATACACGTCATCGATCTCAATTGTGTTGATCGATACTCATGATATCAATCACCGGATTGTCTGGTCCAGACTCGTTTTTTTACAGACCGCCGTCGTATAGCTGGAATATTGCTGAGTGTGGCGTTAAACAACCAGCCAACCAACCAACAAGCCCCTGATGTAACGGACATATTCACATTCGAAATAACAGACTGACCTTTCTCTTCTGGTTAGTAACATTGTAGTAGGACTTATAATCACTTTAATCTATCTCACCGCACTCATGATGATTTCATATAGCTTATCGCGACCTTATTTCAGCTGGATCTTACACTGGAAGGGGGTGCATTCCAAAAGTGTCGAAAATCTATACTAATATGATTTCATAGAGTTGAAAGTAGGTGCCGGGAAGATATCAGTCACGGAAATCAAATGCCACACACGATATACGAATCAGGACACAGGACACAGGAAGTGCAGACACCAGGTGTTCCATGAACAACGCTTTCTCTTTTGGTGTTATGTCCCCAATGTATGACGTTCCCGTTTGCCTTTTATAACACTCATCAAATTTCAAAGTTCAGTGTCTGACAATCCCAGTCGTGTTTCGACTTATTACGAATGAGAAATCAAAGGCTGTGTGGTTTCATTTCAAACAGATGCTGATGTCATGGAGAGTTACGACGCTTCACTCCTACATGATTATGTTTTACAACGCAAACAGTTTAATGGGGTGCCATCCTTTTGCTTGAAGGGAGATTCACATCAAAGCTCCGATTTTATTTGAAAGTCTCATCCTTCAACGAGTCTCGAGCCTGTTTCTAAGGCTAACATCTTAAACAATTCCCTGCTTTATCTCCGCGATAACAAGTCCCGTTGAAGGTCCATGCAGCTCTCAACTCACGATTAAGTGTTTCATTATCGTGGTCCGGAAATCGACAAACTTTGGATCAATGTATAGCTATTTTTCTGAGATCGCTACACCGTTAATCTAACTCAATTCAGGACACAGGGGGCAAGCGAGTCCTTCATCAGTATGGCGGAGTAACTCGCGATCAATGCCTGTAACATCCTCATGTTCCACGATCACATTGTGCTGGTGTAAATGGCACTGCTTTGAACCGTGGCTTGCAACCATACATGACGTATTGACTAATTTTAAGTGTATCTGAAGAAAACACTCCACAAAATAAATATTAGATACATTTGTTGTGAGCAACCCCCCCCCCCCCCCCCCCCCCCCACCCCCCCACCTCCCCATAACAAAACAATACCAAACAAAGAAACAAAACACCGCCAAAGAAAAAAAAGAATAAAACCCAAACAAAACCAACTATGAATTGGTCAGTGCCTTTCTAGGGACAATATTTTATGTTATCGGAAACTTCACACTGCATCTCCAATCTTGACCTTTCTGTGTTATGACCTCTTGTCTAGTTGAAAGTATTACTTTTCAAAGTTAATCGATGTGTCTACAGCCAGTGCATTAGATAGACATTTCTACACTTAACGGTAATTGAAGAATGCTCAAGGGTTTTTCCGATGCGTATGATATTGACATAACAGCACACGCTTCAGTCAAATCTGGGCATTTCCAAAGAATATGTTCCTCGAGACTCGAAGTGGACGATGTATTTTATCCGACTTCATTATAACATGTGTGCTTGTTTAAACGTCATATTCGATGTTCCAGGTCGCAGGATGTGGGTTGTTAGGGCTCGGCATCTACACCCGCACCAGCCAGACGGGGATCACGAAGGTGTCGGCCATCTTGGGAAGCAATCTCTACTCCATACTGTCATTGGCTCTCATGGTAACAGGGGGCGTGGTCATCGTTCTCTCATTCCTCGGATGCTGCGGCGCCATCAAGGAAGTCCGATGCATGCTGGTTACGGTAATACACCTACCAGCTTCCTATCATCGCATGTAACATAAAGTACTGTCTTCAACTGTAACATAAAGTAGACATTCGACACCTCTGAGTCTTTAACTGTAACACAAAGTAGACATCGGACACCTCTGTTTCTTCAACTGTAACATAAAATAGACATCGGACACCTGGTTTTCAACTGTAACACAAAGTAGACATCGGACACCACTGAGTCTTCAACTGTAACATAAAATAGACATCGGACACCCCCGAGACTTTAACTGTAACCTGAAGTAGACATTGGACACATCTGGGTCTTTAACTGTACCATAAAGTAGACATTGGACACCTCTGAGTCTTTAACTGTAATAAACAGTAGACATTGGACACCTCTGAGTCTTTAACTGTAACATACAGTAGACATTGGACACCTCTGAGTCTTTAACTGTAACATAAAGTAGACATTGGACACCTCTGGGTCTTTAACTGTAATCTGAAATAGACATCGGACACCCCCGAGTCTTAACTGTAACCTGAAGTAGACATTGGGCACCTCCGAGTCTTTAACTGTAACATAAAGTAGACATTGGACACCTCGTGGTCTTTAACTGTAACCTGAAGTAGACATTGGACACCCCCGAGTCTTTAACTGTAACCCGAAGTAGACATTGGACACTTCTGGGTCTTTAACTGTAACATAAAGCTTACAGGTACCTCTGAGCATTCCACTGTACCATGACCTATTGTGGAGACATTTACACCTGGTGCAGAACTTATATAGCTCTGGTTGACACGTGTAAATAAACTCATGTAGACATACATACAACTCTGGTTGAAACAAGTTAGTACCCTTATGTAGTCATACACATACCTCGTTTTCTTCTGTTGACACGTGTGAATAGCATAATGTAGAATTCGGGATTTACCTTTGAAACGTGTAATTAACCTTGCATAGACATGCAATTAATACCTTTATGTATGTATGTATATGTACCTCATGATGCTCTAGCTAAGTACTGGTGTCTGTTGCAGTTCTTCGCCTTACTGCTTGTGATGTTCTTCGGGCTTGTCGTGGGCGGCGTCCTCGTCTATGCATACAGAGGCCAGGTAGGACATCACCATCATGACAGCAAACCCTTCCTCGTCTGCAACGTTTCATATTCTAATTTACCAAGCGGCAAGCAGATACCCTAACTTTATTACGATCCAGCTATACACATTTTACACACGGTATTAATTAAACCGTCTAGACATGGGTAGGACAAAGCTAGCCATAAGAGACCTGGTTTGTAGCTATTGTCATATCTGTATACGTCTTTGACTTGCTGGTGTTGCTTTGTAGTTATTTGAACTAGACAAAAGTAAATCAGGTAAGTTAGATTAAATCAGTCGTGCGATACGTATAATACGTTAAAACTGAGGAAGAAAAGAAATTAGACCACGCAGTCCAGTTTATCACATGCTTGATTTTCAATATCTTACGTTAGCGATTTGATATCCAAAATATGAAATGTGCTGGCGCTCAGTGAGCACTCATAGAATACCTCCACATGGTTCTAATGTTTAGAATATAATCTTATTCATAACTTCTTTTTTTGGAAAAAAAATCACATTTGCTTTTTTCGGCACAAATTTACAACATTTCAAACATGGTAGGGACCATGTAGTGGCACATATCTAGCCCCAGGCTTCATTGAACCAATATTATATGATTATTGTTTTTGTTATTGTTATTATAATTATTGACATATTAAAATAAAAAAAAATGCATCAATGAGAGTTCGGGTGATCCTGGCACAGTCAGGCTTGTTAGGCTTATCATCAGCTCAGGGCCCATGCCCCCGCGACACGCAGCCCAGACAGCGAATGGGACTTCTCCCAGGAAGCGCTGCCTAGCAAAACCCACCCAGAACCTTTCGGAGAATGTGAAAACTCCCCAACACTGCAGCCTTCTGCATTACCCAGATTGTCAGAACGGCTGTATTTCTGGTAGCAAACCCGGGTACTCAATGTCAGTCTACAGATTTGGAGGTACCAAACCTAAGACACCGAGAATAATAGGGGCTGGGACAACTTGGTACTTGGGATGTAAGCGGGAAATTTCGAAAGGGAGGTCCAAATATTTGCCATATTTTTCTTGAATCTTGTCAATCAAAATAGTGTCAAAAGGGACAGAAAATTGAATGATATACATGATATAATTGGATTTATCTTAAAGGACAAGATCAGGTTTGTAGGCCTGGACACATCTGAGGCTGTAAACGGGCCTATTCCAAAGAATTTTGTATTTATCATTTTCCATGACGCCCTATTCCGGATCGTACCATGGATGGACCTCTGTGTCACAACCACAAGCATTGCGAAGACGGTAATAAAATGATCGAGCTGCACCATCATGTCTCTTAGGATACTGTGTTTATGCTAACGCGGGGCATCCACTAACAATGTGTTGGGCGGTCTCACTTATTTCATTGCATAATCTACATTAATTTTCATATTTACATTTTGATGCAAAATCACACACTGGCGGTTTCGAGTGGGAAGTGACTGGTCTGAGAAGCACTTTTCATGCCAGCCGCCTTCATCCAAGCGAAGGACTCAGCAGGGTTGTTGATGCTCTCAACACACTGCACATAAACTCGATGCAGTGGTCGTTCAGATAGCCTCTCCTTGAAAAACTGAGTCTGGGTCGACTTGATATGGCACTTCGCTTGGTCGACACTTATTTCCGCACCGTCCAGCAGTACAGAACCATCAACAAAATCAATACTCACATTGAGATTATGTCCCACATCCTTGGCTCGTTTTAGAAAACCGTGGAATGCCTTTCATCACGAGTCTTGACATGCTTCGCAAGAGGATCATCAGACAAATAAATGTGTGCAAAAGAGCACAAAACAATTCTATCATGAAGAGCCCCAACGTTAATCAAACCACGCCCTCCCATTATGATTATGATTATGATTGTTATTATTATTATTTCCAGATTGGCGAGCATACGATAAACGAGCTGTATCGGTCACTGAACTCAAGTTACGGCATGGCAGGAAAAGATCCAGTTACAAATGCGTGGGATTTTATGCAAAAAATTGTGAGTTTTCAGGAATATTTAGCCTGGATTTGACAGGGTCGTTTGTGTATGAAGCATAGGTCACGGTGACCAGAGAGAACGGGACGTTGTTAGGGCCAGAACGCCGTATAAACTATTTATCCTGAAAATTACATGACAATTTTGAAGGACTGTCCTTACACTCGACGCTCTGTTAAATATCACATGAGCAAGCGCTCAGGCAAAGTGGGTGGCAGATTGGTCGACAGTTTCATTGAATTAAGAAGGTGAATATTATCCAGTACAAAGCTGGAACCGACATCTGACTCGTACTTTATGCTTGCAAAATAACATGAACTTAAACATGCAGCTTCCAATATATTATATTTCCACTCCAACCAGACCAACCTTCAACATGTTTCACGAATGTTCAGGTTAACGTGACAAGATGCAAGAGGCGAAAGAAAGTTATTTCAAGGGTTGATTTAAAGGCAGATTCTTACACAAAAATATCCTATTTATATTTCAAAGCCTCATCCGTTAAAACAAAATGGACCTGCCTTAAAAATGATGTTCTATCATCTCGCATCACGTATGAGCAAACATACCAAGTCAGTGCGATATGCGCTTTAGAATTCATTGTATTCTCAACGTCAAGGGACACAACAGGGATGATTACTTCTATGACATGATGAAACTCTCTGTAGGCTAGGTTAGTTGTGAGTCTCGCTGTGATTGACCCACTCTAACCCACGGCGACAGTCAGGTTACATTGGAAGACTTAATGATGGAGACATTGTTCGCATTACATCTGTAGCATTGGAATGAGATGATGAATCTCAAACAGGCTGCAGAGAAGTCAACGATTGCCATAAACGCCGTAAGTGTATTTCTGAAGCGAGTGCACGCGTCATGTAGCATGTGAAAGAAAACCCGACTGGGTGAGGTCGGACTGTGGGGAGGTGGTCACAGACGTGTGTTTGGGGCGTTTAATTGTTCGTCGTGCAGAAATGACTGAGCGGCAGTCGGCAATATTTTAGCAATATCACCGTGGCAGATTCGAACCTGAACCAGGTACACTGGCGAACAACAAACACCACCGTTTGGATGTAATGTCCTGCAACCAAAGCGTGATGATCAAGCCCAAAGTTATCTGATTCTAATGACAATTGAAGCCGATTTGTAGTGTTCTCAATGGTAATATGCCCTAAAACTTACATAGTGGGAACGTCAGACTACCAGGCGATCAGAAGTGACAATGCCACAACACTCGTACCCACGGAGGCCCAGGTTACAGACGCCCAGTTTTGCCTACCGTAATTTCCTCGTCTCTACGGTGAGATAGCTGATACAGTGTATTAGCATACCCAGAAGGCAGGGACTTGACTGCTCCGGTACCAAGTTTGTTTGTTTGTTTTTTAACGCTGCCCTCAGCAATAGCCCAGCAGTATGACGGCGGTATGTAAATTAGTAAGTCTGGACCAGACAATCCAGTGATTGATATCATGAGCGCCGATCCACTCAATTGGAATACGGTGACATGCATCAAACAAAAAAAATGAGCGTGACCACTCCTTTCCGTTAGTCGCCTCGTACGACAAACATAGTCGCATTTTGCGGCAAGCATGGATTGACAAGGATGGGTTGCATCTTCAAGGGTCAGTACCAAGTAAAAACTACACTTCATCCCGGTCTGGTCTCCCTGAGGGATGACTACAGCTTTCAGGAAATCAACATTCCCTTTATGTCGAGCAGTATCCATGCAGCTCCAGCCCTTAGTATTTCCATTTCGCAACTTTTGAGGTACAATCGAGCAAGCTCTTTCTGCGTAGATTTCAAAGAGCGTCATATACTCTTGCTCTCAGAAATTGTTTTATCAAGGTCAAAACATTCAAGGCCTCAGTAAAGCCTTCAACATTTGTTATTGCAGATATATGGACATTTCCAAATTTGACACATCACTGACCAAACTGATGTGTGATGCAATTCCCTGTTTTGACTTGTACAATCATTAATGTTTTGATCAGGTGAACTATTGACTTGCCTTTGCATGTGTTTGTTCTACCGGTGGGGCAGGGTACGCTCAGCTTTTCATGAACACCTGGTACCATCACTATTTGATAGGGATTCATAAATTCATGCTCATGATGTTGTCAGAATTTCTCATAAATATGGAAAGGGCTTTGTCGCTTTAATTGACATCAGGATAAAATAGTGAGTTAGGTTAAAGCCTGAACATTATTGAAATCGCCAACTGTAACAAAAAATCTGAAAGTGACGGAGGTGGAAGATGTTTGCCACGAGAACGAGATAGGGATCCTGACACGGCAAAGGGATTAAAATCTTAACACTTTGTCGTTCCTTGATAACCACATGTAATGATCCCTACACGAGGAGCAATACTGACGTAATTTTGTATTTGTTTCTCTCAGTTCGGTTGCTGTGGAGTGGATGGGGGCATCAACTCGACGACATCTTGGGCGTACTACAAGGAGAACACCCTGTGGTACAAGAACCAGACAGGTAACTTGGTCAGATACTTACACAATGGTGGCAGCGTCATTAAGCTGGAAATGTATATGTGTGCATAATGCGACTGACTAGGTCCTAAGTATAGTGTGTGTTGCCTGTGTGTATCATGAGACAGACTAGGTCCTCAGTATAGTGTGTGTTGCCTGTGTGTATCATGAGACAGACCAGGTCCTCAGTATAGTGTGTGTTGCCTGTGTGTATCATGAGACAGACTAGGTCCTCAGTATAATGTGTGTTGCCTGTGTGTATCATGAGACAGACTAGGTCCTCTGTATAGTGTGTGCTGCCTGTGTGTATCATGAGACAGACTAGGTCCTCAGTATAATGTGTGTTGCCTGTGTGTATCATGGGACAGACTAGGTCCTCAGTATAGTGTGTGTTGCCTGTGTGTATCATGAGACAGACTAGGTCCTCAGTATAATGTGTGTTGCCTGTGTGTATCATGAGCCCATGATGTCAATCACTGGATTGTCTGGTCCAGACTCGATTATGTACAGAAAGACGTCATATAGCTTGAATATTGCTGAGTGCGGCGTTAAACAACAAACAGACAAACAAACTATAAGACTAATGCGTGTCCCTACATGTGTGTTAACGGACAGAATGGCCCTCTGTGTCTGCGCGTTTCCTGTAAGTAGTGAGTGAGTGAGTGAGTTTGGTTTAACGCCGCTTTTAACAGTACTCCAGTTATATCACGGCGTGTCAGCTTAATGTGGGAGGAAAGCCTGAGGTGATGCAGGTCTCAGACGTTTACCACTTCGGTGAAACCCACGAGCAGGAGTATGGTACTGACAAACCTAGAAACATAATCGGGCCTAACCGGGATTCGAAGCCACAATCATAGGTTTCTGGCGTGTCCACGGGACGCAACTCTGCACAGCGAATCGTGGCGCCTTAGACGACTGGGCCACCCGTGCCCCCTACAGTAAGTATGGTGGGCTTAACCTAACAGCGAGTTGCTGGAGATGGTGGCATCCGCAGCGGATACCAGCTTTGGTTGGTCTGCGTAACCCGCTTAATTAGACTGCTACTCACACTATCATCCAGTGGTATGATTGTTCCAGGTCTGAACACACTTACCTATAGTCAGGACTGTAATCCTGTCATATAGCCTCTTCATTCCAACCGTATAATTGTAATGGTTTCAATAATTCTAGTCGCTATCTCCTTCAGATGAACATTCGCCTCTCGCTATCTGTTACGTCCGTAATACTTGCGTTATCAATACTGACATTTGCTGCTTCGGCTCCACAAATCACGCCAGACTTTGGGCGAAGCTAAGTGGGATATCTTGTCGTTCACCCTGGAGTGAGACGGTCAAGATAGCATTGCACGAGCGAGGTAGGGATCTAATTTAGGGTCTCGTTAGGCCGAAAATGTATTATTGTAAAGAGAAAATGTGAAAGGTAGCCTGGCAACGCCAGGGCATAATCTGCCTGACTCGTGTATTACTTATGATATAGCGTACATCTGGAACATACAGTCGGTAGACACTGTGTGAGGTGCGGGAGGGTGTACGTTGTGCCAACTACTGACAATGGTGGCAATAGGGGCCGGCCACTGGTCAGATCCTAGCCGGGTTCAGTGGACAGATATTTTGTCAAAATCATTTTAAAATTGCATTCTTCAATTTTGCATGTTAAAGATGACAAACGGCGCACATTGACAGCTGTTGTAAAACACAGATGTCTGGGAGACGTGTGTCGTCAGATGTATGTCTGTTGTTTGTCTGTTACAGGTATCAGCCGGTACATTCCCGACAGCTGTTGTAAAACACAGATGTCTGAGAGACGTGTGTCGTCTGATGTATGTCTGTTGTGTGTCTGTTACATGTATCAGACGGTACATCCCTGACAGCTGTTGTAAATCACAGATGTCTGAGAGACGTGTGTCGTCAGATGTATGTCTGTTGTGTGTCTGTTACAGGTATCAGAAGGTACATCCCTGACAGCTGTTGTAAAACACAGATGTATGAGAGATGTATGTCGTCTGATGCATGTCTGTTGCTTGTCTGTTACATGTATCAGACGGTACATCTCTGACAGCTGTTGTAAAACACAGATGTCTGAGAGACGTGTTTTGTCTGATGTATGTCTGTTGTGTGTCTGTTACAGGTATCAGAAGGTACATCCCTGACAGCTGTTGTAAAACACAGATGTCTGAGAGACGTATGTCGTCTGATGCATGTCTGTTGCTTGTCTGTTACATGTATCAGACGGTACATCTCTGACAGCTGTTGTAAAACACAGATGTCTGAGAGACGTGTGTCGTCTGATGTATGTCTGTTGTGTGTCTGTTACAGGTATCAGAAGGTACATCCCTGACAGCTGTTGTAAAACACAGATGTCCGAGAACCTGACAAAGTGTACCGGATTGGACTATCCCAAACTGACACCAGCGGTCGGGCCTCCGGTGGTTGACATCACCTTCAATGACCAGATGTTTACAGAGGTAGGACGCAATCAAAGCCGGATAATTACTTCCCCGACACAATGTCTGTTATAAATGGATCACCATGCGACCACCGTAGATTTATGTGATAAGTCAAAATAATTACTTGTAATGTTATTTGGTCATTATCTTCTTGGTTGATGCCGTTTGTGAATTTTGTTTCAGGGTTGCTACACGAAGTTTTTTGCTTTCCTCGCAAGCAACGCCCGGATACTTGGTGGGGTAGGGGTGGGCGTGGCTGCAATGATGGTAAGGATAATGCTAGTAGTATTAATGTCATGCACTTTCAGTATACGTACATGTAGTGAGTGAGTGAGTGAGTTGGGTTTAATGCCGCTTTTAACAGTATTGCAGTTATATCGCGGCGTTTCAGCTTGATGTGGGAGGAAAGCCCGAAGTGATTAAGGCCTCAGACGTTTACCACTTCGGTGAAACCCACGAGCACGGGTATGGTGCTGACAAACCTAGAAATATGATGGGGGCTAACCGGGATTCGAACCCACAATCATAGGTTTCCGGCGTGCCCAAGGTACGCAACTCTGCACAGCGTATATGTAGTTGCCTGGTTTGTTTTTTGTTTACCGCCGCACGGTTTGTAAATAATTGAGTGATTTATATCATGAGCATCGATCCTAGTCGCAAATGGGATACGATGACATGCATCAAACAAGTCGATCCCGTTAGTCGCCTCTCACGACACGCATAATCGCTTTTTTATGGCAAGCATGGGTTGCTGAAGACAAATTCTAACCCGAATCGTCACGAGAAATCGACCTGGTAGTTGTACTACTGGATGTTGTAGCGTTGGGATACTGGGTTAGAATTGGCTCGGTGATTTGGTTGTTTGCGTGTCATCGTACCCCGAAGGCGTGGATCGTTGCTCACAATATCGATCACTGGATTGTCTGGTAAAGACTCAATTATTTACAGGTCGCCGCTAGTATATTTCTGAGCGTGTCGTTAAACAACAAACAAACGAGGATAATTATTACTGAAGTTGAGATAATCACCTTAACATCATATAAAACAAATATACTGCCTTTTCTCCATGTGTCTTGAGGGGCGGTCGGGTAGCCTTGTGGTTAAAGCGTTCGCTCGTCACGCTGAAGACCCTGGCTCGATTCCCGACATGGGTACAATGTGTGACGCCCATTTCTGGTGTCCCCCGCCGTGATATTGCTGGAATATTGCTAAAAGCGGCGTAAAACAGTACTCACTCACTCACTCACTCCCATGTGACTTGTTTCATTCTTTACCTTGCAGGTCCTCGGGATGACGTTTGCCCTGTGTTTGTGCCGCCGAATAAAAGATGACTACTATTTTGACTGACATTAGACCACCATCATTTCCAACCACACGGACTCCGACCCTGCACACATTGTCAGTTGTCATGGTTATTAACGTGTCATTTATAACGGTTTTAGCGAACTGGAGAATCAGCGCTTTGTTTTATTAAGACGTAGACAGTCGATCAGATGATCTAGAATATCATCCTCTTGCAGCCAGGACAAACCGTGACAGTTGACGATACATTAACCTGTAGATGCACCGGAGACATTTCATTTTCAAGAATAGGGTATACAGAAAGAAAACGTAGGAGTATGGAGGTTGAAGAGTGTGAATACGCAATGTGAATAATTATTTTATGTTATGTGCTTTATTTCATGTATTAAACATTTGAAAATGACAAACGTATGACCTTAAATAATGACTATCTTTATCAATATTAATACTTAGTATCACAAATATTATGATAATGTGACATGTTTTATCAGTTTTGCGACACTATACTAGGTCTTGTTCGTGGTTTGTCAAAGCTGTCACGAAAGGGAATTGTGAGGCGGTTGCAGGGGTTCATGGCCTGTCCTGTCTATCAGTTCGTGTGTGTGTGTGTTTGGAATTACACATATCACTATATCTGGAAGTATTACGTTTTAAACACGGTGGCTAGAGACTGTACTTCATTGGATATGTGTATTGAAATACTTGTAGGTAAACCACGTACCACCCTGTTTAAGGGGTATCTCACTGTTCTCAAAGTCTTTATTAATTATGCCTGTTCAAGATCTGGTTTCCGGACCGCGTCACCCAAAAGCCAAGAGATTCATCAAACCATTTAATTCAACGACAGAGCATGCTCTGAGATTACGAAGTAAATAACGAATAAAAAACATTACAACGAACAGAGTAAGGATCTACTGCAGTTTGATATCGCAAGCTTGGAAGTTGATGAATCTGCAAGTGTTGAAGGTACCCACGTTAAACTCCAGCTCTTGACAAACGGACTGCCCATCACTGTAGAGTTATCATCAATGCAAGACATTAATGCAAAACCAACTATTCAAAGCAGCAGCGACAAACCGCGCAGAACTTGATCTCTGCATCGTTTTGAAACATCACACGATTAACGTTTTCTAGTGTTCAAAATTTCTAACAGACCTGAATGAAAAAAACCTGCTTCTATAGATTCATAAGGAACATCTATCCGTGCTGATATCACATACAAACATCTATCCGTGCTGATATCACATACAGTTATACCAAGATAATGTACGGTTATAATGATATTACAGTTCTGTTATAGTGATATCACGTACAGTTACAATGATATCATGATTGTTTTGCCACTATGCGACAGTTATGTACATTATGTAAATAAGCAATGCCGTCCTACTATAGACACAATTTCTTATCTATGTAAATATTATTTATATCGTTTGTATCTCTGTGAATATTTCATTCATTGCTCATGTTTGGCATAGAGTATAGAAGGTCATGCCCCGAGACTTCTCTGCTGAGATAGCAGGTTTCTTGAAACGTCACCGCTGAGACGGCCTGTATATTGCGACCTCAACGAGACGTCATCACTGAGACGGCCTGTCTCAGACGACACCAATGAGACGTCACCATTAGACGGTTTGTTTCTTGAGACGTCATCAATGACAGAGTCTGTATATTGCGACGTCATCGCTGAAACGGCCTGTTTCTTGAGACGTCATTACCGAGACGCCCTGTTGCTTGATGCGTCACCATTAAGACGGTCTGTTCCAAGAGGCGTCACTATTAAGAAGGCCTGCACCACGAGGCGTCACCATTAAGACGGTCTGTTCCACGAGGCGTCACCATTAAGACGGTCTGTTCCACGAGGCGTCACCATTAAGACGGTCTGTTCCATGAGGCGTCACCATTAAGACGGTCTGTTCCATGAGGCGTCACTATTAAGACGGTCTGTATACAGAGACGTTACCATTAAGACGGCCTGTTCCATGATTTGTAATGGGAATTCCATCATGTAATCTATTTTCAAAATATTTACCTCCTTTACAACAAGAAGAGAGAGTTGACTTGTTTTGTCTGCTCCATGTTACTTCATCGCTAAGCATTTTATGTTCACTTATAAGGGGAAGCATCTCTGCCGACATATGTTTAAATATAGTGTATCACAATGTCATTTCGCGTAGCTGTATTGTTTTGTGTCGAAGTGTAGGTGAACGTGATTGTATGGGTGCTTCATATGCATGTCACATCGCTCGGATTGCCGTGGCGACGGCGGTGACGTAGTGCAGTCGTGGACAACGTCAATCGCAATGCGAAGACATTTTAGACACCATACATCATTGTAGACATTTGTCAAACGATAAAAAGGTAACAACGCTGTCGACCAAGATAAAACAACATTGTTGACAAAAGTGCTGCGTAAACAATGTCAAGACATGGGCACACATTGTCACAGCAGTGTCATATTGTCACAGACTTGTAACAGTTTGTCACGATACAACTGCCATAATGTCTTGCTGTACAAAGAATGCTGTTTAGCTCTAGCATGAAGTCATCGGAATTATCAGCAAATAGTTAGCTCTATGAAATGGATCGGTACTCTCCGAACAGATCTCAAATATATGTGTTTGTTTGGAAAATAAATTCAGTGCTTTTTAACAGTTTGTATGTGTTATTATTTAACAACACCTCCATATTTAGCTACAAGATGCATATATACCAATCACCAGAAGTTCAAAATGGCATGACGAATTAACTACAGTAGCATGGACGAATCGAAATTTCATATTACACGATGACTTCAGGACATCATATTGGTCATTCATATTATATGTATGTTAATATAGTATATAATATACCCTATTGTTTTAATTTTGAGGATGCGGTGGGGTAGCCTCGTGGTTAAAGCGTTCGCTCGTAACGCTGAAGGCCAGAGTTCGATTCTCCACATGTGTACAATGTGTGAAGCCCATTGGTTGTGTCCCCCGCCGTGACATTGCTGGATTATTACTAAAAGCGGTGCAAAACTTTACTTACTCACTAATTATTTTACAGCTCCTCAATTAAACGGAAATATTACAGATTTTGGCGCAAAAATGTTCAACTGAATTCAGTCTTGTGACGGTAACCGTCTTGTCGTGAGAGTGACTCTAGTCACATATCAGACCAATGTTAGAATTCGATCACGGGTCCATTTGATCAAGCTTCTTCACTCCGCGCCAACTTATCATTAATAAAATATATTAAGATGTATAATGGCAAAACTATCACAATGAAAATAGATTGTTAACGCTGAAGAAACGTGTATGCTAGTAAAATCATTTCATATTTATTTCCAAAACATGAAACTATTTGTGGTATAACGAGCAGCTATATACTGGGCATCAATGTAATATAAATCCAATAGTATCAAGAATCGTTATTAACAGGGATATACCATAGACAGTGATTCAACATAGACCGCCAATCAACATAAGCCGTGAATCAACATGAACACATCTTCCCGAGGTAAGGGCGTTAACGTCCGCTTTCCACCCTTGCCGAACGGTGTTGGAATTTCGCTGCTTGAACGTGGCACCACCAGTGGCTATTACGAGCTATATCCCTACTATGTGCCTCCTATTGACCAATCAGATTACACCCCTCATATCACTTGCATTTGCTTCAAACAAAAAGGGCGGCGCCCGTTCAAGACGATCTGATCGGTAACTAAGATTTGTAATGAAACGGATCTTACCTCGCTAAGTGCATCTGCAACTTGAAAATATTAGGAAAATATCTGTTGACGTCCAGTTGGCGGTACACATGCATTGCAAATCCTTCAATAGACCGAAATCTTAACGGCGTTCGCCATGTTGTTTACGAACTGGACTATGCATAGACTCGTTAAGCCAGCCAAACCATAATACAGAAATTCCAGCCTCATTCGGCAAGGCTGGAAAATGGACTTTTATAGTCAGTTAACTCTCTTGCCTCGGAAAGATGATATAGAGAGTGATTTCACAGAGACGGTGAATCAACAAATACATGTATTTTTATAGTTTATAGAAAGCTCTATGATAATATATATGTGTTTAGAAATGTATTCAACTTTTACAGGCACTCTTAACGTGTAAGACCGGCGTTCTTTGGAATAATAATGTAAAACAGCCGGCGAAAAGCGACTCAAAACATGCAGTTGTAAAAGAAACTCTCACACAAGTCCTAACGATTTTAATCTCTCTAGATTTTCCTCTGTCTGCCGGAAACATTATTTTATATTTGTTATAAAACGGACCCGGGGTAGTATAGGTCCTCAGCAACCAATGCTGATTGTATATCTCTGTCCCTCCTTGATTATATCACGTCGCACGTGCACGCCGGGGTGCATACTGCCATCACATTCACACCAACTCCCATCCCATGTGTTTCTTTATCCAAGGAATGAAGGATTTGATGCTCAGATACACGCCGGGCTTATTCGAGCCGGGGTTTCCTCCCTTGTACATCGCCACCAGAACGTTGTTCTCTGCAAGAAAGGCAACGCCATATTAATCACGGGCTCCGACACCCGAAAACTGAAAGTGTGGAAATTGTCAATCCACCGTGTATATTGTTTAAGTGAGCACCGAGTGGCAAATACAAATCGTACATGATTGGAGTTTCTGGTTCTCAGAGCCACATTGAAGAACATCATGAGCCGTTTATTTTATTTCCCCTCACTTACTCACTCACGCACGCACGCACGCACACGAACGCACTCACGCACACACATTCAAAATGTTCCTCCGTTATATCACGTTGCACGTGCACGTCGGGGAACATGCTGCCATCGCATTCACACAGACTCCCGTAGCCCGTTTATTTATACACTTGACATGAGGCGAGAAAATTGATCTATTGGTGAGATAAGTACTTAGTACGCGCTCCCTTCTGATATTTTCCACTGAGGGGCAGAAAAACAATAAAAATTACATATGTTCTCAATTCGGTTTAGTATACAGCGAGAACACAGACTGTGTGGTCAAGGAATGTATTGTCAATATTCAATTGCGTGCACCCAACTCGAGCACGAGGAAAATATTCTGAACATTGTATATATGTAGCAAAACGACAACTGGTAGAACGTGTGCTAGACCATTCGTGACGGCATATGCCCCTAGTTCATTGTTTAAAGGTATTGAGAAATGTTTGGGCACAGCCAACGTCTTCACAAAACCAGAATAGAAAAGTTAAGCTTTTACATAATTTATTTCGCATAAGCAACCAGATCAAGGTTATGTGTTTTTTCTTTGTTTTTGTTGACTCAGCAATATTCCACCTGTATGACGGCGGTCTGTATATAATTGAGTCTGGATCAGACCACCCGCTTAACGCTTAACTTACAAGTTGAACAATAGGTATTCAGTATGTCGTTTTGTTCTTGAAGTCCACTGATCAGAAATGGAAAAAAATATAATCATCCGCTAACAGATATCAGGAATAGTTCGTGCAGATATGACTTGTTTTCGGCATACCAGCTGCAAATGTATTGATGAAAAAGAAAAAACCAAAAGGATTCAGAACACACCCCTGTGCACACAACGCAAGTGCCTTTTGCGTGTTTGCAAGTACTTTACCGTTGCTCTCACCCCTAACGGTTAAGCGAAGACTTGTTTATGAAAGCATATATCAGTAAACACGCTGCACATAGACACTTTGACACTATTTTGCCACGCTTCTGGGACATAACCAGTGGTAAACATGTTAATATACAATCAATGTATGCATTCATTTGTAAATATGATTCGTATGAAGCTATAAACATTTCGGATATTAACGCTATCAGAACCGGGCGATTTTCCACACTTCAAAGATCCTATAGATTTGGTTATGTCTTCATAAGTATTAATCTACAGTTATAACGAACTCAAAGGGACCACTTATTTTAGTTCGTAATAGCCGTAGTTCGTTGTAAGCATATATACAGCATATATAGAGCAAATTGCACGGACTAAGAAATAAGTTCGTTATATCGGTCAGTTCGTTATAAGCGTGTTCGTTATAAACGTAGTTTACTGTACTCTAAACGCTATTGGTACTATTGTCTTGTAGCTGCGTTTCAGTCTTCGTATGGACTGTGGTCACTATCATTCACGTTGCCTTGTTGCCATCAAACAACATGTAAAGTAACTAAACCAATCTTCAGTGCTAATTTGTTGTGGATAGGATTTGTGGTCTCTTATTGAATTGATTAGTTTCTAAAATGTTCTGCTGTTGGTCATTGAGTTTCCTATGGTGTCTACTTGTTTTTGCTTCTACGAGGACAAAATGGATCTTGTAAGCGATTTGTACTTATCACGTCAAAATTATTTTGGCCGTTACATGATCAATAATCCGACCCAGTAAAATGCCATAACACGTAAAATAGAAGTGTGGATGTCTGTATTAAAGTACGATTTTGATCCAAATCATGGATACGCGTGATCGCCTCTGTGGTCTAGTGGTAGAGCGTCCTCCCGGAGAGCGGAAGTTCCGGGGTTCGATCCCCGGCCGCGTCATACTAAAAGACGTTAAAAGATGTAGTTGTTGCCCTGCCCGGCGCTCGGCATTAAGGGTTGGTTGGTTTGTTGGTTTGTTGTTTTACGCAGCACTCAGCAATATTCCAGGTGTATGAACATCGATCCACGAAATTTGGGATACGATGACATGCATCAACAAAGTCAGCGAGCCTGACCACCCGATCCCGTTAGTCGCCTTTCACGACAAACATAGTCGCCTTTTCTGGCAAGCATGGGTTGGTGAAGACCTTTTCTACCCCGGATCTTCACGGGTCTCGGCATTAAGGGGCTAAAACAAGGACTGGTCGGCTCGGAAACAGTATATTGTGTCTGAGTGAGGTATTCATGTTAAACTGCGATATGGTATCTCAGTGAGATAGCACTATTAATCGGCGTCAGTCCGGACTAGTACAAGCAGCAACACATACACATGCGTGCATGCACGTCGCTAAATAAGTTCAGTAAACTTGGGCGCGACGTTAAACCCCATTTCACCTCACCTCACCTCGATACGCGGACCATACTGCAGCCTTATGCGAAACCGTTCTATCACAAACGTTTCGCTCATCTACATCTGAGGGGACAAATAATCTTCAGAATACGATACGAAGTTAGTTAAGTCTGCAGAAACAGCCAATACTTTTAGTTTCATGGCTGCCAAAGAATCTAATTATCAATTGCCAATTATCTAACTTACAGCGGCTGATGGTCGCGATCAATAGTGTGTCCTACCTCTGAGCTTGGCGACGAGTCCGCTGCCACTGTCCCCGCTAGCTGCCTCGGAGGAGGTGTTCTTCGCCTGGAAGCACACCAGGTGGTCCTCCACTTCCCCCCACTCGCGCCGACACTGGGTGGCGTTCAGCATGGACACCATCAGGTACAGCAGGTTGTTGGACTGGACACCTGAAATAATCATTGCAGGATAATTGTAAAAATACAAGGGAATTATGCCAATAAAATTAATTAAATTAAGCTCCACGTGCACCAATGATCTGATATCGTTCAATAACCATCAAACAGCCAATTCCCTTCCACTGATTTACTAACCTGAACTAGAAATAAAGGAGATCTGTGTCATATCTAGATCTATGCATACAGATTCAGAGTGACAAAAACCCAAGAGGGATGACTTCAACTTTCCTAAAGTAAACGTTCCCTTTATGCTGAGCAATATTCCAGCAGCTCCAGCCCGATGTGCCTACATTTCACAACTTTTGAGGTACAATCGAGCATGCTCTTTCCATGAAGATTTCAAAAAGCGTCATACAACTCTTGCCCAAAGGTTGGTTCATCAAGGTTACAACATTCATGGTCTCAGTAAAACTTTCTAAAGTTTTGTGGTAGACATGTGGAGAATATTTCCAAATCTGACGCATCAGTGACACAAATGATGTCAGATGGAATTCCCTATTTTGTTTTGTACCATACGTTCCCGTGATTCTTGGGTGAACAAAGAAGACCATTCGAGTGTCAGAGAACGTTGAACTGTACAGATATGTCTAGTTCGACTAATATATACATATATCTGAGGTAAGTTTTTAGGCAATAAAATAATTTGTTGTTATTAACTGGATTATTATTAGTGTTTCCTGCTGATTGGACAGTCGTCGTCATCTCTGGCGGTGGTGATGTCAAATACTTCCACTTCTTGATTGACGTTTGACTCATGGTTGGAAATGGTGAACCCAAGTTTCACCCATAGTCACAGATTGTTGTCAGAACCTTTCTGAATCAGCTTAAAAAATATCCATGTCAGTTATCAAGAGACATGTTGTGCAGATATCAGAAGGTCTGGAAGCCAGTGAGCTGATAATGGACGATACTGAGGCAGCAATACGATGCTCCGTCATTCGCCGGTCAGTCATCACCTTCGTGGATTCTCTGGATTCTCTGGATCGTTCCTGGTGTTGGCATGAGATGATTTTAGGACGGGGGGTGAGGGTGCCCCCCCCCCCCCCCCCCCCCCACACACACACACACATACACACACACTACTTGAATATTACTGATCACAATAGAAATGAATATCTTTTGTAACCACCAAACTGCCAATTCGTAGAAACAATTGGTGCTTTTAATCACTGATGTATTATTGAAGATTTGTAATTTTGGACTATATGGGCGATCTCGAGTGTGTATATATTGCCTATAAAAAATATGACAAACTAGAAATAAGAAAATTAAACCTCTTACCTTCACTCTCAAGTGATGTCTTCCCCCAACCAGAGACCACGCCCTCCATCCCTGGTTCAGTGACATCATCCTCAGCAGGCAGACACGCAGCTTGGACAGCATCGCCAAACAGCATAGGATCCACCTTAACCAGGGAAAGATCTGCATTTTCATCTGCAAAAAGGAGTGTCGTTATTATCGCACCTGTTCGAAACCGAAATCCCGTTGTCTTGTACATAAAAGCAGAATGACTACACAAATAGTCATTGTGAGGGGTGATGACTTGCGTTACAGTAAAGGATGGTGACGTGTTCGTTACAGTGAGAGACAATGAGAGACACTTTATGTTTAAGCTCTAAAAAAGACAGAGACTTAATTCCAACACTTATTCATGAGAGAAATACCAGAAACAATAGAAGTTCCATTTTGCAAAAGCAAAATGTTCACATTGTCCAGCTCGCTCACATATGTGGACGTCTCTGATTGCATGGACCACCCTCGTTTTGTCTGTCTTCAGCTTCAAGCTCCCAGGCAAGAGTTTAATCATCTTTCGCTTTTTGGGCGTCAGGCTGTAAGGAGTGGAAAACATCATCCTTGATAATCAAGCGCGATATATCTGCATCCTGATAACTAACCGACGAACGTTTCCAATGACACGTACGATACTAAAATAGTCGTCAGTTCAATTACTCTCCAATGTATTCGAAATTCTGTTAGACATATGAAACGTGAAATGATGACGTCACTTTTGAAGCAAGGCTATTGTTATGGTTGAGTGAGTGACGGTTGGATTTAACGCCGTTTTGAACAATATTCCAGTTTTATCATGACATGTCGGTTTAAGGTGGGGGGAAAGCCACACGTGATGCATGTTTCAGAGTGACTGAGTTTTGTGTAACTCCGCTTTTAACAGTATTCCAGTTACATCACGGCGTGTCAGCTTAATGTGGGAGGAAAGCCCGAAGTGATGCAAGTCTTAGACGTTTACTGCATGTTTCAGATGTTTACCACATTGGTTTGGTGCTGACAAACCTAGCAACATAATCGAGGCGAACCGGGATTCGAACCAACGATCAAAAGGTTTGTGGCGTGCTCAAGGAACGCAACTCTGCACAGCGAATTGCGTCACCTTACACGACCGGACTACCCGTGCCCCTCGTTATGGTTATAAATGGGTCTAGGTTAAATGTCATCACATGAGATGACCCGATAGGTGATGTGAGATGAAATTGGGTTTAACGTCGCGACCAAAATTATTGCACTTATATATCGACGTGCATGCATGTGTGTGTGTGTGTGTGTGTGTGTGTGTGTGTGTGTGTGTGTGTGTGTGTGTGTGTGTGTGTGTGTGGCTGCTTGTACTAGTCCGGACTGATTCCTATTTATAGTGCTAGCAGCTGAGATACCATGCCGCAGTTTAACATGAATATCCCACTCAGACACAGTATACTGACTCCGAGCCGACCAGTCCTTGTTTTAGCCCTTTAAGGCCGAGCGCCAGGCAGGGTAACAACAAGTACCATCTTTTAACGTATTTTGGTATGACGCGGCCGGGGATCGAACCCCGGACCTTCCACTCTCCGGGCGGACGCTCTACCACTAGACCACGGAGGCGGTCCGATGACCCGGTAGTGGAACATATGCACCACACGCGACGAGGTTTATGTTTGTCGTTGGTTGATGTAGGGTACTATAGGAAATAATTCGTAGCCTTTTACATTACCACATCCAAAATTGTGGGGGATAAAATCTAAATGAGACATTACTCTTCCAAGCAGTGACGAGCTGTTAAAAGCCACGAATCGCTGATGATCGTTGCACTGCACAGTAGATTTGTTGCACCATCAACCATTGCCACGCTCCACGGGAGCTGATTTTCAAGGGCATCGTGTCCATTAATAATCCTTCCAGTGTTGTAGTTCTCTTCGATAAACCGAGTTTTACCACATGAGCCTAAATAAAAAAAATAAATAAAAAAAATAAAATAATAATAATAATGATAATGGAGTGGCTCGATCCATGGTACAATCTCATTAAAATCAGATCTTAGTTCTCGCTATTGCTAAACAAAGATCTGAGGACATCCCATTACAGGTCACGTAAGAACGACCTTTCATCCAAACAATCAGATCGTCACTTACCAGATCATGAAAGTGACAGTCAGAATGTGTTTTCTAATCATGTAAGCTCGAAAACGTAAACACGGGGTTTTCCGAAAGACAGTTACGGCCCATAGGACTGATTCCGTCAAATTCGTCGCCTATCTCTCGCTTCCATGGGAGAAACAAAAGAGGCGTTGCACAGTACGTGGTAAGCACTGCCATACACTCTCAACCATAAATTAGACATTCCGGAATATTCGTTTGTTCAGTTTTCAAAATTATAATCGAAATATTTTTCAAGCGTAGTCTGAAATGAAAGTCGCCAGGTTCAAAACGAGTGCCGTAAAGCTCGAGAAAGCTGCTGTCTAATTGGCTGATGTCGACTTCTTGTTAGTCATTTCAGTGGTCGGTCAAAGTTCGCGAAAGGTCGTTCTGACATGACCCGTAATGGGATGTCCTTTAGATCTTTGTCAGATCTGATTTCATTTGCCTAATCCTATTGCCACGTTTTGTGAAAGTGAACGAGTGAACGAGTATGGTTTTATGCAGCTTGTAGCAATATTCCAGTCATACTGTGGCTTCAAAGATTGTATCAATATCTTCAATGTGAGAGAATGAACCCAGGTGGCTTCGTAACCGCGACCAGTTTGGGAAACACGGCCTAGAAACATGAAACATACATTTCCCCTTGATTTTGAGGTTGGTCTAAATCCTACCTGCAAAGGTCTGTATCCATTGTAGGACTTCAGACACATTGGCATAGAAACCGTAGTTTCCCTTCTCGGCACAGCCCTGACCATAAGATACCAGTCCAAGAAGCGTCCAGTGGTTGTCCACTTTCGCAGCCAGGGGCCCGCCGCTGTCCCCTTCACATGCGTCGCCGATGTTGCCGCCGACATAGCCCGCACAGAACATGTCAGATGAAAAGGTTCTTTTGACCTTCTCCTGTTCCTCGGCGCACTTGCGCCTGGACACCAGAGGAATGTCCACCATTCGCAGCCTGTCTGGGAGATCGCCAGACGAATCTTTGCCACAGCCTGATGCGATGCCTTTCAGGCCATTTGTGATGCTCCACCAGGTTTTCTTGGTGGGTAAACAAATCGGGTAGATAGCCTCAGAGAGGATTCGAACGGGTCGTTTCAGTTCCAGAATAGCAAAGTCGTACTGCAGGGTTGTCGGGTTATATTCGGGATGTGTGACAAACCGTGTAATACCTCTCTTCTCGCCGTTCTCACTGTTGCAAGACAAGGTTCCCATCAGTGCTCTGATGGTGGTGAGGTTGCGACTACCCATGCCCGTTCCCTTCACGCAGTGAGCGGCTGTTAAGACGTGTCTGTCTGATATCAACACGCCTCCGCAATGGACGGACTCCTGGAACAGGTCAAGGGTTTGTGGTAACTAAACTGTCGTATATAAGACAAATATTACCGTATTCGACGCAATAAGCGCCCCGCTCCAATAAGCGCCCACGGCGATATTTGCGAATATATTGGCCAGTGAACAATTCCAATCAGCACCCCTTCCGATTGATCAATGTACACAAGACATATTTATTCGTGTATAATACGCACTCGTGTGTTATATGCACCCTTAATTATATTGGCAATTAAATTCTTTAAAACTCTTCTTTTTATTCACCAAAATTATATTCTAATAAGAGCCCCTTTTTGAGATTTTAGAGAGCGCCCCGAGCGCTTATTACGTCGAATACGGCATGTTTTTTGTCCTTTTTTACAAATGGTGTAGAATGAAACTGGTCAGTGAATATCAGATTGATTGCAAGAGAGTATGGACATTATATACAATTAAGACAAGTTTCAACATATCAGTCTCTTGCAAAAATAGGCTTGGTTTGTGGGACAGGGTACCTCACTCTAAAACGCTTCCTTAAAAACTGAACCGTCTGGTTAGTATGTAGACTCAAATACAGCAACAGATAAAATATAATGAAATTCACGTTACAATTACACTCGTGAAGCTAGGACGCATTCTACATTTCAAAGACAAAGAGAGAGAAAGATTATCGTGATCAAGGAAAGTATAGAACATGTAGGCAATCAAGATATGTGACAACCATGTACATGTTAACGTGGGGTAATGTCATTTATTCATCCGATCCTCTCCCCACCCCACCACCACCACCCCCACCCCCCCACCCCCCACCCCAGCCCCCAAACCGAAACGTGAAGATCCGGGGTAGAATAGGTCATCAGCAACCCATGCTTGCCGTAATAGACGACTATCCTTGTCGTAAGAGGCAACTAACGGGATCGGGTGGTCAGGCTCGCGGACTTGGTTGATGCATGTCATCGATCCCAATTGCGAGGAACGATGCTCATGATGTCAAACATTGGATTGTCTGGTCCAGAATCGATTACTTACAGACCGCCGTCATATAGCTGAAATATTGTTGATTGCGGCGAGAAACAAACAAACAAACAAACAAACCCCAAACCCAACCCAAACCAAACCCCAAAAGGCATACTCTACCATCTTACCGAAGATATGTTCCAAAGTACGACTTGCCAAGGGATGAAATCTGGTGCTTTTGTGGAGTTTTTCCCGGCAATTTTTTTACCAGCAGCGTTAATGTTTGGGTCGATTATCTTCCCAGACGAAAATCCACAGAAGTTTTCATCTGTTTTAAAGAAATAATACCTGTTATTTTGGCCAGTCTGAATACTTGATACATGCACATATTTTCCCCCCTGCCAATAGGATGTCACCTGGAACCTTGAGTTGTACCCAAGTATAATAAATCTTTTGTAAATGTAAATTGTTTTTTTCTGTACATTTTGCATTCAGAAAACATTTTATTTTGACCACAAACACTTAAACGTGCTTGCAACCGCAATACATGTGAAGTACGGTTTCAGAAATAGCTTCAAAGAATGAACATAGATCATCATCAAGAATTAGTTCTTGTTTTCTTTGATGCGATGGATAAAGGTGTATCGAAAATCTTTAAGTTTGACATCTTTTGTACGTTTTCTAGAACTGATGAGTTTCCTCTTATTTTGTCCCTTTATCATTTTAGATAAATATGTAAAATGTTATGCTGATTGATTAATAAAATAAATATATGCGCTGAAGTTGACAGGGCCAAGGTTTTGACAACAGTAGTTTATTTTTATTGTCCTTCAATTTCCTAAAATTCCACTGATTATTTCAAATAGTTTTCGTGTGTTGATTATCCATATATTATCTATGGTAGAGTGAAGCTTCATTATTTCCAAGCCTCGTCTGTACCACACATGAATCTCGGGTTCAAGTCATATACGGGGCGGTCGGGTAGCCTAGAGGTTAAAGCGTTAGCTCGTCACGCCGAAGACCCGGGTTCGATTCCCGACATGGGTACTATGTGTGAAGCCCATTTCTGGTGTCCCCCGCCGTGATATTGCTGGAATATTGCCAAAAGCAGCGTAAAACCATACTCACTCACTCAAGTCATATACGAGTAAACGCTCAGAACGAATTCATTTCTTGTTGGTGATGGAGCTGTTAGGTGGTGATAGTAATTAGACACGCTGGAGAAAAATTATATTGCCAAATAATCCTTTCACCTAATCACATTATGATCAGAGGTGGCACAGATGGTGAAGGAACTATAAACAGCCTGACAATGAAAGCATTAATTCAATGCAAATGAACAAATACTTCATCAGTGAATATAAGATTGATTGTAAAAAACAGTCGGAAAACATTTTTTTAATCAAATCATGTATAACAACTATCAAAGCATCTTACCACTTGCAGAAATGGGTTTCACTTGTGTATTATGTTCACAACATCCCCGTTTTTTATTCTTTTCAAAATCATGGATCCGCCACTGAACAGTATTCACGTTTAACACGCCCCACACCTTGTGTTTTTTCCAAGCAAAAACGGGGCGGTCGGGTAGCCTATCGGTTAAAGCGTTCGCTCGTCACGCCAAAGACCCGGGTTCGATTCCCGACATGGGTACAATGTGTTAAGCCCATTTCTGGTGTCCCCCGCCGTGATATTGCTGGAATATTGCTAAAAGCGGTGTAAAACCATACTCACTCACTCACTCCAAGAAAAAACAACGAGGAGAATTACAAGGTGGCGTATCGTCACGATATGGCTGAAATATTGCCGATGTGACGTAAAGCTTTAACTCACTCACAAGGTGGCGTAATAACAGCATACCCCCTTTGACGGTCAGCCATATTGTCCGTGACCTCAGCCATTCCCCTGCTTGTACAGTGCATGTATATCTGCCCGTGTCGTTCAGTCGGGCGTTCTTCAAGATGATGGTAGACTCGCTGACGCTGACATGTGGCATCGTGTCATCTGGCAGCAGCGTGTCGTTGAAGTCCCTGGAATAGCACAGTGTGGGTTGATTTTGTTATTAAACATTTTAGTTAACTTTTATGTTGCATGACAAATGTACAAATGTGCAAAAGTCCATTAAAGACTACACTGCACTACATAGTCAATACATGAATCACATCTCAGTTATAACGAGACCCGTGAATTTCCAGGTTATGCACCGACCATTTAATATTCTGAGGCTGGTGGGCTGGGTTTTATCGAAATTTCGTACTTGTCCTCGAAAATAAACAATCATACTTCATATATATTGATTGAAAATAATTGTCTGCCACCATTACATTAAAAAAAATATATATCTTTTGGCTCATAGTTGCAATTTAAAAATATCTGGTTTTACTTCTGTACCTTAAAAAGATATCTAGTCTCAATTCAATACTATCGAATCTATTTTAATTTGTTAGACGACCAACGACCAAAGGTGAGAGAAAAAAACGTACCCCGGGCGTAGCTCACTTAAATATTGTCACTCATTATTGAAAACACATAACTATATTTCACAAATGTCTCGTAATCTGCAACTTAAACATTTTTATCAATTATATTTAAAATGTAAGAACTGTTATGATTTTATAACACTTCAACCTTAGGGGCAAATGATCAGACCGACTTTCAGAACATGATTCAACGAAAAGTTGTCTTTGCAACATTGTCAACGCCTCGGAATGTGTATAACCATCAATACGCACACAATGGTTCTTGAGGATTAACTGTTTGACGTCTTGCAAAATTGAATTTATTATTTTTGTATTATGAAAAAATAATAATATATAAACCCGATCATAATGAGTTTCAGAAAATATATAAAGAAGCATACATGCAAACATGACCCGTTAAGATACAGGGTATAATAGGTCTTCAGCAACCCATTCGTAAAGCTGGAATATTGCCGAGTTGGGCGTTAACAAACAAACCAACAAAGAAAAACATGCAACAAGTCAGCTTCCCTTTTGACAGTTTCAGAGGAGAAGATGGAGGAAAAATGTCAAAAGTATAGCCACAATGAGAATCATGTTCAAACATTTTTAGTGGGATGACATCAATGGTAGCAACAAGCATGTGAAGCTTCATTGGTCCAGTTGTGTCTGAGGAGTGGTGTTGAAAATGAAACGGTATGTGTTTCCGAAGAATTCAGGGGCATGATCAAAATGCAAAGGTCAATACCAAATATCCCGAAACGCGGAACATAAGCTGGCTCCTAGTACTACCATACTGAGAAACAACTAGATGAGTGAGTGTTGTTTTACGCCGTTTTTAGCAATATTCCAGCAATATCACGGCGGGGGACACCAGAAATGGGCTTCACACATTGTACCCATGTCGGGAATCGAACCCGGGTCTTCGGCGTGACGAGCGAACGCTTTAACCGATAGGCTACCCGACCGCCCCGTTTTTGCTTGGAAAAAACACAAGGTGTGGGGCGTGTTAAACGTGAATACTGTTCAGTGGCGGATCCATGATTTTGAAAAGAATAAAAAACGGGGATGTTGTGAACATAATACACAAGTGAAACCCATTTCTGCAAGTGGTAAGATGCTTTGATAGTTATACATGATTTGATTAAAAAAATGTTTTCCGACTGTTTTTTACAATCAATCTTATATTCACTGATGAAGTATTTGTTCATTTGCATTGAATTAATGCTTTCATTGTCAGGCTGTTTATAGTTCCTTCACCATCTGTGCCACCTCTGATCATAATGTGATTAGGTGAAAGGATTATTTGGCAAGTCACTTTGACAAACAACAATTTTTCTCCAGCGTGTCTAATTACTATCACCACCTAACAGCTCCATCACCAACAAGAAATGAATTCGTTCTGAGCGTTTACTCGTATATGACTTGAGTGAGTGAGTATGGTTTTACGCTGCTTTTGGCAATATTCCAGCAATATCACGGCGGGGGACACCAGAAATGGGCTTCACACATTGTACCCATGTCTGGAATCGAACCCGGGTCTTCGGAGTGACGAACGAACGCTTTAACCACTCGGCTACCCGACCGTCCCACTCAGTAACACACTGAGCAGTTGCCAGTTAGGTAAGCTAATAATCTGTATTCTAATTATAAAGACCTTCCACGTGTACTTACCAGACTGTGATAGTGTAGGGGTGGTTGATGGCACAGTCTAGGGTAACCTGCGATCGTTCATATACTGTTACATTCTGCAGGGGTTTCTCCCATGTCACCTGAAACAGCGAGTGAGTGAGTTGGGTTTATCGCCGCTTTGAACAGTATTCCATTTATGTCACGACGTGTCAGCTTGATATTGGAGGAAAGCCAGATATGATGTCTGGAACCTAAAAACAGTATTCAGTATTCAAATACACGATCATAGGTTCCTGACGTGCCCAAGGGACGTCACTCTACACAGCGAATGTCGGAGTGACTATGGTACGTATGCGGCGTTATAGCAAACAAAACATAAATGAAATACATTTAGTCTGGGCTTTGTGCCGTTATCTTAAGAGTGATTGATTTGTATGTGTGTTTGTTGTTGTTGTTTAACGCCGCACTCAGCAGTAATCCTGTTATATGACGGCCGTCTGTAATTAATCAAGTATGGATCCAGTGATTGACAGCATGAGCATAGATCTACGCAATTGGGATACGATGACATGCATTAACCACGTCAGCGAGCCTGACCCCCCGATCCCGTTAAACGACAAGCATGGGTTCCATGGGAACACCAATTCAAAAGCGAATCTTCACGGGTTTAACAGTAATTGATGTGACATTGCAGCACATAATGACTGGTTTCCAGGAAGAGCTTCAGGAAGACGTTCTCCCCAACATCTGTTCCCTGCTGGGATCGTGTACTGAGACAAGATATTTTTTCGACAACAGCTGAAAAACTAGATATTGTTTTTGTTAAAACGATGAACCAAAATATGTTTTTATAGAAAACGCAATGGAGCAATGCAATTTTTGTTGCAATATATATAGCATTATTAATTTTAAAAGACTTTTGGGGGACAGTTTTTAAATAAAAATCCCAGCCCAGGACTAATTGGGTATATCAGTAGGACTGGCGATCTGGTACTACTTTCTGAAACGTTCGTTTCAGTAGACCATCGTGTCGCTCTCACGACTCTGCAAACATCAGGCATCGGCACAATAGGGCGTCAGTGGACAATAAAAGGATTTTTATGACGTTTAAAATGTGCAAACGTCCTTGTTCCAGAGGATGATAAGGTATAGTTTCCTATTCTTATAATTTACTGAAAACATTTTTATTATAACGAGTGAGTGAGGGGGTATGCTGGTACTCACGTTTAAAGCACAGTTGTTAGGTACTTTCCCTATCGGACATGCGCATTTAAAGTCTCCGGGGTCGTTGCTGTAGCAGTAGCCGTTACAGTCGTCGTCACAGGAGAACATGTTGCAGGCTGAAACAAGAATGAACACACAATGCTATTTAGAAAGCGGTCAAATGTAACAAATGGTATATTTTGGATAACACTTTCTTGGTAAAGTACATATTCTAATCCCGGATGGGAGCTTAACCCAAAAAAAGTACTGGAATATGTACTTTTCTTGACCACTTTCTAAATGACATTGTTTGTTCATAGCTTTCGGACATGCCAATTAACACTGACCAGAGGGGTACACAAAGTACGTGATCTAGACTATCAGTAGTCGGACTTTCAAGCCTGGGTGGCTGAGTGGGTTAAATCGATGACCTTGTGTGCTGGCGATTAGGGGCCTCAGTGTGGCAGAGTAGGTTCGAATCTCGGATGGGACACACACAGACAAACACACACACACAGACACACATAGACACAGACACATACACACAAACACATAGAGACACACACACAGACACACACACACACACACACACACACACACACACACACACACACACACACACACACACACACACACACACATGTGGCACGTGGTCCTGTGCACAGCGAACAGGTCAAAATCAGGTGAGGTTAAGCAACGTCGGAGAGTCCAGAGTTGGGTGACCACACGTCGCCAGCTTGGTTCTAGGGCTTTGGTCCTGCCCCACACTGAAGCACACGCAACACGTGTGGCGTCTCCTTGCACAAGTGACCCAGTAGTGAATGGGTATCCGGTAGGATGAGATGGCAATGTTTGTTAACCCTCTAGCACCTAAATTTTGCTATATAATTCCGATACCACATGCAGTAAATTGCCGATATCACAGGGCTCTGGCTATTCCAACCTGTGTAGTAAAGCTAACAGACTGATCTGGTGGCATTGAGGGTGATACCTGTGCATGGGCAATGGTGAGGAATGTTGCTGTCGGTAGTTTGTACTCACTGACACCGGTGTAGTTATCCGGAACAAACCGGTAGGTGGCTTTATACCCATTCCCCTCGAACATCCGGTCAGAGGAAAAATCGAAGATTAACTCGTTGCTCCACGACTCAAAGCAGCGCGAGTTCGGACTCTGGTACCCACACATCCGGACTGTGTTCAATCCACCTGGCAAAATGTGCATGAGACTGAGACTGAGAGAGGGATAATAATCATAATCAATAAGTAGCATCCGTATAGTTTTACATGTCCACTGGAACTTAACTTAAACTGAAACATTTGGAGTCAGGGCGTATTCACATGGCTTCAGATATTAACTGGAACAAGGGAACCCCAAAATATCAATTCTAGTGAAAACCTATGTTTATGGAATCGGTCGAGTTCTACTACTTCGTGCTAAAAACATTTCTCTTATCCGAATGCTTTTGACCATCAGGGCCTGAAATGTATCTACTTTTTCCCCTTATATCATAATTTCATAAAATTCAGGAGCCCTCCATCCTTTTGAGATCAGCTGAGATCGAATCAGTTAAATCGACAATGCCTCTATATAATGGGGAAAATGAGCTTTTTCTTTCTGTTTTGTTTTCTTAATTTTTTTGACTGCATGCATTCCGGGTAATGCTTTTAGTAATGGTTCCTTATTAATAAAGAAAACATTCTATTAATTATGTTCTTTAATATCTTGTACTCGGGGTCTCGAGTCATTTAGGTTAGAATTAATCACAACTACTTCTTCGGTAAATGGAGCCCCGTGTAGTTATGCTGAGTATAGGCAATGCAGCACTTAAATGCAATGCTTACCTTGCTTGGATTGGTAGGTGACATTCACGTGATCATATATGCAGTCAAGGCTCTCCTCAAGGTCGAACGTCTGAACGTTCAAGATGACCCTTTGATCCTCGGGTGCCCGGATGGTGGTTCGGCACCTCTTCCTCTGGCGATAATGGTCTCCATTGAATATCGGACTACTCAAGTTGTGTCCTAGCTCTGTAAACGTGTCGGAGCAGTCTGGAAGGAAGGAAGCCTCTTGTATCTCTATAGTATATCAATTTGTACTTCTCTGCAACAGGGTTATTGGTTCGCAGTCATTAATGGCGGTCTTGTCGAGTCAGCATAAGCAGACAGCTGGCGAGCAGTCGCAAGAACCTTCAGTTAAGATCCCCGGGTGATTGCCAGTTCTGTCATTCACAGACGTCTAAGGCACCGAGATTCGCTGTGCAGAGTTGCGTCCCTTGGGCACGCCAGAAACCTATGATGGTGGGTTCGAATCCCGGTTATGTTTTGCAGCACCATACCCGTGCTCGTGGGTTTCACCGAAGTGGTAAACGTCTGAGACCTGCATCACTTCGGACTTTTCTCCCACATTAAGCTTACATGTCTCGATATAATTGGAATACTGTTAAATGCGGCGTTAAACCAAACTCACGCACTTTAACGTACTCGATTCTGATTGATCATATAATTCAATTCAAATGATCATATAAGAAAATGTTCTGTTAGAAAAAGTCGATTTGAGGTTTCTAGAATATTTCTGTTAGGTATTTGGGGGGCGAATTAGGGAGTTTGCTATTTGTTGCTTCTCTATTTATTGCCTCACGGTTGGTGCCTCGTAATACAAATATCACAGCGACGCGACATACGCCACCATCTTGCCAAGATAAGGGTCCCTGATCAAGCTTACCTGGGTCATATTCGACTGGTGTGTCGCCAAACACCACCTTGGCGTCTTGGGCAGTGTCAGCAACAAATGAGTAGTTTAAGCTGAACCCCTTCTCGTTGACGTAGCCGTCGGTGTGGAAGTAGAGCAACAGGTTGTTGGTGGAGGAAACGATGTATTGTGGCGCGCGTCGCCCGCAGTAGGTGCCCAGGACATTGGATGCTGAAAAAGTCATGTTCCATTCTAAAGTTGCACTATTTGGTGGGGGCACGGGTGACACAGTCGTCTAAGGCGCCGCGATTCGCTGTGCAGAGTTGCGTCCCTTGGGCACGCCAGAAACCTATGATTGTGGATTCGAATCCCGGTTCGCCCAGATTATTTTTCTAGGTTTGTCAGCCCCATACCCGTGCTCGTGGGTTTCACCGAAGTGGTAAACGTCTGAGACCTGCATCACTTCGGGCTTTCCTCCAACATTAAGATGACACGCCGTGATATAACTGGAATACTGTTAAAAGCGGCGTTAAACCCAACTCACTCACTCACTATTTGGTTGTAATGACCAGTGTATTTAGCTATAATGGCGTTCGTGATTTATATACAATAACCAATTACCTGTTTCTCACCTGATCTATAGACTCTTTCACCAGGGTGCCTTGTGCAAAACAACCTTTACTAAGGTTGACCTTAGTTACTAAGGTTAATCTTAAGGCAACCTTATAAAAGAGCTACACCCGTTTCACAAAGCTACCTTTGTACATGGTATCCCTTGCGGCATATGTAGGCCGCTTCGTCGTTTGGTGAAGGCCGTTTTATGGGAATAAATGTTCCATCGACGGCACCGAGAACTTTTGGGAATGACCAATTCTATAGATACATTGCTGTACCTTAGTTTGCTGCTCGTGACTCCAAGGAAAAGTTATATTGTCTAAGACCGTGCATATTGCATTTACCGTAGAATGAAAGCCTCTCGACACGCTTGATTTATCCATACCATGCAAATCTCCAATTTCAGAAAGAAATTCCCCTTTTCCTAAATATCTCAGCGTAAACAAAACTCGAGATTCCACTGTCATAGCGTATGCACGCTGTGTTGGTCTTTCGACCAAAGGACGAACTTTGTCTACGAGAGAAAATGGCTTCGCGTGTGAGTCGATAACGCGATATCAGTTCCGAGTCCGTCAGTGTCTTAAGCTGTACGTTGTTTCCTCAAACTTCTCTCAGTTTCCTCACACATCAACAAGAAAGTAGCCATGTTGAAATTCAATGAAGTATGAACCTTAGCCACGCTAATGTTGGGTCGGATCAACCTTAAACTTTCACCATCACTGAGGCTACCTTAACGTTTTATGCAACAGGGGATCAACCTTAGTAAAGGCCTAAGGTTAAAACTAAAGCATTTAAGGTAACCTTAGCTCTAAGGTTGTTTTGTACAACGACACCAAGATCTCTATATATAGCCTTCTCTCATCGGACCTATTGCCTGTCTCTCAGCTGACCTATTGCCTGTCTCTCACCTGACCTATTGCTGTCTCTCACCTGACCTATTGCCTGTCTCTCATCTGACACATTTTCTGTCTCTCACCTGACCTATTGACTCTCTCTCACCAGAACTATTGCCTGTCTCTCACCTGACTATTGCCTGTCTCTCACCTGACCTATTGATTCTCTCTCACTAGAACTATTGCCTGTCTCCTGCCTGACTTAGTGCCTATCTCTCACCTGACCCGTTGGCTGTGTCTCACCTGATCTAAAGACTGTCTCTCACCTGAGCTATTGCCTGTCTCTCACCTGACCTATTGCCTGTCTCTCACCTGACCTATTGCCTGTCTCACACCTGACCTATTGCCTGTCTCTCATCTGACCTATTGCCTGTCTCTCACCTGACCTAAAGCCTGTCTCTCATCTGACCTATTGCCTGTCTCTCACCTGACCTATTGCCTGTCTCTCACCTGACCTATTGCCTCTCTCTCACCTGACCTATTGCCTGTCTCTCACCTGACCTATTGCCTGTCTCTCATCTGACCTATTGCCTGTCTCTCATCTGACCTATTGCCTGTCTCTCACCTGACCTATTGTCTGTCTCTCATCTGACCTATTGTCTGTCTCTCACCTGACCTATTGCCTGTCTCTCACCTGACCTATTGCCTGTCTCTCACCTGACCTATTGCCTGTCTCTCATCTGACCTATTGCCTGTCTCTCACCTGACCTAAAGCCTGTCTCTCATCTGACCTATTGCCTGTCTCTCACCTGACCTAAAGTCTGTCTCTCATCTGACCTATTGCCTGTCTCTCACCTGACCTATTGCCTGTCTCTCACCTGACCTATTGCCTGTCTCTCATCTGACCTAAAGCCTGTCTCTCACCTGACCTAAAGCCTGTCTCTCACCTGACCTATTGCCTGTCTCTCACCTGACCTATTGCCTGTCTCTCACCTGACCTATTGCCTGTCTCTCACCTGACCTATTGCCTGTCTCTCACCTGAGCTGTGTCCGTCGTAAATAGTGAGGTAGTCGTACTCGCAGGGCTCCTTCTCCAAACTGAAGTCATCAAACTCCAGCTTCACCCGTTTATTTGCGGGTGCCTGCAAGAGGAGGCATTGGCCACAATGATAATATAACTTAGCTACATACAAAGACATATACAAGAAACTATATGTACAAACAAATTTTCCAATTCATTAATCAGTAACTACTCGCAATTTCTAAAATTATCAGCTACACACAATCCTTGTACAAATTATGTGTTATGATAGTTCAGCGCCATACTGACACGAAAATATAAATGTATCCATCTGACATACAGACAGCCCACCACCACAGCAACTTGAGAGTGTTTGGCGAAACATGTATTCTAACCGTGATTTTGTACAAGCAGGTGGTGTCGCCCTTGTAACGCATAGGGTAGTTGATGGAGCGAATGGTTCCCGTAATCGCTGACATGGTTCTATTGCACGTGGGGCTGGATGCTGAAAGAGATGCTGATCAGGATATTTTCTGTCTTCATCAGTTTCGGGAACAAATTACGTTCACTTTCGTACACCGAAAATGTCAGCTAGTTTTCTATTTGAATGTACTGTAAACTACGGTTATAACGAACACGCTTATAACGAACTGACGGATATAACGAACTTACTTTTTGGTCCCGACTATTTGCTTTAGTTATCCTGTATATATGCTTATAACGAACTATGGTTATAACGAACTAAATTTAGTAGTCCCTTTGAGTTCGTTATAACCGTACTTTACTGTATAAGGTGTTCGTCACTAAATATGAAATACGTGCAAAAGTCGGTGCCATATACCAAATTTACAAAGTTGAAAGACAGCTCTGTCCCTTGAGTCAGCATACGTCGGCGGTAAGGATTTACTTTCTATCTCTGACTGTCCGAAGTCCTTACTTTTCAGGTCGACAGGATGTTTCTAGAAACCCCTATTCACTTATTCATTCACACGATATCGCAATTCGCTATCGAGAGTTCGCTTCTCTTATGCTTCTATTCCACACAGAGCAAGAAATTCCACGAATCGCCACGATTTTTAAATTTTAGGATTCGTGGAATTTAGCAAATATTCTGGTTCAATTCGTGACGCTGTACGATCTAGTTACGATACAGGTACGATAGAGGTACGAATATTCGTGGGATTCGGCTGGATTCGTATGAATATTGTCAAGAATTCACTACGATTTACAAAAAGCTATTACGAATACTGCACGAAAGTTAAGAATCAGTAACGAATCAGTTAAGAATACGCCGAAAGCATGTACGAATCAGGTACGAATAAAAATGAATTCGTGACTATTCTTGACAATTTTGGGTTTTTCCCTCAAGATAGCTATAAAAAGGCCCCCACCCATGCATGGGCATCAGCTTCAAAATGGATGTCCAACGTAGAGCATCTTGCTGAATCGTGAATTTCGTGTTATAATGGCACAATCGTCAGCAGCTAATGACCTGAAATCAATGTTAATTTCCTTATATACCCAATTTCCCGGCAATCGTAGCTGATTCATGATTGGATCGTGAGCTTCGTACCTGCTTTAGCGTGTGTTCGTGGGATTCGTGACAGATTCGTAGCCGATTCGTCGTAAAGCCACGAATTCACGAATCCCCGAATGAGTTAAGAATACCTACGAATGCCTACGAATCAATTACGATTTAGTTACGATGCCTTAGAATGCATTACGCATTTGTTACGAATTAACTACGATAATTTTGAATCGGAAGTTCGTGGCCAAAACTTTGAACAACTCAAAACTTTTGTCATGAATTCCCGATAGCTCAAGAATTGTAAGAACTAACTACGAATATATGCGAATCAGTTAAGAATTTCACGAACTGATTACGATTCAACTACGAATCCTAAAATTTATCAATTCGTGGGATTCGTGGTCTGTGTGGAATAGTAGCATAATGCCCCCCTTTCACTACGACCACGAATATCCCGAATCACCCCGAATCGGAAACTTTCGAAATTCGTGATGATTCGGCCAATATAACTATCGTGGCTAATCGGGTTGAAAAATATGAAAAATGCCAGGAATGGGTTAAGAAACATGTACGAATTACAAGATTCATGTACGGATCAAGCACGAATTGCCTACGACTAAGTTACGAATGTGCCGAATGTTGTTCTTACTTAATTCTTACATGATTCGTAGTTGACTCGGGACATTCGTGGCTGTTTCGGGATGTTTTCGGGTTGAGGGCAAGAAATTTTGGGAGCCACGAATCTCTAAGAATAGCCAAGAATGCAAAAGAATCGATTACGTAGCTGTTACGGAACATATGAATTCATTACGAATTGATTACGATGCAGCCCTTCCAGGGACGTTGTTGACAAACAAATATTTTCTCGCCGATTCGACGAACTCCCGCGAACTGTACAAATGTTTGGGAATCAAATAAGATTCATTTAAGAACTTCAAGAAATGATTGAGATTTATCTACGAACATGTAAAATTTCCTATCCGGGTGATTCGGGATATTAGCGGTCGTGGTGAAATGGGGGCTTTAGCCGTCCCCGGATCCTTTAATCGTAGTTGTGATTATGATCCTTTTGTTGGCATCGCGCCCTGCTTGTGGTATTTAAGTGCAATACGTTTTCCCCTACAGCAGGCTGACATTCCGAGATATTGTCCAAGTCATTCACTCAAATATTCTCACCCTCTTCAACTTTGCGTATTTCAAACCGAAAGCCGGGCGCCGTAACACTTTCATCCGAACGGAAGTAGATGTATAACTTTTTGGAACTGCTGATGAGACGGACATCTCGACGACCACAAAATTTACCAATGGAGCGCGTAGGTGTAGGTGCCCCGTCAAATATTTCGACAAAGTCAAAACTGAAACAACAGTCAGAAGCAGTATGAGATAAATCCTTTTCGTATTTTTGTCAAAAAGCCAATAGACATTTCAACAACATTATGCTATTCCATATTATCACGGATTTTGATTTGAGCCTGACAAACCAGAGAACCCGGACACTCGTCCCTCTTGTCACACAGTCTTGTGGGTAGTAGGTTGTCATTCTGAATCTTTATGCACTGAACAGATGAGATGCTTTCAATGGGCTCTTTTATTGCTAGTTGAGGTGGGTACATCAATCGAAGGGGGTCGACTATTTGACCATTATTGACCGATATCAGATATCAGAAATTTCGATTCATGTGCATTAGGAAACGGATCAGGAAGAATGGGAGCACACATGGGATTGCCTACTCCTTGCATGACCTCTCCATGAGAAAGTCCGGTATTTCACATATTGTTTTCTCAGTATACTTCAGATGAACGTTTGTTTTCATGAAAGGATAAGAATTTATGGATGAACAACTTCTTTATTACAATTAAGAGCGACGTTTCGGTGTAGGTTCTAACACCGTTATCAAGCAAGTGATTTACAGAGTGTGGTTGGCAAGTATATATACAAGTAGGAGGCAATGTTTATGCAGTAGAGTAGATATTGTTATACTGGAGTAGAGAAGCCTGCTATGTACCATCTTCCCGAGGCAAGGGAGTTAACTGATTTTAAAAGTCCAGTTTCCACCCTTGCCGAACTAGGCTGGAATTCCTGGGCTCGATCGCAGCGCCACCAGTGGCTATTACGAGTAATGTCCTTTCTATGCCTCTCCTATTGACCAATCAGATTCAACCTCTCGTATCACTTGCATTTGCTTCAAACAAAACGGTGGCGCCCAGTCAAGACGATCTGATCGATAATCAAGAGCTATATTGTGATCAAACGAGTCTTACATCGCAAAGTGCATCAAATCACGTGAGCACCCTGATTAAAAACATGAAAAGATATAGAAAATATCTGTTGACAACGAGTTAGCGGTGCACATGCTTTGCAAATCCTGCAGTCGACCGAAATCTGCATGGCACTTTACGAACGGGATTTCGATTTCGGTGCGCGATTTTGATTGGACTATGCATAGACTCGTTAGCCCAGCCAAAATGTAATTCCATAATACCAGCCTAGTTCGGCAAGGGTGGAAACTGGACTTTTATAGTCAGTTAACTCACTTGCCTCGGGAAGATGGCTATGTACACACAAGGGTAGTGGTGACAATCATCGGTGAAGTCAGTGACATAAACAACATGATAACGGTGTTAGAACCTACACCGAAACGTCGCTCTTAGTTGTAATAAAGAAGTTGTTCATCCATAAATTCTTATCCTTACTTAGTACTCCAACTTCTAAATGCCTATCAAAGACGTTTGTTTTCGTGTTTGACACATTGCCCTCCATCTTGCAGATAAGAGATGTAAGTTTATCTTTGGCAACCACATTTAGGGACAAATGTCCAAAGGATCAAGGAATGCATGTGTTCTTAAATTTGTAGTGTGGGATAGTGATATACAGAATTGAAAAATCAAATATTTTGACAGAATTGAATTAGGTTCTTTTATGAGATTGCAACAATTCAAGTTAATCCTTCTTGAATTTGTGGTTCCCTATTGTCTTCAATCCGCTTGTCTGAAACACTCTGTGATTATGAAGAAAAGGCACCATTGATCATGACTGTATGAAGTGAGTAAGTGAGTTGGGTTTAACGCCGCTTTTAACACTATTCCAGTTATATCACGGCGTGTCAGCTTAATGTAAGAGGAAAGCCCGAAGTGATGCAGGTCTCAGACGTTTACCACCTTGGTGAAACCCACGTATGGTGCTGACAAACCTAGAAACATAATCTGGGCGAACCGGGATTCGAACCTACAATCATAGGTTTCTGGCGTGCCCTAGGGACGCAACTCTGCACAGCGAATCGCGGCGCCTTAGACGACTGGGCCACCCGTGCCCCTTGTATGAAGGATTAAGGATGTGGGTTTTAATCATAAAAGAGAGCTGAGATTTTTCCAGTCGCTTTTCAAATTATACATATGGACGGAATGTTGAAATTTCCTCACTATCTACTTAAATACAATTTAACAGTACAGACATATGTGCTTCTATAACAATCCACGTATTTCTGCGTAAAAAAGAATTTGATTGATTTATGGCCCTATTTAGCTACCAAAACAAATAACAAATAACACCGCTCAATAGAGTAGTACGTACTTCCTAAAAAGCAATAATGTTTTCCTAAAAACAACGCTTATATCAATGTTTATTCTGTTTGCGGAGTAGATGCCATCAAAGTGGAAGTTCTCACCCAAGCAATGGTAATACTCCCGGATGTCCATTATGTATTTTCTAGTTTTTGGATGACATATTGTTCTCGGTAACCGTAATGTGGAAATAGATAGTTGATTGGTTTTATATTCAAGTTGTTATTTCCGCTATTCAAAGTGTTCAGTGAGGCCGTCTTATCAACAGTCATTTCTGAGACATAAATGCAAAGTATAATTACCGTATTCGACGTAATAAGCGCCCCGCTCTAATCAACGCCCACGGCGATATTTGCTAATATATTAGCACCCCTTCCGATTGATTAATGTACACAAGACTTATTTATTCGCGTATAATACGCACTCGTGCGTTATATGCACACTTAATTATGGGCAATTAAATTCGGGAAAATATATCTGTCGTACATAAACATTTCAGGCTGTCAGCATAAACCACGAAATTTATCTTACAACTCAACTTTTTTTTCAAAAATAATTTCCTAAATTTGAGAGCGCCCCGGGCGCTTATTACGTCGAATACGGTAATTATGTCTACGCTATTTTTTTTTTCATTTATAATTAACATTAATTTCAAGATTTACAGCACATACTATTCAAAAGAAGTTAAAGAACACCCGATTCCTTCATATGACTATGGTTAGTCATTAGAGGAAGCGATAAAGTGAGAAAGCGATAAAGCGAGAAAGTGCTAGAGCGAGAAAGCGATAAAGCGAGAAAGTGCTAGAGCGAGAAAGCGATAAAGCGAGAAAGCGAGAAAGCGAGAAAGCGATAGAGCGAGAAAGCATTAAAGCGATGTCCCCTCTCGGCCACCATAATATACACCAAGCAATGCACGTTACGATGTAGACGACCCTACTATACGAATGTCGAACCCAGTCATACTGGATATGATCCTACAACACTAACGGTGATATCCTTATTTTGTTAATGAGGTCGTCCTTGCCTGGCAACCTGTAATCTCACCGGCAGTCAGGGCTGTACTCTAACAGGAAGTCCTGCGAGGCGAGGAGGATGTTCTCCCGTTTCCCCACAGTAATCTGCCATCTGCAGTTGGAGTTGTCGTAGTAGTGGTCGGGAGTCCGGTTGTAGCCCTCCACGATGGCGGCAGGCTGGTCCAGGCTAATGGTCTGGTTGGTGCACTCATACCGGATACGGGCTGAAATACAACGTAAGGTGGTCGTCCAGCACAGGTAGGAATGCATGGTACATACATACTACAGAGTATCGTACATACAGCTTACAGTGTCTGGTACATAAAGAATACAGTGCACGGTACATACTGGTACTAATGTATGGTACTGGTACATACGGATGACAGTGTATATGTTAAATACAGATGGCAATGTATGGTACATACATATGAGCGTATGGTACATACGGGTAACGGTGTATGGTACATACAGATACACTGTGATATGTATGTACCATAAACTGTCATCTGTATGTACCATACACTGTGACCTGTATGTACCATACACTCTGATCTGTATGTACCATACACTCTGATCTGTATGTACCATACATCATAATCTGTATGCATCATACACTGTGAGACCCGTGAAAATTCGGGGTAGAATAGATCTATGATAAATACAGATCATGGTGTGTGGTACATACAGATGACAGTGTATGGTACATCACGGACTTGTATAACCTTATAGGTCCGTGGGTACATACAGATAATGGTGTATGGTGAAACAGAAGGCAATGTATGGGTCATACAGTTAACGGTGTATGGTACATATAGATCAGAGTGTATGGTACATACAGATCACAATGTATGGTACATACAGATCACAATGTATGGTACATACAGAAGACAATGTATGGTACATACAGATCACTATGTATGGTACATACAGATCACAATGTATGGTACATACAGATCACAATGTATGGTACATACAAAAGGCAATGTATGGTACATAAAGATAACGGTGTATGGTGCATACAGATCAGAGTGTATGGTACATACAGATCACAGTGTATGGTACATACAGATCACAATGTATGGTACATACAGATCACAATGTATGGTACATACAAAAGGCAATGTATGGTACATAAAGATAACGGTGTATTGTGCATACAGATCACAATGTATGGTACATACAGATCACAATGTATGGTACATACAAAAGGCAATGTATGGTACACACAGATAACGGTGTATGGTACATACAGATCACAATGTATGGTACATACAGAAGGCAATGTATGGTACATACAGAAGGCAATGTATTGTACATACAGATCACAATGTATGGTACATACAAAAGGCAATGTATGGTACATACAGATAACGTTGTATGGTACATACAGATCAGGGTGTATGGTACATACAGATCACAATGTATGGTACATACAGATCACAATGTATGGTACATACAAAAGGCAATGTATGGTACATAAAGATAACGGTGTATGGTGCATACAGATCACAATGTATGGTACATACAGATCACAATGTATGGTACATACAGATCACAATGTATGGTACATACAAAAGGCAATGTCTGGTACACACAGATAACGGTGTATGGTACATACAGATCACAGTGTATGGTACATACAGAAGGCAATGTATGGTACATACAGAAGGCAATGTATTGTACATACAGATCACAATGTATGGTACATACAAAAGGCAATGTATGGTACATACAGATAACGTTGTATAGTACATACAGATCCGAGTGTATGGTACATACAGGCCACAGTGTATGGTACATACAGATCCGAGTGTATGGTACATACAGGCCACAGTGTATGGTACATACAGATCAGAGTGTATGGTACATACAGGCCACAGTATATGGTACATTCAGAAGGCAATGTATTGTACATACAGAGGCAATGTATGGTACATACAGATAATGGTATATGGCACATACAGACCAGAGTGCATGGTACATACAAATAACGGTGTATGGTAGATACAGTTGTCAGTACATCGTACATACAGATGAACGTATGGTACATGCATATAGCAGTGTGTGATACATACAGATGAGAGTATTGTACATACAAAAGATAATGTATGTAACATACAGGTGACAGTTTTTCACATACATAAGGCATTGGTGCATAGAGAGGACAGTGCATGGTGCAACAGATAACTATGTGGTACATACAGAAGGCAGTGTATGGTACATACAGAAGGCAGTGTATGGTACATACAGAAGGCAGTGTATGATACATAGAGATGACAGTGCATGGTGCAACAGATAACTATGTGGTACATACAGAAGGCAGTGTATGGTACATACAGAAGGCAGTGTATGGTACATACAGAAGGCAGTGTATGATACATAGAGATGACAGTGCATGGTGCAACAGATAACTATGTGGTACATACAGAAGGCAGTGTATGGTACATAGAGATGACAGTGCATGGTGCAACAGATAACTATGTGGTACATACAGAAGGCAGTGTATGATACATAGAGATGACAGTGCATGGTGCAACAGATAACTATGTGGTACATACAGAAGGCAGTGTATGGTACATAGAGATGACAGTGCATGGTGCAACAGATAACTATATGGTACATACAGAAGGCAGTGTATGGTACATAGAGATGACAGTGCATGGTGCAACAGATAACTATATGGTACATACAGAAGGCAGTGTATGATACATAGAGATGACAGTGCATGGTGCAACAGATAACTATGTGGTACATACAGAAGGCAGTGTATGGTACATAGAGATGACAGTGCATGGTGCAACAGATAACTATGTGGTACATACAGAAGGCAGTGTATGATACATAGAGATGACAGTGCATGGTGCAACAGATAACTATGTGGTACATACAGAAGGCAGTGTATGATACATAGAGACGACAGTGCATGGTGCAACAGATAACTATGTGGTTCATACAGTAGGCAGTGTATGGTACATAGAGATGACAGTGCATGGTGCAACAGATAACTATGTGGTACATACAGAAGGCAGTGTATGGTACATGGAGATGACAGTGCATGGTGCAACAGATAACAATGTGGTACATACAGAAGGCAGTGTATGATACATAGAGATGACAGTGCATGGTGCAACAGATAACTATGTGGTACATACAGAAGGCAGTGTATGGTACATGGAGATGACAGTGCATGGTGCAACAGATAACAATGTGGTACATACAGAAGGCAGTGTATGATACATAGAGATGACAGTGCATGGTGCAACAGATAACTATGTGGTACATACAGAAGGCAGTGTATGGTACATAGAGATGACAGTGCATGGTGCAACAGATAACTATGTGGTACATACAGAAGGCAGTGTATGATACATAGAGACGACAGTGCATGGTGCAACAGATAACTATGTGGTACATACAGAAGGCAGTGTATGATACATAGAGATGACAGTGCATGGTGCAACAGATAACTATGTGGTACATACAGAAGGCAGTGTATGGTACATACATATAAGAGTGTAAGGTACGTACAGGTAATAGTGTACACAGAAACATAGAGGTTATCACGCGAGTGTGTTTGGGGATGGTAAATATCCTGCATTAGGAAAATCATTGTATTTAGCGAGCCTTGGCGAGCTAAACACATAGTGTTTATTCCTAATACAGGATATTTACCATCCCCAAACACACAAGCATGATAACCTCTTTATCATATAATGTCATTCTTTAATGCTGTGCTTCAAAATCGCTCTCCCTCTCTCACAAACATTACCGACTTTTCCTGGAATGCGCGCATTAATATTTATTACGTCACAGGGTAATTGATGTGTCAGTCGGACAGTGACAGTAGCCAATATAGTTCCAACTGAAATCTGTTTCTTATACAGTGGCGAAACAACATATTCGCCAAACAACAATTGTTTTTAATTGCCTTTCGCGGCAATCCATCGCTCCGTCCGCTAGAGTAACTGACTTTTGTCAAAGGGAAGCTACTCTAACCCTAGTCTATGAGACGTCACGGCCACGGTCAGACGTTCTTCACAGTCGGTCTGTCCTGTCATAACGTTAAGAAGTGTAGTCAGATGTACACACAGCGACAAAACGAAACAAGGTAACAATTCAAACATATTTCGGCCAAATCCAACTATTTCAATTTGTGTTGAAGGTTTCAAGCCGCAGAGGTCTACAAGCACAGATATGGCAACTGATCCCGCTTGGCCCTCGCAAAATTGTTTCGAAATTTATATCTCCAAAGTTGCCAAAACTTATAAAATGCCTTAGCTACGTCACAGTTAGACACTGATTTTCAGTATATTAGACTGTTCTTTTGATAATGATAGCAATTATCCCAGTAGTTTATCCAGTTTCCCGATGGTTAATTCTGACTCGATCGCCGAGTGACGAGGGCGACGCCATGTTTGTTTATAAACAGTGAAAGTAGTCCCTACTTGACCTTTGATATTTGCATCTCTATCCGCATATGACCCCAACGGATGTCGTTTTTATCCGTTGGCTTTATCCTGCCGAGAAACCTATCCATTATATGATAATGCAGTGTATATGGTACACACAGTCAGCTGTTTTAGGCCTTAGGGGACCGCCTCCGTGGTCTAGTGGTAGAGCGTCCGCCCGGAGAGCGGAAATTCCGGAGTTCGATCCCCGGCCGCGTCATACCAAAAGACGTTAAAAGATGGTACTTGTTGTTACCCTGTCTGGCGCTCGAGTGGGGTATAGCACTATAAGCAGCCAGCCACACACACACACGTGCATGCACGTCGCTATATAAGTGCAATAATCTTGGACGCGACGTTAAACCCCAATTCACCTCACCTCACCAGCTGTCTTTGGTATCTTGTGGATACGGGCAGGAACGTGTGGTAATATTCAGGGTTGGTGCGCTCGGGGCACAGCCGCTACTCGATTTGCAAAGTTAGGTCTTTTAGGCGTGCCAGAAACCTATGATCGCGGGTTCGAGTCTGTCTTCGCGCTGATTATGTTTCTTAGTTTGTCAGCAACATCTTAATATATGACAAGCATTACTTTCGAGTTTCCTCCTACATCATGCAGAGATGAAATATAATGTCCAAATCGGCGTTTAAACTAAAATCACTCACTCATTCGGTGGCTCGGCCACATCATAGAGATACGTTAGTGTCTGTACTAAATGTACGGAATGGCGACTACTTACCTCTCCGTTGCCGGTGAAGCAGTTTCCGCCAAAAAAGCCGGAGTTGCTGCTGTTGATTTTTTTCCGGCAGCGCTGACACAACGACGACGACGACTCCGACGAGCATCCAGAGCCACAGGAGACGCATGGTTGCTACAACTGTGCCCGCACGGGGAATGACGATGGCTGACTACGGCCGGTGTATGGAGTGGGACCACTTCCGTCGCAACATCCGCACATGGTCTGCGATATTGCGACTGCAGACAAGGAAGTTGTTAAACACGTATTTATAGACGGTAATGCATCATAAAACTTAAACAACGAATCAGAATTCTGATGATATTCCGATGTGACTTGTCATGTCCAAAGACCATAATTTGCTAGTGTTATAAAGAAAACGGGTTTTCACTCATTTGCCTATGGCTCATAATTTCAACTAACATTTTCAAGGTTTCTGCAAAAATTGACAATTACAGTTGGTCAAATAAGGCCCTCGTGCTTCCTCGTCCTTTGGTGTGTGGTCTGTTAGCCATATTGGAATGATTGTCTTGCTAAGGCATCCAAACTCTTGTCCTGGGTACATATCTTTCAAAGTCGTCTCCTTTGAAACTGGGGCGGTCGGGTAGCCTTAAAGTGGTTAAAGCGTTCGCTCGTCACGCCGAAGACCCGGGTTCGATTCCCGACATGGGTACAATGTGTGAAGCCCATTTCTGGTGTCCCCTGCCGTGATATTGCTGGAATATTGCTAAAAGCGGCGTAAAACCATACTCACTCACTCACTCCTTTGAAACTACCAGACGCATTCAAAGTTTCAATATGTATTCTAGATAAACCTTTATCATAAGTTTATCATTTATCATCTTGGAATGTAGTTATGTGTTTTGTTCTTTATTAAACTTACTGTACCTTTTTATTTCTTCAAAACAAAACCTTGAAACTTTGCATGATGCATTAAAATCGGATGTTGAACTGTTTTGTTCTTTATAATCAAGCTAAGCACAAATAGTCTTCACATGTCATACAATAATACTTGCCCATATTTGACAGGTGAGACGTCTGAATGTGTCTTGTGTCCTAATTTGTTGAACAAACTATATGCTAAAAGTACCATCTGGGTATATATGATTGATTGTATTTAGGCAAGTTTGTTTGTTTGCACTCAGCAATATCCCAGCTATATGAAGGCGGTTTGTAAATAATCGAGTCTGGACCAGACAATCCAGTGATTGACATCATGAGCATCGATCCACGCAATTGGGATACGATAACATGCATCAACAAAGTCAGCGAGGCTGACCACGCGATCCCGTTAGTCGTCTCTTACCACATGAGATAATAAAACACAACAATGCCATTTTGTCACATTGTCGTCATTCTTTGTCATGCGAGTAATGGTTTACTGCTAATATCGTTTTCTTGTCCTTCGAGTTAAAGTTAATCACGCGTTTATTTGTGTGTCAATATACTTGATCCAGAAACTCGTGAATGACGTTTTAGAATCCTACATGCTGTTTGGTACACCAAAGGTATGGAATGTATGATAGACCATGATAGGATGACTGCACTACTGTGAAAGACACGGTTTATTGAGAAGCACTAAGCACTTCGAAAACCCGCCCGTTTGTTATTTGGGGGGGGGGGGGGGGGGGGGGGGGGGGGGCTATGATTTTGTATCGAGATTACATATTTTTTTCGGCTACAGTCATAAAACCAGATATTTTTTTTCATTTAAAGCTAGGAGTCTGAAGATGGACACCTTGTGCCAATAATTGTTTTTGTGGCAGGCAATTTCTTACTCTTTCAACAATCTGAAGCATAAAAATCTTTTCCAAGAATTTCAGGAGACAGTTGATTTACTTTAGAACAAAACATTAGAAAAGTCGCTTTATTTTCTTTTGAGATGTCTGCTCAAATAACGCTTACAGTATGTCTGCCTACGTGATTGTGTCTCGGGGAAGTGTTTCAAGTCTTAAGGTCACAATTATGGCGCGGTACATAAAGGAAACATATATGCAGATTAAAACCGATCTCCGCTGATCCCCGAATTCGCCATTTCAACCTACTAAAAATATTAGGCTCATCCACATCACTAAAAACATTTCCGCTGTAACCATACAGTTGGCGTTTGTTTTGCAATTATGTCAAGGACACAGGGGTTGGATACTTCTTAATTAATTTTACGGTCGAAGCCTCTAAACTGAAGACTAACCCGGTTTTTCTCCTAATTGATTTAGTATTTTTACAAAATAATAATTATTGAAACTAGTACTCACAGGGGCGAGGATATACAATTTGGTGCAATTACTTTCAGTAATTCTCACTGAACATGACGATGGCTGCTTCTGGTCAGTTGCCCCGTTTATTAATTGTTTCCTTGTTTGCGAAGCTGCCCATCGCAACGTCATACCAACCTACTGTCGCAAATAACTGACTGTGACATCATTCATCGTTTTCCTTGTTTTATGCGTCAAGGGCGACTGTAACAAAGAACAGCATTACTAATATTGACACAAGTTTTATAATTCTGAATGGTGTTTGAGTTTCAGAAATAGGCCACGTATAACCTCTAAAACTAAAAGTTTCTGCTGATGGCGACTACTAGGATTATCTGGGTACAGCATCCTGTCCCAGTCTCATCTCCAGAATCTCAGATGCTGTCTACACCAAGCTAGGCGTGCCGGACAGTAACGCGGAAGGAAATTTGGGCGTATCTCTGGACGTCAAGGCCGGATCTCGGGCTCCATCAATAGGTTGCGTACGGTTCTGCTACTATTTGGTGTCGACCCAGGAATTGTCTGAGTTGTTAATGTGCCAGGTTTTACACCGGGGTATGCAACAAAGGATAACGTGTTCACACCAACTACTTGTATACAAAGATATTCAAGTTTACGTAGAGGTAGAATCTATGTTGCCTGTGTGACTTTAAAAAAAATGATTCTGAAAAAAGAAAACAACTTAAAAGTGTACTAAGAATATGTGGTCTTCCTGTTAAAATCTTGAATATGATTCAGTCTATGTACCCATCTGTTACAGCACGTGTACGGTGTAACAGTGGTTTTACTGAGTGTTTCGATTGCCCAGTTGGACGAAAACAGGGCTGTGTATTAATCCCAATTTTATTGGAGTTGGCCGCTGATATTCTTGATACATAATTATCGAAGAATACAATTATTCCCCGACTTATTTGAATTGTTTATATTGATGTTTGCTGATGATGTTAGTTTTTATTTCTGATCGAGTAAGTGGGCTAAAAGAGCAACTGGATATTCTAGATGATTATTGTTCGACTTGGAAGTTAAATGTTAGCCGGTCGAAAACAAAAATACACGTTTTTCGTAAAAGTGCAAATATTAAAAAATGTGAGAAATGGTATTATCGTTAATAAAGTGTAGAAGTTGCATCAGAATATGTACCTTTAAGAAGATCAGTTTCATATTTGGCGTTAAAAAAAGGAAAAGGTTACTAATAAATGTTTTAAAATTGGAAAAATCCCACTAGGAACATTTTTCAAAATATTTGATTCATTAATAAAACCCATCCTTCTTTGTGGATACGACATTTGGGGACATGAATGATTAGAGAATTTTCTAGCTAACATAACACACGTGCGTGCACGTCACTCTATTTGCAATAATCCTGATCGCTACGTTGAACCCCCTTTCACCGCACATCAGCTCATCATGAATAGACAAGGCTCAACTCAACTAGGACAAGAAAAGACATTATCTCGCAGGTTCCATCACAGATGTTAATTACTCCCCATGGGCTGCCTGGTACTCGTACCCTGGATCACATGCCTGTGGTAAGATGCGAATACTGTGGATTGGATGGTCAACTTCTGTGACTTGGCTGATTGTCACCAATCCTCGAGCTTTCTGTTGTACGTATTTACTGGTCGCTGTGACAAAGTTCGAGTGCTTCTGACAGTAGCGTTCAACAGTCCCTCTGTCCAGCTTTGTTAATTTTCCAGGTATCAAACCATACCTTTAAGATACAACAGATGAAAATGTAAAGCGTGCCATTTATCATTGAGATGTGAGGCTTTGTTGCTACGTCAAGCACATCTTCACGAGGCTATAAAAGTCCAGTTTCCAAACGTGCCGAACTAGGCTGGAAATCCAGAGTAAGAAACGAGTCTATGCATAGTCCAATCAAAATCGCGTAATGAACTACATATCAACATGGAGCTCAACCTGCAGATTACCATCGACTGCAGGATTTGCAAATAATGTGTCTCGCCAACTGGGTGTCGACAGATATTTTGCAAATCTTTTTATGTTATTAATCAAGGTGCCAATGTGATTTGATCCACTTCGCGAGGTAAGACTCGTTTTGTTAAAATATAGATCTTGATTATCTATCAAGTCGTCTTGACTGGGCGCAGCCATTTTGTTTGAAGCAAATGCGAGTGATATGAGGGGTGGAATCTGATTGGTCAATATGAGGGACTTAGAAGGGACATAAGTCGTAATACTGGCGGCGCTACGATTGAACTTAGAACTTCCAGCCTAGTTCGTCAAGGATGGAAACTGGACTTTTATAGTCAGGTAATGCCCTTGCCCCAGGATGCGACAAGCAGTGCTGCTTTTTTTAATATATGTTGTTTATAACAGAATTTGAAAGTAAGGGTTTCTTAACCTATCATTTACGTAGAGCGATAGTGCAAGTATGGGGACTTTCAGTGTGACTTTTGCCTTATAATTTCGAGTTTTGGCTAAAAAGTATTTAGTTGTTGACTCCGGCGTTAACACGTTTCACTCAGCCAATCTATATATATTACTAGGAATATTGTGTTGAAAAATAACACAGTGACAAATGGACAGACCTAAGTACAACACATAAACAGACAATATTACTGCAGAGTTACAAGTTTCTTAAACCACGTCTCAAAGGGCTACGCTCTGCGAAACGGGTTTGATAATGTGGTAGTGTTAAAAGGCCAAATCTCTTTCAAGTTTGTCCTTTGTACCGTTCCGGTGGTTAACGGGACTTGGTCGCGGGTAGTCTATCACCCCTTGAGAAAACGAATTTGTCTCTATTCATAACGGGTGTATATATTCCGTCTCATTACAAAACATGTACATAGAATCTGTACAAAGGCGTTTGATATTGACAGACCCATAAACAGAAACCCTGAGCCAATGATATGTCTATTGTCTGGTACAGCGAGTATTGAACGTGGAGTTTTGTTTCGAGGAGCATACCTGTGACGTTATCGTCAGCTGAGAGCAGAACATGGGTAAATACATTGCTTGGACCTACGAGATGTTGCATCTACTGTCGTGTGTTCTCAGTGTTCAAATTTGGAGTTTACTCCTACACGTAGGTATGTACCGTGTTATATTACTGTTTTAAGTGACTCGTGTGACCGGGTGTACATTCAGATGTGTTTACAAAGTGCAGATCTTAGAAGTCCGTTGGGCACGCCGGAAACCTATGATCGCGGGCTCGAAACAAAGGTTCACCCTGATTATGTTTCTAGGTTTGTCACCACCATGTCCATGCTCCAGGATCTCGCTGAAGTGGTAAACCTCTCAGACAAGCATCTCGAGTTTTGCTTCTACATCATGAAGACATACTGTATTATAACTGAATATAATTGTCAAGAGCGGCGTTGAACCAAACTCAATCAGTCTACCCGAAACTAGAAATGCTAGACGCTACATCCATGAGGGGAAGCGAACCTGGGCCTTCAACTGCGGCTTGAAGCAGTTCCTAGGTGTATATTTAAATGATAGCCATGTAATATTCGGTAACTTCAGAAATGTTAAAGAGGAAATTAGCGAATCGCCTCATTGTATGAAGTGAGGATACATGTGCATTGTTCACGTGATATACGTATATGGTTAGGATACAAGCGTATTGTTCATGTGATAGGCGTACGTGATATACGTATGACGTTAGGGTGAAGCCGTATTGTTCACGTGCTATACGTATGAAATTAGCATATTGTTCACGTTATAAACGTAGGACGTTAGGGTTACGTATTGTTCACGTAATATACATGTAGTATGAAATTAGCATACAGCCGTATTTTTCACGTTATTACGTATGGAATTAGCATTCAACCATATTAATCACGCTATATACGTATGACGTTAGGGTGAAGCCGTATTGTTCACGTGATATACGTATGTAGTTAGGATACAAGCGAATTGTTCTCGTGATATGCGTATATGGTTTGGATAGAACAGCATTGTTCACGTGATATACGTATGAACTTAGGCCGAATCCGTACTGTTCAGGTGATATACGTACGAAGTTAATTTGAAACGTAGTTTTGGCTACATAATAACCACACAATATGCAGACACTGAAACGTGTCATGGGCTTTTTTGAAAAGGGGTGTGTGTGTGCACAATTAAGATCTATTTATTGTCTTTGGTGTTTATTTATACAGAAATAAAGATTTTTTCGAAATAAAAAGGGAGGGGGGGGAGGGAGGGGGGGGGGTGCTCATCCCCCGCACCCACCTCTGTATCCGCCCATGTGGTGCATATCAATCACCACTGTCTTGTGTCATCAGTACCGTCTAAAGGAGGTCAACCTTGCACGTTCAACAACGCTGGCAGCGTCAGTGTCATCTACTGTGAGTCCGACTGCTGTGACAACACTTGCTGCACCAACACTGACGGGGACAGCAGGTACAGTAATACAGCCATACATATAGAGTGAGTGAGTGAGTGCACATCTGCAATTTTTCAGCAATATCGTGACGACCCATACATATAGAGAACGCTGTGGTCTCTATTCGACTGTGTTGGCATACTTCCGATGTACGGGGCGGACAAGAACTTTCTGTGTTACTTATTGCTGAACATCCATCCCAGGTTAAGCCCGACATACGTACAATGTGTTAAACTGAATAATACAGTATAATATGGCTGCTTTCTAGTGCTTAAACCTGGATAAATGTCACCCGATCACTCACAGAACAAAAGTACAAATGTGAAACTGTTTGTGAAATGTAACCGGCCATGTAACACTGACAAGAAATGTAACAAAAGTAAGTGTATAAACAAGTGTAATATCCGTTTATTAACTTTGGTATAAGGGATCGGCATGATCATGTAACACAAAGTTTAGACCCTGCATTAACTCTTATATGAGGGGTCGATAACTTTGATATAAGGGGTCGATAACTTTGATATGAGGGGTCGATAACTTTGATATAAGGGGTCGATAACTCAGATATGGGGGGTCGATAACTTTGATATAAGGGGTCGATAACTTTGATATGAGGGGTCGATAACTTTGATATAAGGGGCCGATAACTTTGATATAAGGGGTCGACAACTTTGATATAAGGGGTCGATAACTTTGATATAAAGGGCCGATAACTCTGATATAAGGGGTCAACAACTTTGATATAAGGTGTCGATAACTCTGATATAAAGGGCCGATAACTCTGATATAAGGGGTCGACAACTTTGATATAAGGTGTCGATAACTCTGATATAAAGGGCCGATAACTCTGACATAAGGGGTCGATAACTTTGATATAAGGGGTCGATAACTCTGATATAAGGGGGTCGATAACTCTGATATAAGGGGTCGAAACTTTGATATAAGCGGGCGATAACTCTGATATAAAGGGTCGATAACTCTGACATAAGGGGTCGATGACTGGTATAAGGGGACGATAACTCTGACATTAGGGCTCGATTACTTTGATATAAGGGGTCGATAACTCTGATATAAGGGGCCGATAACTCTGATATAAGGGGTTGAGATTTATCATAACATATAGACCACGTATTAACCATGAGCTTATTGTCACATTCGAGATTACAAAGATCGAATGTATTCTCTATCATAATTCCTACAAAAACATTACATTGTATACTATTTTGCAGTGTAGCTGTAGTAGTTCTCGGTGTGCTGGCTGCTATTGTGTTGGTAGCCGTCGTCGGTGTCGTTGTCGTGGTGTGTTGTAAACACAGACTTCCTTCTCGTCGTGGGGGACGAGACAAGCGGCCTATCACAGTTTCCCCCGCACAAGGTACGATGGTCATCCCAGCCATGTTGATTAACTGGAAGAAGATTCTTTAATAATATCTTAAAGACAAAAAAATCAGAACATATATTTTTGCATAAAATTTAATGAGTGGCCATTAAAATATGAATAAGTGAGAGAATATGAGGGCTACGGTTATATATTCAGTAATAGATACTACATATATGTTTTGGGTATTGGAATTTGGTGATAAGCAACAAATACGTAAGGAATAATAACAAGGATAGGCATAAGGCAACTAGGTTGTTCTTGCAATGTCATTAAAACATTATATAAAGACAACTGGTATCAGTTTAATTACTTCAAAGGGTCAACAGACTTACACCGACATTTCGAGAACACCTGGTGTCATCGGCAGAATTAAGCGTGTGGTAAACGGCTAGTATTGTTTATTTTGCTAATGACCCTGACCCTTACCTACTCTGCGCGTGAGTTTTATAATGTGTATTGTAGTGGCGTGTATTTTTATGATAAGAGTCTATTTGCAGATAAACCACGAAGCATTGACAAGCCAAGGCCCTATAACGGCGGGTCGTTTCACAATGACAAACCTACTCAACATGATGAAGGAGCGATGTACAGAGAGGGCACATTCAGCATCTTCGCTTAAACACAACCTGCAGCTGGACTTGGATGGACAAACGGGAGTGGTCTCCCCCTTTCGACCACCGGAAACGGCTGACCCCATTGTCTTGTGCAAAACGTTATGCCTATTAGTATGTCGATTCCGGCTGTCTGAAAGTTTGTGTAGCCTGTGGCGTGTAGGATGGAAGTATAGCTACATTGGTAGTGCGTTCACCCGTGATAGGAAAGATCATAGTTCGAATCCCTTCTTCCAGATCTGACACAGTACCCAAGCCACCATCAACCCCGTGGAAGAACGTTTTCGCTTTGATTATTGAATGGAATAAAATTACTGTCACTTAATGAATCATGTTGAACTTTCGACTTGTGTTGATCGGCTCACTGCCACCCAGGTGACTAGCATACCCATTCAAGAAACTTTCCTACTAAGACAAATCTTAGCGTCTTACGACTAAATTACGCCTGCCATAAGAGCTATTCTTGAAGTTGTCTTAAAACTATCTCAACGTTATTTACTTACAACTTACTTACTTATTTGCATACGCCACATCACAGTTTGGGGACGTCGACAAATATGTCAGAACAGAACAGAACTTTATTCACCCAAGGCCACACACCTTAGCATAATCAGGTCGCTATCAGAGATCAATATACAAATACATGGCGACAAATTACATATTACTTACACTTTATTCATTATCTTACAGCAATATTTAGAATGCTTGTTTAATATTATAGTATTTTACTTTTATATCAGTTTATCAGATGGAACATAGAAGGCCTTTTCAGACATTGTAAATTGCAATTATACGTTTTTTCTTATACCTACAAAGTATTCGCAAACAAAATAGTGATACTCGTCTCCAATATCATAAGATTGGCATAAGAAACAGTTTCTCTCTAACAGAGGCATATGGTTCCAACGACCAAACTCAACTGGTAGTCGGTGGTTTGAAAGTCTGAATTATATTGTATGTAGTAAAAATACATTTATTGGGTAGATTTTGTAAATGAGATTTATTTTTCCTTGATTATCGAAAAGGATTTTCCCGTAGATTAGGAGTCTATGTCAAATCATCATGTTTGAACATACTGGTTTTCAAGACAATGTTTTACTTTCAATTTCAGGCAATTTGGTTTTTTTCATTGTATGATGTCCTGAAGTCCAGATGTAGTTGTTACCTGTCTGGAAGAGAATAGTTTGAATACAATTGAGCCTCGTATTTTCTCCTTATCATTAATACTTTCACACAAAAAACTATTAGAACTGTGTATATGAGACAGGAGAGTTTTGTTGGTTTCTAGTTGAAAGTTTTGCCCAGTAGGTGATCATTTTAGACTACACATCTTCATATAAGGGTTTCCTTACTCTTTCATCGTACAGCATATATAGGTGTGTGCTTTTCTTTACACGAAATAAATTTTTTTCTTATGAAAGTCAGGTGAACATTTTCAGTCATTCTTAAGTTTTCAAAGCCCGAAATTTCTGAATCGTATGTAAAATTATGAGGTACAATGTCATCACATAGTTGGGTACTTATAGATAAGTTGTACGATCTTGCTTTTGATACGAATAGTCCATAGCTTTAAGGCCTTTTTTACATATCGTTTTTTTTGTGGGTGTGAAAAGATCCAGGTTTGGTATAGGTTTACCGAAATGCTAGCCCTGGAGATACAGAGAATGGTAGAAACAATATGTGTATGCAATTATCATTTTAGGTCACCCATGCTTGTCGTAAGAGGTGACTGTGCTTGTCGCAAGAGGCGACTAACGGGATCGGTTGGCAACACTCGCTGACTTGGTTGATGCATGTTATCGTACCCCAAATGCGTAGATCGATGCTGAGGAGGACATTATTTACAGAACGCCGTCGTATAGCTGCAATATCAGTGAGAACGGCGTTGAACAACAAACAAACTATTTTCAGTTTCACCACGGTCTCAGAAAGTTTCTAGAAACTAGAGTGGAACTACGTTGACTAATGTCACTGTCTGACTGACAAATCGCTGACCTTCTGACGTAATATATATTAATGCGCAGGGAAACTTGCAGTATTTTGGTAATGTTCAAGAGAGGTGAGAGCAGGGTTTTTTTAACGACAGAATGTTTTTGCTTCATAAAAGAGAGCTGAAATGTTTTTATGTCACATTTCAAATTCAATATATGGAAAGAATGTTAAAATCTCCTAAAACAGTACAGGTGTCGTGATTTTGAATCTGAACAATGAAAATAGCAGTAAATGGTGATTAATTTATATAATAAAAGGCCATTTTGTTGCAACGCCATGTGTAGCAAAAGCCCGGTGTGCATTTCCCTTCAACTTGACAGAAAACTGATAAGCTTGACATGTTTGTACTCACAACTGCTGGCAAGATGTAATTACTGATGTTGTTGATGGTGGCCATAAATGATATTACTTTTGATGTAAACTGACGAGGAGACGTTCCCAAAACAAAACTTTGGACACACTGGGTCCAAACTGCGAACAGTGTTACAAAATGGTTGAGAATCGATCGCCCAAACACAACCAAAACAAGTTGAGTAACGTACGTTCTACAAGCACCCAGAACAGTGAAACTTGTGTGTGAAGTGAAACTTTGGCTGCACTTACAGCATGCCAACCTACAAAGGTTTGGGTATAAAAGGAACGATGAACTGAATGATGCATCAAGGAGCAACGAATGATCACGTCGCAAGGAGGTTTACCTGTAGCCGAATGACAGTGACCAGGCGCATATGGCCTGATTCAGGCCAACTGGGCGCAAGAGTGACACCTCCTCTCACCACCAGGCAGGAAAACGCTACATTATGACGTATTATCACGGTAACGTCATCTGCTGCGACAGTTCAGTATCAGAGCCTGCATCGGTAGCCTTGTCAATGCAGCATCTTTAACCCTATGAAGGCGGCATCTATAACCATGTCAACGCGGCATCTGTAGCCCTGTCAATGCAGCATCCTTAGCCCTGTCAATGCGGCATCTATAGTTCTGTCATGGCGGTATCTGTTGCCCTGTCAATGCGGCATCTATAGTTCTGTCAATGCTGCATATGTTGCCCTGTCAATGCGGCATCTATAGTTCTGTCAATGCGGCATCTGTTGCCCTGTCAATGCGGCATCTGTTGCCCTGTCAATACGGCATCTATAGATCTGTCAAGGCGGCATCTGTTGCCCTGTCAATGCGGCATCTGTTGCCCTGTCAAGGCGGCATCTGTTGCCCTATCAAGGCGGCATCTGTAGCCCTGTCAATGCGGCATCTGTAGCCCTGTCAATGCAGCATCTGTAGCCCTGTCAATGCGGCATCTGTAGCCCTGTCAATGCAGCATCTTTTGCCCTGTCAATGCAGCATCTGGAGCCCTGTCAATACGGCATCTGTAGCCTTGTCAATGCGGCATCTGTTGCCCTGTCAAGGCGGCATCTGTAGCCCTGTCAATGCGGCATCTATAGTTCTGTCAAGGCGGCATCTATAGATCTGTCAATGCGGCATCTGTTGCCCTGTCAATACGGCATCTGTAGCCTTGCCAATGCGGCATCTGTTGCCCTGTCAATGCGGCATCTGTTGCCCTGTCAATGCGGCATCTATAGTTCTGTCAAGGCGGCATCTATAGATCTGTCAATGCGGCATCTGTTGCCCTGTCAATGCGGCATCTATAGTTCTGTCAAGGCGGCATCTGTTGCCCTGTCAAGGCGGCATATGTTGCCCTATCAAGGCGGCATCTGTTGCCCTGTCAATGCGGCATCTGTAGCCTTGTCAATGCGGCATCTGTTGCCCTGTCAATGCGGCATCTGTTGCCCTGTCAATGCGGCATCTATAGTTCTGTCAAGGCGGCATCTATAGATCTGTCAATGCGGCATCTGTTGCCCTGTCAATGCGGCATCTATAGTTCTGTCAAGGCGGCATCTGTTGCCCTGTCAAGGCGGCATATGTTGCCCTATCAAGGCGGCATCTGTTGCCCTGTCAATGCGGCATCTGTAGTTCTGTCAATGCCACATCTATAGTTCTGTCAAGGCGGCATCTATAGTTCTGTCAAGGCGGCATCTGTTGCCCTGTCTATGCAGCATCTATCGTTCTGTCAATGCGGCATCTATAGTTCAGTCAATGCGGCATCTATAGTTCTGTCAAGGCGGCATCTGTTGCCCTGTCAATGCGGCATCTGTAGCCCTGTCAATGTGGCATCTATAGTTCTGTCAAGGCGGCATCTGTTGCCCTGTCAATGCGGCATCTGTAACCCTGTCAATGCGGCATCTATAGTTCTTTCAAGGCGGCATTTGTTGCCCTGTCAATGCGGCATCTATAGTTATGTCAATGCGGCATCTGTAGCCCTGTCAATGCGGCATCTGTAGCCCTGTCAATGTGGCATCTGTAGCCCTGTCAATGCGGCATCTGTAGCCCTGTCAATGCGGCATCTGTAGCCCTGTCAATGCGGCATCTGTAGCCAAGTCAATGCGGCATCTGTAGCCCTGTCAAGGCGGCATCTTGGTCAGCACAATCACCAGACTTATCACCTGTAGAAGACGTGTGGGATCACCGTGACGGAAAGGTCGTCCTTATAAGAAGTTCCTCTGACAAGAATCCCATGTTATGTGATCAGACATCTTACATCTGCCCGTGGTGGAGTTGGGACTTGTATTGATTATTCCTGTGGTGGGCATACAAAATACTGACTGACTAGTGGGACATTCGAAGGCATTAAATGGAGTACCATGTGCTTATTTCAGTCTTGATGGTTGATTGAAAACTGAATAACTGACCGCATCCTGCCACCTGCGGGCACAGTACCCCCTAGTGATTAAAATGTTCGCTCGTCACTCCGAAGACCCGGGTTCCATTCCCGACATGGGTACAATGTGTGGAGCCCATTTCTGGTGTCCCCCGCCATGATATTGCTGGAATATTGCTAAAAGCGGCGTAGAAACCTTACTCACTCACTCGCTCTCTCTCTCTCTCTCACTCTCTCTCTCTCTCTCTCTGACAATTTTGTTCCCATTCAGGGTATAACTTGTAATGATGTAGATGATGTCTTTTGACAATACAAATATCTTCCTTGACATTGGTCACAGAGCCAATAACCTGTTACAAGGATACACAGCAATGATTTGTATGACGTGGCCTCTTGAAATGGACGATTTGAATTAATTATTAATAAATATTTGTTACAAGCTTGAAATGAGGATGGCCATATTGCGGTTGGGACTATTTATTGAGGGTGAGATTTGCTTTTTAAGCAGGTGGAGACTGGGGTTTTTTTATTTACGCAAAAATATGAGCTGTGTACAATGGCTCGTAAATACAATGTTTTTTTCTAATACTCGATAGTTACCATCCCAAAACACTCTCTCGTGATAACATCTATATATTTGTTGTCTGTAATATATACGTGTGATGTATATTCTATGAATAGGATACGACTGTCGAGGACTGTATCAGATTAATTCGCCAACGAACACTATAACATTATGCTCAATATTTTAAGTATGTAGCTCCAATCAAAGCCACAGTTAGTTTAGTTGATAAAAATTGTACACCATCAGTACTGCTCTTTTAAAGTAATGCATATACGATTAATATAGTATTATTAAATACGAATGGGAAAACTATTCGGAAGAATAGATTATTAATTTATTATAACTTGTACATCTTTACATCCAAATATTCTGGAGTTTAATAAACTGATGCAAGACCCTATTATTAATATGGCAGGCGGTCGCATAGCCTAGTGGTCAAAGCGTTCGCTCGTCACGCCGAAAACGCGGTTCCATTCCCGACATGGGTACAATGTGTGAAGCCCATTTCTGGTGTCCCCCGCCGTGATATTGCTGAAATATTGCTAAAAGCGGCGTAAAACCATACTCACTCACTATCAATATGAATACAGCAAAATACTTGTTTTGCGCCAATGCTGTAAGAACACAAATATTACAACTATTATGCAATATTATGCAATTATGTTAAAACTGCTTTTGTTTTTTTAAAAAGCAAAGAAATGTGATATATTTGATACTGTTTGCACTTCAATTGTATTTCGTTTGTACAAAAAGGCCTGTGGCCTATAAGAACTGAAGAACAGTTAAGACGCTAGAGACAATAAATCTTCCACTTTGAAAACAGTAAACATGTCACATGTATGTCGATTTGCTACTTAAATGATGTATTTATGCTGTTGCCCCTGACCCCTGTTTTCGCCCCATGTAATCGAAAACCCTATTTACAGGACATAAAGACTGAGTGATATAGTACATTGACAACTACTACTGACTCTAGACTCTAGAGTTTTCTCATCGTAACATATATCCCTTTAGTCGGAGAAAGTAGGTGACAGAAAACAAAATCATAAACATTCACCATTGTACACTGTAGGTTATCTGGTACCAGAGAATGCGGGCTCATGTAGAACTGAATAGTACTAAACGTCTTGTTTGGTGAACACAACCAAACATTAAACTGTCTACATTCAATACAACACGCTGTAAACATGCGTCACGAGTATTTGTCGCTGTTACATATCAACCAGTATTTCCGTTTTCATAGTCTATATTAATTCAACGGAAGCACGCCTCTCTGGTGCTCACGGCGGACAGACATGCCTAACGTTTGCTAAACAATTGATAGAGCGCATGGTTTTATGGTGCCCACTAAAATAGCAACAAAATGCTTTGTTGGGTCCGAGTAATTCAATGGCTTAGCGAGTCGGGTTTTCTCCATTTGATTGACTGATTTCAGTACAGTTTGGTTGTCCAGGCGACAATTCTTGTATGTGAATGAATAACAAAATTTTGTATGAACATAAATGTATTGTGGATAGTAGAAATATGGTAACTAGTCATGTCTTAAGTAAATGTAACGGGATCGGTTGGTCAGGCTCACTGACTTGGTTGATGCATGTCATCGTATCCCAATTGCGTGAATTGATGCTCATGATATCAATCACTGGGCTGTCTGGTCCAGACTCGATTATTTACAGACCGCCGACATACAGCTGGAATACTGCTGAGTGCGGCGTTAAACAACTATATGACGGCCGTCTGTAAAAAATCGAAACTGGACCAAACAATGAAGTGATTAACATCATGAGCATCGATCTACGCAAGTGGGATGCGATGACATGCATCAACCAAGTCAGAGAGCCTGACCACCCGATCCCGTTTGTCACCTCTTACGACAAGCATGGGATGCTTAAGACCGATTCTACCCCGGAATCTTCACGGGTTCCTTGGTGGTTGTAAGTTATGGAGCTATGTACATTGCATGAAAACTATACTTTTGCACTTGAGTAGGGTTGTTCTTACCAGTGTACCTGTCGCTTGCAGAAGTTTAATCCTTTATGGTACTTCGCTTCTTTTCGAAAATGAGAATAAAGAATTTGGCCAGGCTGATTTATGACAAGATCCATCATGCCGGGTTGATGGTTACCTTTCTAGAGTAGGTGCTCTCTGAAGTGCATTTGTAAAAGAAACATTCATTAAAGAATACAGGGCTTCGTCTATAGTTTGCCCTACAGAACTGGTTACGTTAGCGGTATTAAACACATACTTATAACATAGCGCAGATCTAAGTGGAGCGTCTGGTGCCCAGCAGGTCAAGGTCCCTGCCTCGTTCTGAGTTGACCGCATGGCCAGATTTCTCTGCATTAAATAGGTCATTGTTCACGCGCTTCATGGCACAGGACTCATTAGCAGGAAAGATAAGCAGACGACTCAAGTAGGGTGTTCGGTGTCGGAAGTGAAACCATTGTCCTAGGCCAACATGAACGCACAGAGGGTTCCATAAGGGTCTCCTCCTCGGAGCAAACCCATTTTGTAGAAAAGCTTTTCAGTTATTAGACATGTTGACCTTGACGACCTCCCAGGCGCTAATGGTGTCAGTAGCGCCTGCAAAGTGATGACACGTGACCATCACAAGCATAACGATAGTGTAGGCTGTTGTAACAAGTGTCCACGGGCAATTATATCTGAAATGAAAACACGTGTGACCCTCAACAGACGGACCCTCATCCATGCCTTAACTGATGCAGAGTCTGAGAAATATATCTCCCTTTGAAAACCGTTGTGTATGTTCTTCATTCAAATGCAGTTTTTTTATACAGCGTGGAGAGTTTTTACACTCGCGGTATGGATCAGCTCAACGTGGGCGTGGTTTGAGACTGGCGAATCTTCTGGAATGACAAGTGAAAGTAAGTGAGATGGGTGTATATGTGACCAACGGAACCATTGCATTCTTTTGTTTTCAGTATCCACACGTCGGTACACTTTATGTCAAGTTGGTTACAAGTGTTTATGAGTAGGATATATAGTTATGTGAGATATACGTTGTTCTAAAGGATGTACCTATTTGTGAGACTGGAAATAGATGCAGGGTTGTACATAAATTCCGAGCAATGAATTTAAGAAATTTAAGTCTGTAGTTAGCGCGTCCGGGGTTCTATCCCTGGCCGCGTCATACCAGAGACCATATAATAGTCTATTATATGGTCTCTGGTCATACCAAAGGACGTTAAAAGATGGTACTTTTATTCCCTGTCTGGCGCTCGGCATTAAGAGGCTAAAACGAGGACTGTTCGGCGCGGAGTCAGTATACTGTGTCTGAGTGGGGTATTCATGTTAAACTGCGGCGTGGTATCTCAGTGAGCCTTGTGTGTATTTGAAAAGATACCAAATAACCACTCTTGAAAACATCGTTAAAATAAATTAAACACTTACCTTCACTGTTTTTTTCCATTCATGTGTTGATTACTTGCCAGCAAGTGCAAATTAATGTTTTATCTTTGCATCCACTGTGCTTATGATAGAGGGACTTCCATATTCATTACTAGAACTCCTATTATAAAAAACGAACACTTACATCTACCTTACCAGAATTGTCTCAAACATTTTTCATAACAAATGTGCAAATACACACAAACTTACCCGGTTTTTATGGTATCACTCAGTGTTCGCCTGTGGGGGTGCGGTGATGGCGGGTACAGACGATGTAGAGTCACCCGGATTCCCAGAGTTCTACCCCTCAGACCTCGACTGCCTCTGGGTGATCAGAACAGCCCCAGGGTGGAGAATTAATATGACGTCACAGTACTTTGACCTCGAGGATCAATCACAGTGCTTGTAGGTAGTGAAAGATTTAACTAGAAATTTAAAATATTACATTTTCTTACGGAAGCCTTTTAGGGTCATTTGGTTTGTTTTACTTTTTTTTCTTGAAATTTTAAGATACTAAAATTATAACTTGAAATCTCAAGATACGTAAGTTGAAATTTCAAGATACTAAGTTAAAATTTCAAGATATTATCTTTAAATTTCAACTTAGCATCTTGAAATTTCAACATAACATCTTTTAATTTCAAATTAGTATCTTGGAATTTCATCTTATGTATCTTGAAATTTCAAATTAGTATCTTAAAATTTCAGCTTAGTATCTTGAAATTTTAGGAAAGTAAACAAAAAAACAAATGGACTCAAAGGCTTCCGTATTTTCTTCAAACTGTTCTTTTTTTGCCAAAAAATTGCAATTTAAATTAAATGATAAAATGACGTACGCAAACAGTATGAGAAATATCTTATTATGTTGTAATTATATAATACCAGTATGTCTGGTGGATCTACTACAGACAGACCCGTGACGATCTTAGCAACCCATGCTTGCTGTAAGAAATTGCTGTAAGAGGCAACTGTTCTTGTCGTAAGAGGCGACTAACAGGATTGGGTGGTCAGTCTCGCCGACCAGGTTGATGCATGTCATCGTATCCAAACTGCGAAGATCGATGCTCGTGATGTCAATCACTGGATTGTCTGGTCCAGACTGATTATTTACAGGCCGCCTTCAAATAGCAGGAATATTGCTGAGTGTGGCGTTAAACAACAAACAAACAAACTACAGACAAGTATCTGTTCACAAGAACAAATGAAGGTACAATGTTGGTCAAATAATGGAAAACTGAATTATTGATGACTTGGTGCCTTGAAAGAGTATTGTCCCAGAAAGAGCACACAGCATGAATGTGAAATACTCCCAAGTAAATGATCTCCCACTGTTTACATTAACTGACGGCCACAACGAAGATACCAACATTTAGAATGTCCCATCCTTCAATGAAACGGTGCATAATATGTACCTGTGGCTATTACGAGCTAGCATAGTCTCATAAGTCCAGCCAAAATAGAACTCCGTAATTGCAGCCTAGTTCGGCAAGGGTGGAAACTGGACTTTTATAGTCAGTTAGTACCCTTACCTCGGGAAGATGTGGGCCAATTTCAGGCTGCGCATCAAAATCACCAGACTGAAGACTCGTTTCCGACACACTGGCAGTACCAGCATCTTCTGATATGGTCACTGAAGAGCACATGTGGGCCTTTCTGTTCGTTGGACCAGAGAACGACCAGTTCCTCCGCTCACAGGACAGGCCTTGCTAACGACTGGTCGAGGACTGGCGCCGGATTCCAGCATCCCTCATCAACAGTATGACGTTCTCAGTTAGGCGTCTAGTTCCATATGTGTTACGTGCCAATGAAGGACATACGCATGTGATTCCAGCTCTTCACGGTGACTTTACTGTGCGTGAGAACACTGACTACTTCCTCGAATAACGAACACGTGACTCCACCTTCATGACTGTACACGTGGCGTCATTATCTGTGACAATAATCTGTGAAAATTCTGCACATCTAACCTGACGGACCTTCAAAATGAAATAAATTTTGTTATAATTGTTTGTTTGTCATGTCTGAAATATGTTAGGTAGCGTTTAATTTGGCCAGTGAGTTAAGCATTTAGGCTCTAGAATTTTCTGACACATTCTCTGACCTTCCGCCATGTTGTCACATTACATGTATAGCATGCTGATTTGAAAAAAAGGTCATACCAATGATCATATAACACTTGACTAACACACAATTATATATGTGACATTCAGAGGGACCTATGTTGCAATTTGTCAAATACATACAATTAATAAAAACGCTTTAAAGTAATCAGGTATTAGTTTTTTCGACAATTAACGCTGCTTCATAAAGATATGTGAAAGGTAGGGCAGAAGTTATTTGTAATTATTTCAACAGATGGGATTTTCTTGAAGTAAAAGATGGAGACATCGCTACTGAATCCGGAAAAGCAAGGTATTGTGGGAACGAACATATCTCCTTCCTGTCCTCTTCTGACGTCATAACCCTCCGATTCCAGACGGACGCAGCAGGCGATGGGATTGGCTTCAGGCTCAACTTCACCCCCGTCCGGTCTGGTATGTACACTACACTACACTACACTACACTACACAACCAGGTACACTACACTACACTACACTACACTACACTACACTACACTACACTACACTACACTACACTACACTACACTACACTACACTACACTACACTACACTACACTACATTATCAGGCACACTACACTACACTTCAGTGCCAGGCACACCACACTACACTATTTATCAGGCACACTACACTAAACTATCAGGCACACTACGCTGCACTACACTATCAGGCACACTACACTACACTATCAGACACACTAAGCTGCACTACACTATCAGGCACACTACACTATCAAGCACACTACACTACGCTACACTATCAGACACACCACACTAACTACTATCAGGCATATTACACTACACTGTCAGGCACACTACGCTGCACTACATTATCAGGCACACTACACTACACTATCAGGCACACCACACTGCACTGCACTAGACTACACTACACTACGCTAGCAGGCACACTACACTACACTACACTACACTACACTACACTACACTACACTACACTACACTACATTAGTTGTCTTTTTTTACTACACACTATAATGTGAATTCATGCAGGGCATCGCTATACTCACGCAGTTGCCGTTATCAATTACCAGAGTGTGTGGGTTATATGAAGAAAAGTATAGCCAGTACCGACCATACATCAGGAGATATGTGCAGGAGATACCTGAAGAATATGGGCTGGTGTTGTAGGTGCTGCTGAAGACTACTGCAACACGACCTTGACCGGAGACAAGGGGTTCATCACCTCCCCCGGCTACCCCCTGGCCTACCCCCCGAGCGTTTTATGTCACTACACAATACAGGTTGGTGGGGATTCGGGGTTGGAATACGCCCCAACAATGCTTGTCGTGCGAAGATACTAACGAAATTGGGTGGTCATGCTATTTCATTTGATTGATTGCGGGTCTCCGTATCCTGCGGACGGTGGAACTTGCTCACAATATCAACAGCTGGTTTGTCTGGTCCAGACTCGATTACTTACGGTCCGCCGTGATAAAGTTGGATGATTGTGGATAGTGGCGTTAAACTATAAACAAACAAAGAAACAAATTGGAAAGGACTGGAGATTTAATGTTGGCATTGCATCTAAACATTCAATAAGCCAAGTAATTAAACACCCAGAAAGGTTTGGAACTGTATGACGGGATTTGTTTTGTTTTTATTCTCAAGATAGTTGCCACGGTTTTACAATTAACCCTAACAGACTCACATGGCGAGAGGTATAGGGCCGCTTTAAGCAAAATTCCAGCAAGATCACGGCGGGGGACACCAGAAATGGCCTTCACAAATTTGACCCATGTCGGGAATCGAACGCGGGTCTTCGGCGTGACGAGCGAACGCTTTAACCACTGTGCTATCCGACCACCTCTGGTGTGATAAGAACTTTAAGAAGAATAACAATAATAAATCCCAAAATAAGAGTTGAAATGTCAATTAACTTGTTTTTATTATGAACCCTGTAAAGACCATCTTCCCGAGGCAAGTGAGTTAACTGACTTTAAAAGTCCAGTTTCCACCCTTGCCGAACTGGGCTGGAATTTCTGGGCTCGATCGTAGCGCCACCAGTGGCTATTACGAGTTATATCCTTTCTATGCCTCTCCTATGGACCAATCAGATTCAACCTCTCGTATCACTTGCATTTGCTTCAAACAAAACGGTGGCGCCCAGTCAAGACGATCTGATTGATAATCAAGATCTATATTGTATTAAAACGATTCTTACATCGCGAAGTGCATCAAATCACGTGAGCACCTTGATTAAAAGCATGAAAAGATTTAGAAAATATCTGTTGACAACGAGTTAGCGGTGCACACGTTTTGCAAATCCTGCAGTCGACCGAAATCTGCATGACACTTTACGAACCGGATTTCGATTTCGGTGTGCGATTTTGATTGGACTATGCATAGACTCGTTAGTCCAGCCAAAATGTAACTCCATAATACCAGCCTAGTTCGGCAAGGGTGGAAACTGGACTTTTATAGTCAGTTAACTCTCTTGCCTCGGGAAGATGTGTAAAGACACACTGGAAACTGTCTGATGTTAAGTTAGATTGCACGTGTATTTATGTTGTTATTGTTAACCAGGGTCCACCACACAGCTTTGTCGAACTTCGGCTCATGTATTTGGACGTCGAGACGTCTCCTTGCGACTTTGACTACGTTGCTGTGCACGACGGTCCGAACACAGGTTAGTAGGACTCATTTTAGTACGAAAAGTGTTGATGTTGTTTGTATATAGTTGTCAGGAAATTATCAGCTGCGTCGTGACATGTATTTGACGTCATTGCTTGAATCACACAAGTCATGTCAAGTTATCATTGAATGTTAATTGTGATTCTTATGTCAAAATGACATGTCATGTATCGGTGTCACGTAAAGGCACAAAATTATTCAGTTTTGTTATTATTTTTATTCCTTGTGAGTAATATCAGGTTCTGTGTCTGATTTTTGTAGGTTAATTAGAAAAAAATATATTCAAATCATATAATGTACCCTTTGTCCTTTGATCTTTGCCGAATATCCTTACATCTGCGTCAGTTGAAATTGGATAAAGATTCAATTCTTAGGGAAGTGAAAAAACATTAAATAGTGTTTATACATCTCACATTAATAAAAAAAATTCAAATAATTAATCTCAGCATTATTTGAGGAATATCGCATGGGTGAAAAGTTAATATTGTATATATTGCATAAATAAAACAAATACTTTCTATACATGCATTGATGCCTGTAACATTTGTTAATTTAATACAGATTTGCTGATTACAAAGATTCACATAATCATGAAACTTAATCAAACTTGGTCATAATCTACAACCTATTTGAATGTTATTTATGTTAAAATTCTTTTCCTTGCTGCAACTGTTGCCTTTCATCTTAATAATATAATTAGCTTCATGTATGCACTATGTAAACAGGGGGCATAGGTGGCCCATTTGTCTAAGGCGCCGCAATTCGCTGTGCAAAGTTGCGTCCCTTGGGAGCGCCAGGAACCTATGATTGTGGGTTGGAATCCCGGTTCGCCCCGATTTTGTTTCTAGGTTTGTCAGCACCATACCCGTGCTCGTAGGTTTCACCGAAGTGGCAAACATTGGCCGAATATCAATGTTTTTGATGGGTAACATGTGGTCGATAGTGTGAGCATTGGTCTACGTTATCGAGGTATAATGACGGTAATTGTGTATGTGGTCTTCCTGTCCTTCCTGGCGGCATATTCCTTTACTCAATCACTCTATGCAGAACAAAATTAGTGCTGAGACCCTATATAATAACCATCACACGATCTCATATATTTAGACTCTGAGAGACTGGCGTTGTTATGTGGTATGACCGCTCATGGCAACTGGACCTCATCTGGACGACATATTCACCTCGTGTTTAAGTCGGACTCGGCCATACAGACACACGGCTTCAACGTCAGCTACCACGTGGTACCCCTGGCTACCACAACAGCCTCCACAACAGCATCTACGACCGTCACAAAACTTCCAAGAGGTACATACAAAACTGTTTAAGCACAACATTCTCTCCTATATCCATCTCCAACTGTTCACTGCAATAAAAAATAATTTAAAAGTAAAGTATTGTATGTTTAGGGGCCATCTTCTAGTGAGACGTTCTGTTCATTCCAGCAGGCAAAACCTGTACAGTCACTTTGAGTGACGATGGTGGCAATTTCACCAGTCCTAAGTACCCGGATGCTTATCCACATAACAGCAGGTGCGTGACCTACATCCGGGCGTCTAATCCAAGCACCATCGTCATAGAATTCATCACGTTTGATCTCGAGGAGAGCGAGAACTGTACATATGACACAGTGACATTATCATCAGGTAGGAGTATACCTAAAGTCCTCATACCTACCAACCTCCATTAATACATGCGTGGTGTGTAAAATTAGACGTCTACTTAAACTTTACAGTCCTACTCAGGTAAACAATGTCAAATGAATACGAGAATATACCCCGTGAAAGTTCGGTGAACCTTACAGCAGATTGTTGGTCGTAATATGTATGCGCTGTTCAAGGACGTCATATGACGTCATATATTGCACATTGTGCATTGTCATTAGAACAGAGTGGACCGGTAGCCTAGTGGTTAAAGCGTTCGCTCGTCACGCCGAAGACCCGGGTCCGATTCCCGACATGGGTACAATGTGTGAAGCTCATTTCTGGTGTCCCCGCCGTGATATTGCTGGAATATTGCTAAAAGCGGGTTAAAACGTCACTCACTCACTCATTAGAACAGCTGGGTAGTTGGGAATCAAACATACTATGTTTTCTCCTTAGAGCTATTTTACCTATAGCTTTAATAGCGCAAAATTGAATTTGAAACCGAATGCGTAGGTTGTGGTATGGACTTTATATATCTGCATATTTTTTAAGAAAGTGGACAAAACTATTGAATAATGCCAGGACTAAGCAAACTTAAATAAGACTTACCCATGGGTTTACCGATTCATCTACCCTACATGTACCAGCAATGGACATATTAAATCTGCCAGTCTCTCCAATTATTACTTTATTTGCTTACTTTACTACACCAAGATAACGGTTTAAAATACAATGTTTGAACCTGTTCAATTACATCAAAATAGTGTACACCCCAGGATGAAAGAACAGGAGAAACATAACCATTAAATAGTGTACCTGCTATATCATAAAACTTTGTCTTAAAGAAATAATGAACAGTAATCGTAGCCTTGTGTGCTTGACTAGCAAGCGTCAAACAGGCCACTGTCCATTTACACAAATGTATATAATTAACTTCGAAGAAAACAATTTTCCAAGAAATAAATAATATGTTGTGACTATAATTCCATTATCATAAAACCAGTCTTTGTCGAACAATACCCTCATTACGAAAAACAAGAATTCTGGTTTTATCTGTTGGTCCCACCTTTTACAAAAGCAAACTGTTTCTATAGACAGGGTGTGAGAACATAACTTAAAATATCATCAGCTAACAGCAATAACATGATATCCTTAATATATTGGCTTACAAAATACCATGATCACACATTTCATACATATCATTTCTAGTTCATCAATAAAAAAAATCATAACACAATAAGAATCGTCATAGAATGACTGCCAAAGTGTATGAACGCAACAGCTTGAGAATTATCACAATGTCCGAGTTTGGAGAATTTGCACAATAATTAATATTGACACCTAATCACATATCACAAGATTAACAAGACTCTTTCTGTTTATTTCAAGCCCCATATGGAGAGGTCAATGAGTCTATCAATCACGTGATATGTGGGGACAGTGTCAGACAGCGCGTGTTCACGTTCGACACGACAGCGGTGACGGTGACCTTCACCTCGGACACTTCCGTCAACGCCGGTGGCTACGTCGCACACTACTTCGTGTCCCCGCTACAGAGAGGTAAACACCCATGTTGTCCACACATCGATACATTCATTTGTCTAATATGAATATATAGCACAGTACAGTGAAGATCCGGGGTAGAATGGGTCTTCCGCAACCCATGCTTGCCGTAAGGGGCGACTATGCTTGTCGTAGGAGGCCGCTAACGGGGTCGGGTGGTCAGGCTCGCTGGCTTGGTTGATGCATGTCATCCTATCGATGCATTGATATCAATCACTGGAGTCTGACTCGATTATTTACAGAACGCCGTATAGCTGGAGTATTGCTGAGTGCGGCGTTAAACAACAAACAAACAGAGCAAAATACTTTCACAGTCCTTTCAAATACAATATAACGGGTGTTAAGTCATAACAACTTCGGAACTCTGAAGTGAGCAGGTATTAATACATACAACCAGCCAAAATATCATGAGTAAGTCAGTTGGTTTTAACGCCGCTCTGAACAGTGTTCCATATATATCACGGCGTGCCAGCTTGATGTGGGAGGTAAGACCGAAGTGATGCAGGTCTCGGACGTTTATCACTTTGATGAAACCCACAAGCACGGGTATGGTGCTGACAAACAAATAAACATAATCGGGGCGAACCAGGATTCGAACACACATTCATAGGTTTCTGGCGTGTCCGAGGGACTCGGCTCGAAATGAGTCGCCGTACACGACTGAGCCATCCGTGCCCCCAGACGGAGTTCCTTGTCCGTGGTGTGATTGTTATAGCATTGTCATGTGCTTATGACCGGTACCACTAGTGGGGCAGGATACACTCACCTTCTCGGGAACACGTGGTATCATCACTATGTGATAGTGATTCATAAACACACTCGTGATCATCTTCCCGGGACCGCCTCCGTGGTCTAGTGGTAGAGCGTCCGCCCGGAGAGCGGAGAGTCCGGGGTTCGATCCCCGGCCGTGTCATACCAAAAGACGTTAAAAGATGGTACTTGTTGTTACCATGTCTGGCACTCGGCATTAAGGGGCTAAAACAAGGTCTGCTCGGCTCGGAGTCAGTATACTGTGTCTGAGTGGGGTATTCATGTTAAACTGCGACATGGTATCTCAGTGTGCTAGCACTATAAATCGGCATCAGTCCGGACTAGTACAAGCAGCCACACATACATACACACACACACACACACACACACACACACACACACATATGCATGCACGTCGCTATATAAATGCAATAATCTTGGAAGCGACGTTAAACCCCATTTCACCTCACCTCACCGATCATCTTACCGATGCAAGGGAATTAACTGATTGTATAAGATCAGTTTCCAGTCAGTTAGCTCCCTTACATCGGGAAGATGACTCGTTAATCAGAAATCTCTATGAATACGGAAAGGGTTTTGTCGCTTTTATAGTACAAAAACGGTGCTGTTCGTTTTCAGCTCGAAATCTACTGCACGTTCGACATGATATACTCAGTCGCCCCTATTGGACACTGCTCATCGTGTATTTGCTTGTATTCCTCCACAGAGTCCCCATGTCCACTGCAGTGTAATAACGGGGGAACCTGCATTAAAGAGGGGGTAAACGACACTTCCGGGAACACATGGAGGTAAGCATGTATGAAGCTGCAACCACGCGTAGACTCGTTGATAAATACGTCTGTTGAAAAACGTACGTGGGTACCCGCACGTGCAATAGAAGATGTTCTGCATCCTATGAGTCGATGTTTTACTATTAATAGTGAATTATTGTCACTTATTTTTAAGAATTCACCATAGTTTTTGCGTGATAAGGGTGACAGACAATAGTGATTTGATAACATAATTACTTCCCGGAGAACTCCTTTTTCCATTAACCTAAAAGTGTATCATTGATATGACAAATTCTATTTTTTATATCAATAACACATTTCGATTTTGTGATATCAACCATTCAATTCAGTGATATCTAAAAATGCATCGGTTGCATTGATATCTGAAAATGGAATTTGTGATGTCAATAAATACATTTATAGATATCTGAAATTGGAGTGAATGAGTACGTTTTTTTCGCCGCTTTTGGCAATATTCCAGCAATATCACGCCGGGGGACACCAGAAATGGGCTTCACACATTGTACCCATGTCGGGAATCGAACCCGGGTCTTCGGAGCGAACGCTTAAACCGCTAGGTTATCCGACTGTGATATCAAAAAATGAATATAAAGGGGAATATAATGGGGAATAAATAGCAAAACGGTGCTTGAAAACACCCTACCCACGTCACATGTATGAGTGACTGAGTGAGTATGGTTTTACGCCGCTTTTAGCAATATTCCAGCAATATCACGGCGGGGACACCAGAAATGAGCTTCACACATTGTACCCATGTCGGGAATCGAACCCGGGTCTTCGGCGTGACGAGCGAACGCTTTAACCACTAGGCTACCCGACCGCCCTCACATGTATGAAAAAGCAATCCTTATTGATTCCAACTTTTAACTAACAATAGACCTAGGCGTAATCCCATTAAATGTACTTATATCTGATATGCGTGTCTCTTCAAGATGTGACTGTTCTCGTGGTTTCTCTGGCGAAGAATGTGAGTATGAAGATGACGTCACATGTGAGGACTACGCATGTCACAACGGAGGCACGTGTTACATCCAAGGCAGAGGTCCAAAGTGCCACTGTTTGCCGCGTTACACTGGAAGTCTCTGTACGACGCAGCTCATGCTGGTATGTAAGGCAGCCTAGAGGGGACGTTGTACATTTAACCTTCTGGGGAATTTCACATATTTGTCATTCCCATGGCACTGAGATAAACGTCTTTTTCCTGAACAGAAATAAAAACAATTTTCACGTTTCTCCACATCATATAACACAACCTATGGGTGAAGTGCTTTTAAAAAAAACATTTTGTCATTACCGTGGCAAGAAAACATGGTTATTACCCAATTTGAGTCTATTTCTACAGTGAAGTTCAAAATAATTCCAATATTCGTACGAATTTCTATCACTACTCGCTAAAACATATCTGGTTGGCCAGTCGCTGTCTTGTAAGAACTCCTACATAAATCTGTTAGGCATCTACGATATCATGACGTCATCGTGTTTTCACTTGCTTGTGACGTCACAAGTGACCCTGTTCACACAAGGATTTACTGCACTGAGTGTCTGATAGCTGGCACAAGATGGATTGGTCCAGCTATGGACGCAATGTCAATCATGCTACATCATCTGGGGATCCAGCTATGGACGCATGTAAATCATCTGGTGATCCAGCTATGGACGCATGTAAATCATGATACATCATCTGGGGATCCAGCTATGGACGCATGTCAATCATGCTACATCATCTGGGGATCCAACCATGACACCGATGATGGAGAACGAGGACAACATCTAAAGAACCAACTTGGTCAAGTGAGGCAGATCCATTTTGTATGATATATGTACTTATAGTGTATTTTGACCTGTAGTGTATCTTGATTTTGTTGGCCAGACATGAAAAAAAGCGCAACCCAGAGTAAGTGCGGGTGTCCTGTTGGCGTTGTTGCAGGAGTCGGACAGAGTGACGTTCACGAAGGTGCCCCACAACATCACCATAGCGAGAGGCAGCAGCGTTCTACTGGAGTGTGCCGTGCAGGAGGGAGATGTCGGCATTATGTGGTCAGTTCGACGGCCATTTAATTTCAGACTCTTTGAGATAGAGTGTCATTGGTTTCCTTAATGTATTAACACCCCGAGGTGATTCTGGGATCGAAATGGTCGCCAGCAATCTATTGCTTGTCGTAAGAGGTAACTAAGACGGATGGCATGGCATTCCTCGGTGATTTGGTTCATAGCTTGTCATCGCGTGGGATTTGTCTGGCCCAATCTCGATTATGTCCAGTCCGTCTTCATATTGCTGGAATATTGCTGACTGAGGCGTAAACTAACAACTCAGTCATCAGCTGATGACATATCCCCCGGTCTTCAGAAACCTATGCTTGCTGTAACAGGTGACTTTGCTTGTCGTAAGAGGCGACTAACAGGGTCGGGTTGTCAGGATTGTTGACTTGGTTGAAAAATGTCATCGTATCCCAATAGCGTGGATCGATGCTCATGATGTCAATGACTGGATTGTCCTGTACAGGCTCGATTATTAACAGATCGCCGTCATATAGCTGGAATATTGCTGAGTGCGGCGTTAAATAACAAACAAACAAACTGTTGTTAAAGAGTGCGGACAGTTTTTGGTAACCCTAAAAACTACATATAAAAGAAGGGGTCTTCTGTGGCCTGTAATGTATGCTCATGTTAAGGACCATTGCCAAGGTGTGAAGTACAGAAAAAGTTATGAAGGTGTAAATGATCAGTCGAAAACCAATTTTTTTCATCGCGTTGATTAAGACGGCAGACTTTTTACCTTATTTTACCAATTTTGCTTTGATGTACAAAAAAACAGTAAGGTTATTGATTTATATATCTACCAGAAGCTTTTTCTCTATTCCTGAGGTGGGATGAAACCGTCGCGTTCAAGAGGATTTCACATGCATAGCGACGTTTATGCCGCTTGTTCTGCCACTTGTGTTAGTCCGGATTAATGTCGGTTTTATAGTACTAGCCCACTGAGAAACTTTACTGCAGTTTAACATATGTGTCCCACTCAGGCACAGTATTCTGACTCCGTGCCGACCAGTCGTTTTTCTATCCCCTTAATGTCAGACAGGGACACAAAAGTACCATCTGTCAACGTCTTTTTGTATGACGCGGTCAGGGATCGAATCACGGATATAGGCGGTTTGTTGTTTTTGAAACCATTTGACAACAGTTTTTGAGATATGCTTTGGAATCAAACCCCAATCGAGTCTAAGTCCAGCTTGTTTCCAATAAGTGCAAAGCTGTATGATTGAATAGCGAACGATGTTAGAGTTCTGCCCAGGAAGAGAAACGGAGAGGTGGATGGACAGACATACAAGCATGCTGGCATCTATAGCCCACTCTATTATGCATCGGGGAGGGGGCATATAGAAATGGATGTTTTTTATCTCTGATTTTGATATTTAAAAATAACTATATTGATTAATCTGTTGACATTTCCATTGTCGACAATTGTTTGAATGACATGTTTAAGGGCTGCAAATGAGTCTTACATCCAGTCTCGTCCCGAAACCAGTCCGGACTAATTCCTCCACTTGACTCTGAATAGTGATCATTGCATTCCATATTCCGACCCAGGTTGCACCGTGACCGGATTCTCAGTGAAGGCGACCACACCGAGGGGATCGAGGTACATCCGGGTGGTGTTCTGCACGTGCCGGAAGTCAGTGACGACCAGGACGGGAAGTACACGTGCGTTGCTCTGTCGGGCGGCAACCTGTTCGAGATGTCGTCCTGGGTCAGCTTAACGGAGCCATGTCGACTGCGTAAGATAACACCTTTATGCCACGTCATATGTCAACACGCCTCAATATCTCATGGATGACTTGCGATCGTCGATTCGTGTTCATCGTTGATAATATCAGTTTCTCAATATATCACTCCAGGGGGATTTTGGGTCGTCTCGTTAGAAAGTCTGCCGATGTGGGATTTGCTGCCACTTCTGCAGCTCCTATTGCTGACCCTAAACTATATTTACAATCTTCTTATCGTTGTCTTCCTTAATCATTTACTTACAAAACCCAACTGAGTATTGTCAAAAGTGACTGTTGAATAAGGATTCCAGCCCAAAGACAAAAACGGTACGGGTTTAACAACAGGTTTATTGCATATAGCGACGTTTCGATGTAGATTCTTACACCGTTATTAAGCTGTCATGACAAGCGGCAGATTCACATTGACAACAACAGGTAATAGATAACAAGTAGCATACAGATAATTGGATGAAGCCAGATGTACAGTTAGGATAACAAATAGCATACAGGTAACGAAGCACACGGGTAATGAAGCCAGATGTACAATAAGGATAACAAATAGCATACAGGTAACGAAGTACACGGGTAATGAAGCCAGATGTACAATAAGGATAACAAATAGCATACAAGTAACGAAGCACACGGGCAGTGAAGCCAGATGTACAGTAAGGATAACAAATAGCATACAGGTAACGAAGCACACGGGTAATGAAGCCAGATGTACAGTAAGGATAACAAATAGCATACAGGTAACGAAGTACACGGGTAATGAAGCCAGATGTACAATAAGGATAACAAATAGCATACAGGTAACGAAGTACACGGGCAGTGAAGCCAGATGTACAATAAGGATAACAAATAGCACACAGGTAATGAAGCCAGATGTACAGTAAGGATAACAAATAGCACACAGGTAATGAAGCCAGATGTACAGTAAGGATAACAAATAGCATACAGGTAACGAAGCACCCGGGTAATGAAGCCAGATGTACAGTAAGGATAACAAATAGCATACAGGTAATGAAGCCAGATGTACAGTAAGGATAACAAATAGCACACAGGTAATGTAGTCAGATGTACAATAAGGATAACAAATAGCACACAGGTAATGAAGCACACGGGTAATGAAGCCAGATGTACAGTAAGGATAACAAATAGCACACAGGTAATGTAGTCAGATGTACAATAAGGATAACAAATAGCACGCAGGTAATGTAGCACACTGGTAATGAAGCCAGATGTACAATAAGGATAACAAATAGCACACAGGTAACGAAGCACCCGGGTAATGAAGCCAGAAATACAGTAAGGATAACAAATAGCACACAGGTAACGAAGCACACGGGTAATGAAGCCAGATGTACAGTAAGGATAAGGATTAAAAGGATTATCATTAATCACCAACTTCTAGAAAACCAATCAAACAGTCCGTACGAGTTTGGGATGACAAAATGGCGGGCCCAACGAAGACGCCACCGGTTTTTGTTTTCGATCTGGAAAGTTCACTATGACAAAGTAAAATGTTTGTCAAAATGGTTTCTTGTCGTTTTCCAATCGTGTAAGAAACCCTTCATGAGAAAATGTTTCAGTAATGCTTTGGGTAATTGAATGCATGTGGTCACGATCTGTGACTATATATGTGTCTGTGTGTCGCCGCTAGGTGTTGAGAAGGCGCCCCAGAATATGACGGTGGAGGAGGGTGGCAGTGCCATACTACAGTGTTTTGTACCAGATGCGGAACACACCATGTGGAGGAAAAATGGAGAAATCATCAAATTTGACAGAAGGAAGAAGGTTTGTTTCCGAAATGAGTGCATTCATGGGCGATGGGTTGTGGTTAAAACAATTATAGTGATCAGGGTGTGACAGCGTCACACATGACATGGTCGGGATGTGACAGCGTCACACAGGGCATGGTCAGGACGTGACAGTCACACATGGCATGATCGGGACGTGACAGCTTAAACAGGGCGTGGTCGGGATGTGACAGCGTCATACAGGGCATGGTCAGGATGTGACAGTCACACAGGGCATGATCGGGATGTGACAGCGTCATACATGGCATGATCAGGATGTGACAGCGTCATATAGGGCATGATCAGGATGTGACAGCGTCATATAGGGCATGATCCAAACGTGACAGTGTCATACAGGGCATGATCAGGATGTGACAGCATCATACAGGGCATGAACCTGACAGCATCTTACGGGGCACGATCACAATGTAACAGCGTCATACAGGGCATCAAGAGGATGTGACAGCGTCATACAGGGCACGACAGGATGTGACAGCGTCATACAGGGCACGACAGGACGTGACAGCATCATACAGAGCATGATCAGGATGTGACAGCGTCATGCAGAGCATGATCAGGATGTGACAGCATCACACGGGGCACGACAGGATGTGACAGCGTCATACAGGGCACTATCAGGATGCTACAGCGTCATACAGGGCACGATCAGGATGTTCCGCGGTGGTCCACTATTGCTAATGTTGCACTAATTAGAGTCAGATATAACATCTTAACCTCGTCAGGGTTAACCTGTTTGGTCATGTGGACAAGTTGCCCGACCAATTGTCGGAAGGTACGTTGTTCGAATCCAAACACATACGTCGCCTCATATGACGAGACGGGCAAGCTGGATATTTCATACATACAAACCATTGTAGCTTCAGAGGTTGATCCTGATTACAAGTCACGCGTCATGGTAGGAGTTTAAGAAGCCTCCTGCAGTGTCACTCTGTATCTCTGTCCCATTAGTTCAATGCTGCAACTCGCTGTCCTGCATCGGTGTGTGCAACTTCCTACCGGTGGCTGCATACTGCGCATGTCATGTGCCGTTCCGAGCCGATGGTGGTGGTGACGTTTAAGGGCGAAGGGAAAAGGTCTACTTGTACCCAAAAGATATCGTATTCGACGTAATAAGGGCCCAGTGCGCTCTCAAAACTAGAAATACGAGGCTCTTATTAGAACCTTATTTTGGTGAGAACAATAACAGAGTTGAACGATAAATTTCGTGGTTTATGCTGACAGTCTGAAATATTTATATTCGACAGATGTATTTTTCCCGAATTTAATTGCCAATAATAAAGGGTGCACATAACACACGAGTGCGTATTATATGCGAATAGGGGTCGGAAGGGGTGCTTATTGGGATTGTTCACTGGCCAAAAAATTTGCAAATCTCGCCGTGGGCGCTTATTAGATCGGGGCGCTTATTACGTCGAATGCGGTATATGGAGTTATAAATGACAATCTATTCCTCTGCTTCATTGAGCGTTTGTGCGTCCACATTGTCAGGATTCGCTGTTGTTCCTTTACACTATTTCCCTCATTTTTTATGCTGTTCATACCCATGACACATCTCTCACCTGTATGTGGGGGGCACGGGTGGCCCAGTCGTCTAAGGCGCCGCGATTCGCTGTGCAGAGTTGCGTCCCTTGGGCACGCCAGAAACCTATGATTGTGGGTTCGAATCCCGGTTCGCCCCAATTATGTTTCTAGGTTTGTCAGCACCATACCCGTGCTCGTGGGTTTCACCGAAGTGGTAAACGTCTGAGACCTGCATCACTTCGGGCTTTCCTCCCACATT